>NC_136511.1:43486071-43833571 GCF_053919585.1 Euprymna scolopes | reverse complement strand
TTTTCTGCATTAAATGCTAATCCCTATTAATTCCTAATCCAAAATTTCAACCAGATCCGTCCAGTAGTTTCTGAGAAAAAGTGAAACAGACAAAGAAAAATATAATATACACACACATATATATATATATATAGTAAGTTATAAAATAATATATATATACATTCATATATTATATATATATATATATATATATAAAATATATATATAGTAAGTTATAAAATATATATAGCAATATACCTAGTTCTACCAACGTATTGAGCACTCTTGAAGTAAATACTTAATGCATAAATTTATACTTTCGTATATTAATTTATGTGATAAAATGAAGTCGTCATATAGATATATATATATATACACATATATATATATATATAAACAATATATATATATAAACAAATGACAAAAGCCTATATTTCAAATTTCATGATGTTGACTATGGCATAATAAACGATAAAATAAAAAGTAATTGCAATAACTCTTTCAAATTTCAAATTTCGTAATCATGCCCAAATGTATTTTGCTTTTTTTTTTTGATGAATTGATACTTGCTATTTCTTCTGATGAGTTAAGAGCAAAATAGATTCATTGATTGATATGATAATTAAATGAATGATTTTGCACTACGCAACAGTTGCTGTCAAGAATTGTGGATGACAATGTAATTAAAGGAATAAATTGTAAGATGGTCAACATCATGAAATTTGGAATACAGACTTTTGTCATTTGTTTGTTATATGCTCTGTAATTACATTGAGCTTTATAAATTTAGGATTAGTAGATAAAAAAAAAAGGTGACATATAATTAAAAAAAATCATATTTCCACAGAAATATATATATATGATGATGATTGCAATGTCTTGTCAGACGAGTGCCACTCCCTCGGGCACTGAAAGTCCATGAGCCGAAAATGACTTTAGTCCTGCCGGCAAAATTCACACGCACCAACAGACATGACACTGAAGATGGTCACTAGTATACATACATATATATACCTGCACGCATACATATATACACATACACACATATATACATATATAATGCATAATGCACATATATACATATACATACACACACGCATACATACACATGTGCATACATATAAATACACACACACATGTACAAATACATACACATATGTACATATATATACACACACATTAATATGCACTCATACACAAACATGCACATACATACATACACAGGCATACATATGCATATATGCACACAAACAATATATATATATGTATATACATACACACACATACATATATACATATATATACACATATACATACATATACACATAGATATAAACACATATACATACACTTGTACATGAACATACATACACCTATACATACATATATGCATATAATGATGGCAGATCAATTATTACATGCTTCCAGCATTTAATGCCTACACACGTCACAACTTTTCCATGGCTGAGGGAGTATCTATACAAAGACGATGTTACAGAGTTTTAGCTTTGTACGACAGCTAAATCTCTCTCTCGGTTCAAAATGTTGACATCCAGCAACAAGCAAGAGCAAGATAGCCAGCAACAAGTCAAACAGCAGACCAGCTTAATGCGGGTACTCGTCTCCCGCTTTATGTTTTTTTTTTTTTTTTTTTTTTTAAAATCTAAGATTTGCTTCTCCTAGAGGGGTTGCCTTCACCACAGCTTACGGAAGCCCTCTCCACCCCACATACACATGACAATAAACACATGCGTACATACAGATGTACGCCAACATACGTATGCATGTGCACACACATGCAACCATAATCACGTAGAGGCACACAAATACGCACATACATACATATGCCTATACATACGTAAACACACACATACATGTAAAATACACATGAGAGGAACATGATGATGATGTTGACAAATTCACACATAATTTTCCAAATAACTCAACGTACGAATCGACGAAAAACAACAGTCCAATTGATATGAATTACAGATGCTTGGATATTTTTTTTTTTAAAATAAAAAGTTTATTTTAGACTCGCACATATGCAGTACATGATAATGATGACGTTGACAAATTCACACAATTTTACAAATAACTCAACGTACGAATCAATGAAAAACAACAGTCCAATTGATATGATTTTTATGGATTTTTTTAATTTATATATATATATATATATCTATATCTATATATACACATTCCTGTGGAAATATGATTTTTTCAATTATATATATATATATATATATATATATAATTGAAAAAATCATATTTCCACAGGAATGTGTATATATATATAGGGATGGGATAGGTGTTAGTCTAGCGGCACTGATGAGTTGTGAAACAACGAAACAGGACTGTATGTCAATGACTAAAATATATTTTATATATATATATATATATATATATATATATATATATATATATTATTGAATGTATTTACCTACAATATTATAAGGAGATATATTTTATGTATCACTTTCCAGTATTATTTCAATAGTGCTCAATACATAAGTAGAGCTACGAATTAAGTTATGAAAATATATATAACAATTAAGCTACACAGAATCTTCCACATGTCATCCGTGTAAGGAACAGTTGATTGCTTACGGGGATTGCTTACGGGGATGAAATGTTGAAGATTCTGTGTAGCTAAATTGCCATAGATTTCCATGACTTACTTTATACATAAATACAGAATGAAATAATTAAATCATCCCCCTAGAAAAGACAACATGATTCCATTTCCATTTCATGAAAACCAGTTTGTTTTTTTTTGTTTGCAAACTATTTACTAGTTGGTCAATTGTGTAAATTCCAAAAGCTTTCTATCATATCTGAAAGTAACACAATGTTCAATGAACGAGATTAGAGATGTGTCACTGTACAACTCATGCTTTCCACCGATCAAAGTTATGACAACAGGACCATTGCTAGCACCCTCAAAATACAAATCTGACCAGTTCAATGCTTGAGGGCACAGCTCAAGAAAATTTTCATCCATGGTTATGGTTTTTGGTGTGGTTTCAAGTGAGTGTCACATCATGCCACCTCTTATCTTCCAAATCAGCTTGAAAGTCAATACCCAAGTGTACCTGGATGTGCTGAAGAGTATGGTGCTTCCCTGATGCAGTCTCGTAGCCACTGGCAGACCCTGGGTATGGCAGCAGGACTCACCGCCGACCCACAAGTCCAAAGAGACTCAGGTTTGGCTTCAGAAAAAGTGCTACAATTTTGTACCTTTCTCTCACTGCCCCCCCCCCTCCTTCTCCGACCTGAACCTGCTGGACTACTTCATTTGGTCATACATCAGAACATCACCAACATGACCTCCACAACACCAAAGCCATCAAAGCAGTGATTGAAGCTGAAGGTGGCTACATTGAATAGATGTCAACTCTACTACATAATCAAGTTACCTGAATTGATTTTTTCAATAACAGTTTTAAAATAAAGCTGTAGTGTTGCTTTCTTTAGGGCGACAATTTTATCATTCTACCCTGTATATATATTAGTGGCCTGGCAAAGCCACAGGGTAGACAACCAAGCAAAAAAAACGAAGCAAAATTCATCCCAAAGCAGCAAAACTAAAGCTGACTTGCCAGGACACTATATATACAAATGTAGGCAAATTTAAGCATATTTTATTGGTTTGAAAATATAGGTTCTTTTTTACCAATTGTCATAAAATTGTAACTATAGAATTGTTTTATAATCTTCAAAAAGCCTGAAAATTTTCTTTTAGTTTTATCCCATAGAATCAAAGATATGAGCATTTCAATATGCAATTTGGCTACGAGTAAAGA
The DNA here is from genome assembly GCF_053919585.1 of Euprymna scolopes. NCBI lineage: Eukaryota > Metazoa > Mollusca > Cephalopoda > Sepiida > Sepiolidae > Euprymna > Euprymna scolopes. The sequence continues at coordinate 43,829,786 of NC_136511.1, read as the reverse complement.
TACATATATATATTATGCCTGATGAATCCTAGCGTGGATGAAATGCGGAATATTCTGTGTAGCTTAATTGCCATATATATTTTATAACTTACTACCTAGTTCTACCTATGTATTGAGCACTGTTGAAGGAAATACTTAAAGTTGCATAAATTTATACTTTCGTATATTAATTCATGTGATTAAATGAAGTAATCATATATATATATATATATATATATATATATATGAGAGAGAGAGAGAGATATGGATATACAAGCTTTTTGATAATGTTTTTAACATCTCAGCAGTTAATGATCAGAATTTAACAGATGAAGGCTCGTTGGAAAGCTAATGACCTGAATTGTGTAATGAGCTATGTAACATTTGCCCTTCAGGTCGCACATTAAGGGGACCATCTATCATCCAGAGCCTATGTGTGGCACATTTTTACAGCCATAAAATGTTCAGGTAAAGATGCAGTATCTTTCCACCCTCAAAAAGTCCTTTAAAATTACCGCTATCATAGGTTTTCAAGGGTGCTGGAAATGAAAATAATGTTTAAAATTCCAGGAAACAAGTAGTTTCAAAGATATTAAGAAATTATAGCTTCTAAAAGTGGGGAATCACTTTTCTATATTAATTTAACGTAAAATGAACACCCACTTTATAGCCACCTTTTTTCTGTATTTCTTTTATGGGTTGTTGTTTATTATGGTCTGGTAGACAAACACAAAACCTAAGAAAATTGTTTTCTATAGGTTCTTGTGTGTGCTGAAAACGAAGTATTCTTTCAGGTATTAAGCACAAATGTGCACATGCTTGGCCGTACAACAATAGCAAAAACACTTATACCAAAGAAATACATTACTTTATAACCAGAAAAACATTACTTATACCAAAGAAATACATTACTTTATAACCAGAAAAACATTACTTATACCAAAAAAATACATTACTTTATAACCAGAAAAAACATTACTTATACCAAAGAAATACATTACTTTATAACCAGAAAAACATTACTTATACCAAAGAAATACATTACTTTATAACCAGAAAAACATTACTTATGACAAAGAAATACATTACTTTATAACCAGAAAAACATTACTTTATAACCAGAAAAACATTACTTAGACCAAAGAAATACATTACTTTATAACCAGAAAAACATTACTTATACGAAAGATATACATTACTTTATAACCAGAAAAACGTTACTTATAACAAAGAAATACATTACTTTATAACCAGAAAAACATTACTTATACCAAAGAAATACATTACTTTATAACCAGAAAAAACATTACTTACAACAAAGAAATACATTACTTTATAACCAGAAAAACATTACTTATAACAAAGAAATACATTACTTTATAACCAGAAAAACATTACTTATACCAAAGAAATACATTACTTTATAACCAGAAAAACATTACTTATACCAAAGAAATACATTACTTTATAACCAGAAAAACATTACTTATACGAAAGAAATACATTACTTTATAACCAGAAAAACATTACTTATACCAAAGAAATACATTACTTTATAACCAGAAAAACACTTTCTTGCAAAAAATTTAAATGCGATATTCATTTTCAGCAGACCCAAAGCCTATAGAAAACAAGTTTTTTAAGGCAGGTTTGTGTTGGTCTACAAGCTCACAATCACCTAATAAACACCACTCCTAAAAAAATAACAGCCCCCCCCCCACCACCACTAAAAAGGTAGCTATAAAGTGGGTGTCCATTTTACGATAACTTATTATAGAAAAGTAATCCCCCCCCACTTTTTAAACTATAATTTCTCCATATCTTGCACACTACTCATTTCCTGGAATTTCAAACGTTATTTTCGTTGTCAACACCTTTGAAAACCTCTAATAGTGGTAATTTTAAAGGATTTCTGAGAGTGGAAAGATACTGCACCTTTACCAATGTTTCAATCATTGTCATTATTTTCTTAGTTTTGCATATGAATTACAAAATATCTGATATTTCCCCAAAACATCTGGCCTTGATGGAGGGGAGACTAAAACTTGCTGCTATGGTTTTTAATGATCTAAAATAACAGAAAGGGGAGACTTGATTCCAAATATTTCTCATATGTTATATCTGCCCTCTTTGGTTTTCATACATGAAGTAAATTTCACAGTTTACAAAGATTATTTGATACTGAAGATATTCATAATCATACCCTATTTCCAAAAGAGAGGAGAGATAACATATGAGAGATATTTGGAATCAAGTTTCCCCATGTTATTTCAGATTATTTGAAACCATAGCAGCAAGTTTTAGTCTACCCTCCATCAAGGCAAAGCCAGTCTGAACTGCTAACATATATATATATATATATATAGATATATATATATATATATATATATATATATATATATATTTTTTTTAATTATTACAATTTCACCCCAAACAAGGCACATTGCCACTTTGATGTAGAGGGCTGCTATCAGGGACCTAAGCTACAGGGGTACTATGTAGGGAGTTGGGCAGCAAGATGTCAGTTCACATTACACTTGAACTTCTGCATGTCAGTACAGTTGGGGAAGCAGGGACCAGGAAGGGAATTCCAAGGTCTAGCAGTTCTGGGAAAGAAACTACTGGAGTAGAAAGCTCTCTTACATCTAGGGATCTCTATTGTGAAAGGGTGGGATTTAGCTGCTTGTCGGAGGTATTTATGTCAAGGGGGTACGAGGGAGCTTGTAGTTCGGAGCATTCATCATTAAAATACTTGTAGAACAGACAGAGGGATGCAACATCATATATATGTCATGAATTTTACTCATACACTCCACATAATGTATGCAGCGGAATGTTTTATCAACTGAAATACTAGAAAGTCAGACAAAAGATATGGTGAATCGAACTTACCTTTGATGGACTCATCTAAAAACTCTCCAATTTCTTCTGTATTTGACGTCGTGAGTGATTTGGCAAAGACAAATTCACCCTCTATTTCTTTAAAATTGTCCCATAAAAGTTGACGCCTGCGTCTTAGTGGTTCCTTGACAAGGGGTTCGCCGTTCAGGTACAAAAGGTCAAAGGCATGTACGCAAACTTGAACTTTGATATCAGAAACTGACGCATCCTTAAAAAGAGCATAAAAATCAATCTATTAATTGAAGTAGTTCATATCTTCTAAATGGCATCTGCAAAAAAAAATCGGTTTTACAAATTAAGGCACGATATAGTACGACGACAAATCCTACAAATATTCATGTGATATTTAGGCACATCATTCGGCCACCTGGATCAACCAAGAAGCAACTAATTTTAATTTAGATGAACTGTTTTTTTATTTATTGAAAATCTTTGTCAAAAATAAAACAGAGGAAGGGCTGCAATTAAAAATTAAATAATTTGTTGATATATTTAACTTTTGTCATTTTTGGTAAACATTTACTGTAAAAAAAAAAAAAAAAAAATGTGAACACGTACTATAAAATAAATAAAAAAACATTTATGACAAATATTTTTTTCTTTTAAGTTAAAGGAAACATTTTTTTCTTATGTTTGACTTATTTTTTGAAAAAAACATTGTTTAATTTTTACAAAGATTTTAGCGAATAAAACAAAATAAAATGGCATTTGTCGTGCCTAAATATCACATGAATAGAGAATCAGCAGGAGCAGTCATCAAATACATGTGGTACATAAATAGTAAAACGGTTGATTTATTATGCGTCAGTCTGAAATGTAAATATTGTTGATTTATTATACTTTTGTTTAAAATAGAATTTTCAATGTTAAACATGCAATTTTTATGTCTTATCAAAATTCGGCTATGAATAATCTAAAGCTTGCTAAAACTTCGCAAAAATGATCTAAATTCAGCTCAAATAATCTAAATTTAACTAAAATGATCTAAATTTAGCCAAAGTTATTTAAATTCAGTTAAAAAATCTAAATTTAGCTTAAATATAATTCAGTTAAAATAATCTAAATACGGTTAAAATATCTAAATTTAGCTAAAATAAAATTCAGCTAAAATAAAATTCAGCTAAACTAAAACTCAGCTAAAATAAAATTTAGTTAAAATAAAATTCAGCTAAAATAGAATTCAGCTAAAATAGAATTCAACTAAAATAGAATTCAGTTAAAATAATCTAAATATAGTTAAAATAATCTAAATTTAGCTAAAATAAAATTCGGCTAAAATAAAATTCAGCTAAAATAGAATTCAGCTAAAATAGAATTCAGCTAAAATAGAATTCAACTAAAATAGAATTCAGTTAAAATAATCTAAATATAGTTAAAATAATCTAAATTTAGCTAAAATAAAATTCAGCTAAACTAAAACTCAGCTAAAATAAAATTTAGCTAAAATAAAATTCAGCTAAAATAGAATTCAGCTAAAATAGAATTCAACTAAAATAGAATTCAGTTAAAATAATCTAAATATAGTTAAAATAATCTAAATTTAGCTAAAATAAAATTCGGCTAAAATAAAATTCAGCTAAAATAATCTAAATTCAACTAAAATAATATTGTAACAAATTTTTAGCACATCTCATAAAAAGAGGAATAAAGAGAAAATGGTTTTACCTTTCGTTTGCGTGTGCTGAGTACTTGGAATGGAAGAATCATCTGTTTTTCTTTGTCCCATGCAACGGCTTCAGCATCGATCACACATGACTTAACATTCTCCTTGAATGATTTATTGATACGCTCAATAATGTCAGGATATTTCGAAGTGTTGTCTTCAGAGTTTCGACTATAGATTTCGATTTTCCCGTTGTCTTTCAAATGAATCTGATAATTGAAGAGAAAATTTTTTTTTTTTTTAATTTTTGGCAAAAAAAAAAAAAAAAAAAAAAAAATAGCCAAAGATGTTCTGCATGGAATTTTAAAATCATCAAATTAAATCATTAAATAAAACAGTCTGTCATGTTGGAAACAGAAAGCATTTTGGAACAGTTATACAACAATTCCATTCCTAGAATACAAGATTCTTCTCTAGAAATCTAATTTATAAAACTCACCATGTCTGTTTGTCTCCATATTTTCAAACTCTATCTCCTCCGAAACTAAAAAATTGCAGAGCGGTGCTAGGAGCCTCAAATGATTGCATTTTTTATGAACCATTCTTTTATAGGCCGGTTAAAATAGTTTTTAAGAGGTCAAAATTGAAAAAAGATATTATACATTTTGTACATTCATCTTAGTTTATTTTTTATTTTTAATCAATTCATATGCGTATCATGTTGGTACAGGTGTAACGTCACCAGCTTTGAATACAGTTTTGCTTTCAGGACTATAATAATATATACAAAATGCAGACAAATTAAAATTTCATATTTAAGCGTGTTTTACGACAGAGCAAAGCCCCCACCCCCATCCCGCTAGCTTCAAATAAAATACTCAACAATCTTTGTAATGAGTATGCGAACAAATCTGGGAGAACAGAAGAAATAGCACCATGCAGACCTCCAATTAAAGGTTGAAAGAATGCTGCAATCATGAGGTGTTTTGCTAATGAATTTCCAGAGAAAACTATCAGCCATCATCAACAAATGCAGTAAAATAAGATATGAGTATTTAAAAATGAGGGGCATTCCAAAAGTAATGCCTCCTAGTTTTTATTCTGCTCAAATGCAAATTGTAGTGTTGTGATGACTGAACTTATGCATTCATGACCTGAAAGTTTCATCTGCATTGCAGATATTGACGGTGTGAGACTCTAAGAAGGCAACTCCTAACAGAGAAATGAGTCAGGAGCAGAGAAGTGTTATGGAATTCCTGGCAAAAGTGAATTAAGAATGGTGGTGACTATGTAGAAAAAGAAATTCTCGAGTGCAAAAGGCGGCTCGTTTTAATGTAACCACTCCAATCTTCGTAGGCCTTTAACTTTTTGGATTAAAAAAAATATATAGGATGCTTCATTTGAAATTACCCTCGTAGTTCGTATTATTTGGATTATTACGACTATTGTTCTTATCTGGAGTGCTATTCACACGTTTCGGCTGATATAACTTCCAACCGTTATCAGGTATATCTTATCAAAATCGGAAACCTTTCTGTCAACTTGGGAATCTGTATTAAATTTTGAACAGAACTCGTGAATTAATCAACAGGGGTAGCATGATCTTGCTCAGTTAGAAGTCTTAAGAAATTTGCAATTCTTGGTATTGCCCGTACTTAGGATTGAACTTTCAACCTCCAGAAGAATGTCAGCTAAAAAAAAACAGACACGTAATCCTCAGTTACGCTACACAAAAACTCAATGGTGAACAGGCGGTACAAGAACACCAAGCAAGTTGCAATAGTGGTAAAATAATGTGAAGAACACTAAAACCAGAGAGGCTTATTGTCATACAGATTCCAGGGAATACCACCTGCTTTTACTAATAAGATACTAATTTTTTTCATCTCCAAAGAATCAACAATCTCTTTGACCTTTTATCAAGGAGAAAAGTGTAGTATCTGTTTTGATACTACACTTCATTTTTTTGTCCTTGGTCAATGAAGGAGAAATCTTTCTAAACTGAGGCAATTTTTATTTATGTTACGATCCAGAGTGTCCCCTTTTTTGGAGGGGGATGGAGATTTCCTTGTATTAAAAACAGATGTTCTGTCTCACCCTACCCTTTTGAAGATGCAAATAAATAACGGAAAAGACAGTGAGAATAGTGGAAGATGTTAAAATTAGGAGATGAAATCGAAAATTTTTGGATCCAATGAGGATCAACGAATCTTTTACTTCCAACACTTTTATTGTCAAAATGAAATCGAAAATTTTTGGATCCAATGAGGATCAATAAATCTTTTACTTCCAACACTTTTATTGTCAAAATGAAATCGAAAATTTTTGGATCCAATGAGGATCAACGAATCTTTTACTTCCAACACTTTTATTGTCAAAATGAAATCGAAAATTTTTGGATCCAATGAGGATCAACGAATCTTTTACTTCCAACACTTTTATTGTCAAAATGAAATCGAAAATTTTTGGATCCAATGAGGATCAACGAATCTTTTACTTCCAACACTTTTATTGTCAAAATGAAATCGAAAATTTTTGGATCCAATGAGGATCAACGAATCTTTTACTTCCAACACTTTTATTGTCAAAATGAAATCGAAAATTTTTGGATCCAATGAGGATCAACGAATCTTTTACTTCCAACACTTTTATTGTCAAAATGAAATCGAAAATTTTTGGATCCAATGAGGATCAACGAATCTTTTACTTCCAACACTTTTATTGTCAAAATGAAATCGAAAATTTTTGGATCCAATGAGGATCAACGAATCTTTTACTTCCAACACTTTTATTGTCAAAATGAAATCGAAAATTTTTGGATCCAATGAGGATCAATAAATCTTTTACTTCCAACACTTTTATTGTCAAAATGAAATCGAAAATTTTTGGATCCAATGAGGATCAACGAATCTTTTACTTCCAACACTTTTATTGTCAAAATGAAATCGAAAATTTTTGGATTCAATGAGGATCAATAAATCTTTTACTTCCAACACTTTTATTGTCAAAATGAAATCGAAAATTTTTGGATCCAATGAGGATCAACGAATCTTTTACTTCCAACACTTTTATTGTCAAAATGAAATCGAAAATTTTTGGATCCAATGAGGATCAACGAATCTTTTACTTCCAACACTTTTATTGTCAAAATGAAATCGAAAATTTTTGGATCCAATGAGGATCAACGAATCTTTTACTTCCAACACTTTTATTGTCAAAATGAAATCGAAAATTTTTGGATCCAATGAGGATCAACGAATCTTTTACTTCCAACACTTTTATTGTCAAAATGAAATCGAAAATTTTTGGATCCAATGAGGATCAACGAATCTTTTACTTCCAACACTTTTATTGTCAAAATGAAATCGAAAATTTTTGGATCCAATGAGGATCAACGAATCTTTTACTTCCAACACTTTTATTGTCAAAATGAAATCGAAAATTTTTGGATCCAATGAGGATCAACGAATCTTTTACTTCCAACACTTTTATTGTCAAAATGAAATCGAAAATTTTTGGATCCAATGAGGATCAATAAATCTTTTACTTCCAACACTTTTATTGTCAAAATGAAATCGAAAATTTTTGGATCCAATGAGGATCAACGAATCTTTTACTTCCAACACTTTTATTATCAAAATGAAATCGAAAATTTTTGGATCCAATGAGGATCAACGAATCTTTTACTTCCAACACTTTTATTATCAAAATGAAATCGAAAATTTTTGGATCCAATGAGGATCAACGAATCTTTTACTTCCAACACTTTTATTGTCAAAATGAAATCGAAAATTTTTGGATCCAATGAGGATCAACGAATCTTTTACTTCCAACACTTTTATTGTCAAAATGAAATCGAAAATTTTTGGATCCAATGAGGATCAACGAATCTTTTACTTCCAACACTTTTATTGTCAAAATGAAATCGAAAATTTTTGGATCCAATGAGGATCAACGAATCTTTTACTTCCAACACTTTTATTGTCAAAATGAAATCGAAAATTTTTGGATCCAATGAGGATCAACGAATCTTTTACTTCCAACACTTTTATTGTCAAAATGAAATCGAAAATTTTTGGATCCAATGAGGATCAATAAATCTTTTACTTCCAACACTTTTATTGTCAAAATGAAATCGAAAATTTTTGGATCCAATGAGGATCAACGAATCTTTTACTTCCAACACTTTTATTATCAAAATGAAATCGAAAATTTTTGGATCCAATGAGGATCAACGAATCTTTTACTTCCAACACTTTTATTATCAAAATGAAATCGAAAATTTTTGGATCCAATGAGGATCAACGAATCTTTTACTTCCAACACTTTTATTGTCAAAATGAAATCGAAAATTTTTGGATCCAATGAGGATCAACGAATCTTTTACTTCCAACACTTTTATTGTCAAAATGAAATCGAAAATTTTTGGATCCAATGAGGATCAACGAATCTTTTACTTCCAACACTTTTATTGTCAAAATGAAATCGAAAATTTTTGGATCCAATGAGGATCAACGAATCTTTTACTTCCAACACTTTTATTGTCAAAATGAAATCGAAAATTTTTGGATCCAATGAGGATCAACGAATCTTTTACTTCCAACACTTTTATTGTCAAAATGAAATCGAAAATTTTTGGATCCAATGAGGATCAATGAATCTTTTACTTCCAACACTTTTATTGTCAAAATGAAATCGAAAATTTTTGGATCCAATGAGGATCAATAAATCTTTTACTTCCAACACTTTTATTGTCAAAATGAAATCGAAAATTTTTGGATCCAATGAGGATCAACGAATCTTTTACTTCCAACACTTTTATTATCAAAATGAAATTGAAAATTTTTGGATCCAATGAGGATCAACGAATCTTTTACTTCCAACACTTTTATTATCAAAATGAAATCGAAAATTTTTGGATCCAATGAGGATCAACGAATCTTTTACTTCCAACACTTTTATTGTCAAAATGAAATCGAAAATTTTTGGATCCAATGAGGATCAACGAATCTTTTACTTCCAACACTTTTATTGTCAAAATGAAATCGAAAATTTTTGGATCCAATGAGGATCAACGAATCTTTTACTTCCAACACTTTTATTGTCAAAATGAAATCGAAAATTTTTGGATCCAATGAGGATCAACGAATCTTTTACTTCCAACACTTTTATTGTCAAAATGAAATCGAAAATTTTTGGATCCAATGAGGATCAACGAATCTTTTACTTCCAACACTTTTATTGTCAAAATGAAATCGAAAATTTTTGGATCCAATGAGGATCAACGAATCTTTTACTTCCAACACTTTTATTGTCATTGAAATCAGTGAAATTGCCCATTCATCAATCAAATTGAATGATTGCCTAATCTAGTCAAGAACCACCATGGTGCAGAAGGAAGCTTCACATGCCTCTCCAGTCCATAACACATCGTCTACATTGCACTGTAAGGAACCTACTGTTGATTTTATAAAATTATTTTTATATATAGCGAAAGTCAAGTATCATGGTTCAATTTTACTATAAACAGAAACATTAATTCTGAATGCACCGTCTTATTTACTGTTGATTTTATATGCTGAGCTCTTCTGCTTGTGCAGTGATAAAACTTCTCAAATGCATTTGTAATGTTAGGCTGTATGAGGGTGTTAACTTTGGTCAAATTTATCTGTCTCTTCTTTAATTGAACTTTTGATTATCATTTTTCGATACAAAACCTATCTAAGAACTCTCTCACACACATAAAGTACATTTGTGTGAAATAAAAAAAAAAAAAAAAAAAAAATTCGGCTAGCAGTTTTGGTACCATAGGGAACTAACCCACATACACATACAGACAAAATGCCTTTTATTATATATAAGTACGAACTGATAATTTTTTTTTCATTGAGATTGAATGTGTACAAACAATTCACATTATTGAACGTTTGGAGTGGGGGGGGGTGCCTGATCGTTCGATAGGCTTAAATATATTTTAATTTGTCCAGATTTTGTATATATTATTATAGAATCGTGATTTCAAAAGTAAAAAAAAAAGTATTTAGGTGCCATCAGCTAGAATCGAAACCTAAAGCAAAATTAGCATTCAAAGCTGGTGATGTTACCACTACAGCAACATTACACACACATGAATTGACTAAAAATAAATTAAGATGAATGTACAAAATCTATACCAATTTTTTCAAATTTGACTCCTTTAAAACTATTCTAACCGGCTAAAGATCCATAAAGGAACGGCCCGTAAAAAAATCTAATTATTTGAGGCCCCTAGTGCCGCTCAGTGACTTTCAGTTTCGGAGGAGATAGAGTTTGAAAATATGGAGACACACATAATACCTTTTTTATATATTAGATTTTTGAGATTTCATTTATTTTTTTTGTATGCGTACCTGTGCACGTTCGCCGTCATATTTATATTCACAGGTAAACACAGCTCCATCAAATCGTGACAAAACTTCACTGACTCCTTTTGTTGGGTGAGCCAACATTGGTTTTAAGGGGATTCCTATAAAAAAAAAAAAAATCATTTTTGTTTTTAATTTTATACATTAGAAAGAAACATTTTCAATAGAAAAAAAATTAAGAATATTTGTTATCAAGGTTTAAGGCTGCAGCAAAAGTTTGTGTTGCTTGATTTTACGATGCATCAATCCTTTTTGAGTTTTTTAATGCTGAATGTGATCTGTTTGGTAAAAGCTTTTATATCTGCAAATTCATCATGTTTGGTTTGTTTTGAGGAGGAGAACTGTTTTTGTTTTAGTCTTTCCAAAACATAATTGCGTTTTGCAAAGAGTATGGGAAAATTACAATATCAACATCTGGTACATTTCAGATCAAAAAACCAGTATCTTCAAACAGTGGCACCAGGTGTCGCAAAAGATGAATTTCTGTGATCCATATTAGTGCAGTGCCATTAAAAAATATCAGCAATTTTTGGTTTTAGTCAGCTAACGTACTTCCTAACTTCCAGCATAGCGCTACTGGAAGCGGTGACAAGTCAAATCAATTCCTTTTTTCTTTTTTTTACATGGGGGTCACCACTTATCAAGGCATGAAGGCTACTCAGGGATAAGGGTTATTACGTGTACAGTAATCAATGAGATAGCATTGTACCTATTTACTATGCCTCCCCTCGGGACAGAGTTAGACACCAGGGTCGTTTTTTAACGTGGAGAAAAGGTACAAAAATAAAAATTGTCTCAATCGTGAAGGATTTCTCCTCCACTGAAAGAGAACGAGAAATGGAAGTGCAGCATCTGAAGAACAGATACTACACTTTGATCTTGGCCAAAAGGCCACATTAGTATTGGGGGTTCCTTTGGTTTTTTTCTCTCACGCCTATGAATGTACTTTTTTTTTTTTTTAAACGTTTTTCCAATCAATCTTTTTTTATTTAATAATCATTGAAAAGTTTTTTGGTCTTAAGAATTATTGAAATTAGTTTTATGCATATTTTTAAAGACTTATTGAAAACACTTTTTAAAATCTTTTTAAGTAACAAACTATTTAATAAGGACTAATTGTGTTAGTTTTATCTGTATAATTTTGTTAATTTTTATTGTATACTTTTTGATAATGTCCTTTTCTTATCTTTTATTTCAATAAATCGCTTCACAATAAAAATACTGAAAAACAATAAAAGCAAAAGAACTAATTTGCCTTGTCACCACTTCCAGTAGCGCTACACAGGAAGTTACGTACATTAGCTGACTATAACCCAATTTTTTGTTTTGTTAGAGTTGAAAGAAGAAAACAAAAAGGGGTCAGAACTCCTCCTCACTAACTCCTCTTTATTTTCAATTTGCTGCACTATTTCTCAATGCTTCGTTTCTTGGCTGGAACAAAAGTTTATCCACGACTCGCTCGCTTATTCACCCAAGCAGCAGTAGTACTTCAATTCTTCCTCTCCCAACTGGCAACAAACACACACAAACAAAATATCCAAAAAATGAAAGACGTCTGGTGCACAAAAATCCAATTTTTTTATGGTGCCATCTAGAACTCTTGATAGCACTTAAATTTTCATACATATTACTTTTTCTTTTCTTTTTTTTTTTTTACACGGTGGTCACCACTTATCAAGGCCCGGAAGCCACTCAGGGATAAGGGTTATTGCAAGTACAGTATGTTAGTGTGGAGATTTAATGAAGCGTTTACTTAAAGAGATGGTTCATTAGAAATTTGTTTACGTTGGACTTGAAGACATCCAGGTTGTAGTCAGATGGGAAGCAGGCAGACGGAACAGAGTTCCACAGGCGTGCAGTTCTAAGAAAGAAGCTTTGTTCATGGAATCTACGGTTTGATTTAGGCACAGATAAAGAGTGGGGAAAATTTTTCACAGTGGATTAAGCTAGACGGGTGTTTTTCGTGAAAGATTGGCGAGGGAGTGACCAGAGAATGGAGTTCAGACGAGCACCTGCCATGGAAATAACGACAAAACAAGGATAGGCTCGCAATGTCTCTTCTGTGGGAGAGAAGTTGCAGGGAAGAGAAAAGGGCATCCCCCACTAAGCCACAAAGTCTATTTTGTACTCTGTCAAGGCCGGATAGGCTGTTTTTAGCAGCTCCTGCCCAGACATGGCAGCAGTATTCCATCCTTGGATGTACTTGGCTTTTATATAGATACTATATTAGCTAAATATTTGTCTCATTATGTAACATAGTCTCCCCCCCCCTCCATACACACGCACACTTATAAAAGGTGTTCATAAATAAATCACTTACCTGGTGTCAATTTACATTTGTTTGGTAATTCGTCAATGCCATCTTCGAGCAAAACTTTCACTATGGCATCATAATTAGGACATTCACTGAAGGAAAAACAAAAGAAAAAATTGTGAATAATGTTTTTAATTTAAATACTAAAGAGTAAACAATTTTTTTTTGTGTTTGTGCAGTATAACTGGATTTCAAATGAATGCATTTTAGGTGAAAACATGATTACATACTTATCTCTTGTGTTGAAAAATTACAAAAATTATAAAAAAATGATAGGCTAAATAATTACAAGGGAACAAATTTTTGTATTACTTGGATTCATCCGACTACTGTTCTCATCTTGAGTGTGATTTTCACAATATTTTGATCGATGTAACCTCTGACCTTCTTCAGCTGTATCTTGTCAAATTCAGGAATGTTTCTGTCGAATTCGGGAATTTGGACGGAATTTCCAGTGGAATTCCTTATTTACTTCACGGAGGTAGCATGCTCTTGTTTTATCAGCCATGACTAAGTAATTCGCAATTTTTTTTTTTTGGTCGCCCACACTGAGAATTGAACCTTCAGGAGAATATCATTTTTTTTTTTCTTCCTTACAATTGATTTTTTCAAGTACTCTAACCACTATGCCACGGGTCCTTGCCGACAAATTTCATCAAAATTCCATCCGAACTTCCAAGTTTCAACAGAAACATTCCTGAGTTCGACAAGTTACACCTGAAGATGGTTCGATGTTACATCGACCAAAACGTTGTCAAAATTAAACTCTCAAGATGAGAACAGTAGTCCGATGAATCCAAATAATACAAATAACCAATCCTCATCTCAAAAATTCGGAAGCATAAAATTTATCAAGTGAGTGAGTTTATTTTGCATTTCAACCTATGGGGGGGGGGGTCATTTTATGCTAAGGAAACGTTTAATTGTTTTCATAGTCAATTTCTTGAAAAATTTGTTTTCGAAAGTAAAATGTTTTTAAATTCTTGAAAAGTGTGTTTCCCAAAGTAAAATTTTGTTTTGTTTAGTTTAGGAGTTTGAATAATTTTGTTTCTTTTAAACATTTCACGATTTGCTGAGGCTCCACTTCTTGGAACACTTTTGTTCCAAAATATTTTATTATATTTGATATAAATCCAGGGGACGTAACTGCAGTCTATGACTGGGATAAGATATTAAAATCATCAAAATAGAAATTGGTGAATCGTTATTATCTTCTTTTCTTTTTTTTTTTCTCTGTAAAAAATATAGTTCAAGCATATCTCCATTTTTGGTAATTTCCATAATTTTTACTAATTTCTACACGACACACGAGTACATAATAGTGTTTGTACCTAAAATACATTCATTTTAAATTCTATTATACTGTACAAGTACCCATTTTTTCTCTAACAACGAAACTTAAGGTTGTTTTTGTTTTACGGCATATCAACCTTTTTCAGATTATTTAATGCCGAATCTAGTTATTTTGAAGAATGATTTTTAATGGAGTATATTTTTTTTTTTATGTCAGATTCTATTTAACCCATAGTTGGGACCCTAACAGGTACTACCACTCCGGGTCAGAGTGGACCTGGGAGCAATGGCAATTAAAGGGTGGCTCCACATTCCCCAAAGCCCGCAAGGTGGGGGCCTCACCATCGGATATAGTTTTAGGTCATATCCAGGACCGAAACTTAAGAAGCAGCAATAATTAACTGATAAATGAGAAACCTATGCTAGTTCATATATTTTGAAAAATAAAATGAGATTTTACATGTTTTTGACGAAAAACTTGGTATCAAAAATTAAATAAATAGATATTTGTACAGTGTCATCAGGACATTAAAAAAATGAAAATATCGGCAAAGTTTATATTGTACATATCCGTTATGGAACGAAGTACTGAAAATAAAATTTCATTTAATTTCATCAAGTAGTTTTTTTTTACAGTGAAAAAAAACAATTTATGATACCGAGCAAGAGGTTCAATTTTTAGGAAGAAAAGCTAATATTAAAGATGGGGAGGGAGTGTCGGTGCTTTAAACTGAGTCATCTCCCCGTGGCATGTTAAAAAAAATTCAAAGATGTCTACCTTCGACGTGCTGTCATAAAGACGTGTTTTTCCGCTGTAAAAAAAAAAAAAAAACACTACTCGATCAAATTAAGTGAATTTTTTTTTTTCAGAGATCTTCAGTCCAAAACGAATACGTACAATATTATCTTTTTATTTAAATATTTTTATTTTTTAATGTCTTGGTTAAACTGTACAAATAACAATAAATATTTTAGCCTTTAAATTCAAGATTAGTTTAGCATATGAATCGAACATAAAAAATTTACACGGTTATAGCATTTTAAGGTTATGTAACTAATAAGTTATCTCCCTGGAACACTAACGATTACACTGTGATCTCGATGGACTTACAATTTCCATAATGATCACTATGATATACCTCAGGACATATTATTTAGTTGCATGATATATCTCAGGACATATTATTTAGTTGTATGATATACCTCAGGACATATTATTTAGTTGTATGATATACCTCAGGACATATTATTTAGTTGTATGATATACCTCAGGACATATTATTTAGTTGTATGATATACCTCAGGACATATTATTTAGTTGTATGATATACCTCAGGACATATTATTTAGTTGTATGATATACCTCAGGACATATTTAGTTGTACGATATACCTCAGGACATATTATTCAGTTGTACGATATACCTCAGGACATATTATTTAGTTGTACGATATACCTCAGGACATATTATTTAGTTGTATGATATACCTCAGGACATATTATTTAGTTGTATGATATACCTCAGGACATATTATTTAATTGTATGATATACCTCAGGACATATTATTTAGTTGTATGATATACCTCAGGACATATTATTTAGTTGTATGATATACCTAAGGACATATTATTTAGTTGTATGATATACCTCAGGACATATTATTTAGTTGTATGATATACCTCAGGACATATTATTTAGTTGTATGATATACCTCAGGACATATTATTTAGTTGTATGATATACCTCAGGACATTATTTAGTTGTATGATATACCTCAGGACATATTTAGTTGTACGATATACCTCAGGACATATTATTCAGTTGTACTCTATACCTCAGGACATATTATTTAGTTGTACGATATACCTCAGGACATATTATTTAGTTGTATGATATACCTCAGGACATATTATTTAGTTGTATGATATACCTCAGGACATATTATTTAGTTGTATGATATACCTAAGAACATTATTATTTAGTTGTATGATATACCTCAGGACATATTATTTAGTTGTATGATATACCTCAGGACATATTATTTAGTTGTATGATATACCTCAGGACATATTATTTAGTTGTATGATATACATCAGGACATATTATTTAGTTGTATGATATACCTCAGGACATATTATTTAGTTGTATGATATACCTCAGGACATATTATTTAGTTGTATGATATACCTCAGGACATATTATTTAGTTGTATGATATACCTCAGGACATATTATTTAGTTGTATGATATACCTCAGGACATATTATTTAGTTGTATGATATACCTCAGGACATATTATTTAGTTGTATGATATACCTCAGGACATATTATTTAGTTGTATGATATATCTCAGGACATATTATTTAGTTGTATGATATACCTCAGGACATATTATTTAGTTGTATGATATACCTCAGGACATATTATTTAGTTGTATGATATACCTCAGGACATATTATTTAGTTGTATGATATACCTCAGGACATATTATTTAGTTGTATGATATACCTCAGGACATATTATTTAGTTGTATGATATACCTCAGGACATATTATTTAGTTGTATGATATACCTCAGGACATATTATTTAGTTGTATGATATACCTCAGGACATATTATTTAGTTGTATGATATACCTCAGGACATATTATTTAGTTGTATGATATACCTCAGGACATATTATTTAGTTGTATGATATACCTCAGGACATATTATTTAGTTGTATGATATACCTCAGGACATATTATTTAGTTGTATGATATACCTCAGGACATATTATTTAGTTGTATGATATACCTCAGGACATATTATTTAGTTGTATGATATACCTCAGGACATATTATTTAGTTGTATGATATACCTCAGGACATATTATTTAGTTGTATGATATACCTCAGGACATATTATTTAGTTGTATGATATACCTCAGGACATATTATTTAGTTGTATGATATACCTCAGGACATATTATTTAGTTGTATGATATACCTCAGGACATATTATTTAGTTGTATGATATACCTCAGGACATATTTAGTTGTATGATATACCTCAGGACATATTTAGTTGTACGATATACCTCAGGACATATTATTCAGTTGTACTCTATACCTCAGGACATATTATTTAGTTGTACGATATACCTCAGGACATATTATTTCGTTGTACGATATACCTCAGGACATATTATTTAGTTGTACGATATACCTCAGGACATATTATTCAGTTGTATGATATACCTCAGGACATATTATTTAGTTGTATGATATACCTCAGGACATATTATTTAGTTGTATGATATACCTCAGGCATATTATTCAGTTGTATGATATACCTTAGGACATTATTATTTAGTTGTATGATATACCTCAGACATATTATTCAGTTGTATGATATACCTTAGGACATTATTATTTAGTTGTATGATATACCTCAGGACATATTATTTAGTTGTATGATATACCTCAGGACATATTATTTAGTTGTATGATATACCTCAGGACATATTTAGTTGTATGATATACCTCAGGACATATTTAGTTGTACGATATACCTCAGGACATATTATTCAGTTGTACTCTATACCTCAGGACATATTATTTAGTTGTACGATATACCTCAGGACATATTATTTCGTTGTACGATATACCTCAGGACATATTATTTAGTTGTATGATATATCTCTGGACATTATTATTTAGTCGTATGATATACTGCAGGACATATTATTTAGTTGTATGATATACCTCAGAACATATTATTTAGTTGTATGATATACCTCAGGACATATGATTTAGTTGTATGATATACCTCAGGACATATTATTCAGTTGTATGATATACCGCAGGACATTATTTAGTTGTATGATATATCTCAGGACATAATATTCAGGTCTATGACATATCTTGGACATATTATTCAGTTCTGCACCAGAAAGAGGTATATGCAAACACTATCAGAAACTACTTCACTATGATTTCGATTGAACCAGAGGTGGGCAGCTTTCTTAATGTGGATGCCTAGCCATTGGAATAAACTTCCAAGAGAAATAATAAATGCAGCAATAATGCAACAATTAAAGGTTAATTTCAGAAGGTGTTGGACTACTGATTCTTCTGTATAAATTTTAACTGGTTTTAATTAAATTTTTATTTCAAGATTTTTGGTGAGGGGAGAGGTATGTTGTCAGTCAAACCAAATTTATTTATTTAAATGTTTTTATTTATTTATGTATTTATTTAATCACCATGTTTTTCCGATTATTTGTTAGAAGTAACAGATCATATATCTTTGGCATTTGTTATAGACATCCGCTAGGGATTTTAATTTTATTGCACATGCCTTTTTTTTTTTTAATATGTCTTTAAAATGCTTTCCAGTTAGAAACTTGTCCAGAAACATGTAATCATTTCACAGCATCATATTTGATTTAAGTCTATGCTTTTTTTTTTCTACATACTGACATGTGTCAGATGGCTTTTAGAAACTGACCTTCAAACTAACTTATTTCTACCCAGGTCTTCATTTATTCTTCTTTCTCTAAAGTCAATCCTTATTACTTCTTTTCATGTTTGCCTTGATCTTCCTCTACAAACTGGACCTGCTACGTAAATTGCTCTACATCTAACTCGAGATCTCATCCACGGCTGCCAATGAGCTTTTTATTTTCATCAAAATCAAACCCTACACCATAAAAATATATATAGAAATGACATATGAAACATTTAATAAACATTATATGAAAATAAAAATGGTTAAATGTTTTGAAAGTTAGGGTCCAGTGTTCAGACTAAAAATTGATCAATGCCAAAACGAAGACAATTTAGACAAAGACAATGTTTTTCTTTTTTTCTTTTCTCTAACTTATAAAACTCACTATGTCTGCTTGTCTCCATATTTTCAAACTATCCCTTCCGAAATTAAAAGTCGCAGAGAGGCGCTAGAGGCCTCAAATGATTGGATTTTTTATGGACCGTTCTTTTATTGGTCTTTAACCAATTAAAATAGGTTTTAATGAGTCAAAAACAGGTTAAAATTGAAAAAATTGTTATACATTTTGTACATCTTAGTTTATTTTTAATCAGTTCATATGCATGTCACGTTCGTACAGTGGTAATGTCGCCATTGAGTGTGGCTAGTATCAGATGGGTGACCATTTGGGAATTCTAGGCACTGTATGTGCTTTCCGCTTATTTTGGCATTGTTTCCAGTCATCCTGAACCTCCACTTGCCATTGGTATTCAAAAATGTCGATTCAGGAGAGGTGTGGTTGGAGATTGCGCAACTCTTGCTTCACAAATTTCACATTAATATCATAGTCTGTCACGGCTGAAGGAAGCTTTTTTTTTTAATTTTTTTTTTTACATGGAGTTCACCACTTATCAAGGCCCAATGGCCACTCGGGGATAAGGGTTATTGTGTGTACAGTAATCAAAGGGATAGTGTAGCGATAGTATTGGAGAATTGGTAAGGTGTCATTACTTAGGGGGCCGGTTCATCAGGAATTTGTTTGTGTTGGACTTGAAGACATCCAGGTTGAAGTCGGAAGGGAAATAAGCAAGCGGAACAGAGTTCCACAGGCGTGCAGTTCTAAGAAAGAAGCTTTGTTCATGGAATCTACTTTTTGATTTAGGCATAGATAAGGAGTGGGGAAAATTATTGACGGTGGTTTCAGCTAGTCGGGTTTTTTTTGAAAAAGATTGGTGAGGGGGGGACCAGAGAATGGAGCTCAAACGAGCACTTGCCATGGGAATAACGATAGAACGACAGGCTCGCTACGTCTCTTCTGTGGGAAAGAGGTTGCAGGGTAGAGAAAAGGGCACCCCCACCAAGTCACAAAGTCTATTTTGTACTCTGTCAAGGCAGGATAGGCTGTTTTTAGCAGCTCCCGCCCACATGTGGCAGCAGTACTCCATCTTTGGACGTACTTGGCTCTTATATAGATAGAAAATTGCATCATTAGTGAGATATCTTCTGCAGCGGTAGAAGGACCCCACCATTTTCCCAACGACCTTGGCCACAGACTTGATGTCTGTGTTCCATTTAAGATCAGGAGTAAAGGTCAAACCCAGGAGCTTATCAAAACCTGGGGCCTCCCCTAGACGAGAGCCATCCATCCATTTGGAATGCTACAGTTTTGGTTGTAGCTGATGGCACCCAAATACTTTTTTTTTTTACTTTTGAAATCACGACTCTATAATAATATATACAAAATTTGGACAAATTAAAATATATTTAAGTGTATTTTACAACCGGGCAAAAAAAGCCCTCCTCCACCTTAAGATATGTATATGACTTTTAACATTAAATTGCCCACATACCAATATGTTGTTTTGATGATGAGGGTCGTTTCTTCTAATTTTTTCTTTAGGGAATCGGAAGCCATTCCTTTGCCAGCATCGCAAATTTCAGGGGGAAATTCTGAAATTAAATATAAAAGACATTTAACTTTGGATCATAAGCCAATTACATTAAAGAAATTCAAATCTTAAAAGCAACCATGTATACAGTGTGATGATGTACGTGAAACCTGGCCAATTAGAGTTGAGGACATGCGTTGCATGGAGAAAAATGATATATAAGAATGATGTGATAAAGACGGGTTTCGATCTGCTGATATCGAAGGAAGATTAAATTTGGATAGTATAGGGAGATGCGAGCAGGAGAGTAGACTTTATTAGTATGGTCAAATTAAAAGAATAGATGAGAATCGTAGGGTTCATACACGTAGAACAGTTGAAGTAGTAGGTTCAGTTGATAGGATAAGGCCCAGGAAAATATGGGAGAAAGTGATAAAAATGGACTTGAGAAAAAGAGGGGAAGAGGAGGAGGAGGATTGGTTGGTTGATTGTTTTTGTTTTACGGCATATCAACCCTTTTCGGGTTATTTAATGCCGAATCCAAAGATTTTGAAGAAAAAAGTTTTAATAGAATATATTTGTTGTTTTCAAGTCGTTTTCTATTTAACCCATAGTTGGAACCCTAACAGGTACTACCACTTCGGGTCAGAGTGGACCTGGGAGCAATGGTAATTAAAGGGTGGCTCCACACTCCCCAAAGCCTGCAAGCTGGGGCCTCACCACTGGATATAGTTTAAGGTCATATCCAGGACCAGGAGGAGGAGGTGGTGGTGATACCTTTACCAAATTAATGTGAGTTAATGTGATACCAAGATCAATACAACAATGTTGGAAAGTCCCCAAGAAGAGGGAAAGTTCCTCTGTTCAATTTGTGGAAAGGAAATTGGATACACCTCAATTTTTTTCGTCGTACTTGTAAGCATTGGGTACATAAGAAATGCAGTGAGGTTACAGGTAGGTTAAGAGATGATGATAACCAATTCATGCGCAAGACATGTACGGCAATGATGATGGATGAGAAATCGAATATGGAAAAGTCTATCTGGATAACGAGTCTATTTAGGTTGATCAGAAGTTTAGTTACTTTGGTGATCCCATTAGAGCGCAAGAAGGAACAAGAGTTAGTGTGATCGAAAGAATTATGAGTAAATTTAATTTAGGAAATTACTAATAAGCAGAGTGTTACCACTGTCAACCAAAAGAACTTATTAGACATGTGTATATAGTGTGATGATGTATGGAAGTGAAATCTGGTCGGTGAAGGTTGAGGATAGGCGTTGGATGGAGAGAAATGATATGAGAATGATACGATGTGAATCTTTGAAGTAGGCTTAGATCTGGTGACTTCAGAGGAAGATTAAATCTGACAGTACACAAATATGCATGCAGAACAGGAGACTTAGATGGTTTGGTCACATTGAAATAATGGATAAATACTTGTCTTAGTAGATGTAGTAGGTTCAGTTAATAGGATAAGGCCCAGGAAAATATGGAAGAAAGTGGTAAAAATGGACATGAGAAAAAGAGGGGAAGAGGAGGAGGAGGAGGAGGAGGATTGGTTGGTTGACAGGGGAAAACTAAACAAAACAGACAAGCTTAGATCTGATGACCTCAGAGAAAAGTTAAATCTAGACAGCATAAGAAGATGTGTACAAGAGAGCAGACTTTGCTGGTTTGGCCGCATTAAAAGATTGGATAAGAATGCTTGGTTTACATAAATGTAGAACAGTTGAGGTAGCAGGGTCAATTGGCAGAAGTCCAAGAAAAACATGGGAATAAGTGATAAAGATAGCCTTAAAAGAAAGAGGGATAATTAAAGACCTAGCCAGAGATAAGTTAGTCTAAGTGTCACTTTCTAAAAGCCATCATTCATCTCGGTAGTTGAAAGCAACAACTTTCAAGATAAGGGGTTGGGTGTTACACGCTGGGAATCTTATGTACAACATATAACCGTGGAAAAGATTTTTCTGGGTATATTTACCTTGTCCTGGTGGTGTAAGGAAAACTGCATTGCCAAGTGCTGCCAAGACGGACTGCTCTGCAAGACCAATGCGTAGTTTGCCTCCAAGAGACCGTATAAGATACCGAGCTTCGCATGAACGACAAGCCACAAACATTCCCTTGATCCGATCAATTTTCTTAGACATGACCTAGAAAACAAATTTTTAAAATTAAAAATTAAAACTGGTGACAATGTAAAGAAAAAGGTTTGTACTTAACAGTGAACAACTGAAAATGAATCTATATTTTATGTTTATGTATGCAGAACAGCCTCTACTAAACTACTCTGTCAATTTTTGGTCAACAGACTTAAAACTTGATATAGCAGGGATTCATACTTGTAAAATCAATTCGGTTAGGTTTTCAGCCAATCAATATAGCTGCTGAAGGGTCCCAGTTAAAAAATTGAAACTTGGCAGGCTAAGTCGATTTAAAGTATCTACACATGCACAAATATACATTTATGCATTTAACTTGATCTATATTTTCTTTAATCTTGTTTTTTTAAATAAATGTAATCTATAATATATAAATCTCACTTGTCTTGTATGTATGTATGTATGCCTAAAACTTTCGACAGAGGTGACTGATTTTCATGAGATCAGTATCATTTTGAAGCTTGACCCTTTGGATGACAAATATCGAAAACTTGGCTAAAAACATTAATTCCTTCACCCTCACCTGGGCACTTTTCAACAGGAGAGGGGGTCACTTGTTTCACTAATATTTTCGAAAGTCATCCCTTCTTTTAGATTGACTAGCCTTAATTCAGACCTTTGTCACTTCCGGTTTGGCGATGGACGCAACAGCAAAGACGTCACATTTTTTTTTCACATTCTTTTCCTCCTTCACAATACAGGTTCAAGCCTGCCTGCCTACTACCACTTTTTTTATGCTCAACACACACCTCTAAACACCTGGGTAATGCCAGACACCCAGGCTAGTTTTAAATAAGACCAAAAATAATTATAGCGAAGAATTCTCAAAGAAAATGGTGACTTACAGAATTCCCAGACATCATCGCAATTTCTTTCAGTTTAACAAAAACACCATTCATCGTTAGCTTGGCAGGGGTAAACATTGTACGTTGGTTACTTCGACTCGACTACAAGAGAGAAAAAAGAAAACATTAAGAAACAGGTTTTTAAATTATTCAAAATTTCATATTAATTTACAATCTGAATTCCACGCATGAAAATTAAAAAAATAAATAAAATAGGACTTGCACATATGACGAAAGAATTAAGATTTGTTTTTTAAGTGTCACATATTTCTGAAAGAAATTATCTCATTCTATAACTAATCAAGAAGCTGGTCAGATTAAACTAGATTGATTTAAAAATAATTAGACAGAATTAACAAGGATATTTTTAGCGTCTATCTGATGAAATATCTAAAAGAATTTCATTTGTACACTCATGAGCAACAAAAAAAAAAAAAAAATGGGCCAAGAGTGAAAGAAGGAAGAAATTGATTTTTCAATATTTTTCCATGAATTTTTATTAATTTTCACTAAAAATTTCTAATTTGCAGATCATTATTATTATAGCATATAGCATAAGTGGAAAAATTAATCCTAAAAATGGTAAGACCGCATCTTGGCGAGAATATAAAAAACATATAACAGGTCTACGATTGGAGGCAAACATGTAAAGACCCAAAATTTACCAATTACTAAATTATTATTTATAGTAATTACCAAGAAAAGTTTTAGTAAGGAATTTCATAATAATGTCCAGTATTTAGTTAATTAGAAATCATGAATATTATTAGGATGCAGTTTACAATAATTCATTTTTTCCCCCATCAAATAGAACGTAAAAAGTAGAAAAATATGAAAGAACTAAATTCACAAAAACCACTTTATTTAACAGGCGTTTGGCACATATTTGATATTTAAAAAAATAATAAATCAATTCGTTTATATTGACTAATTGATTACAGAAAATATGGCATGATACAATCAAAAACAAAACTGAGCATTTCACAAAATAAAATACTTTATGATTTAAAAACAATTTTGATCATTTTCTACAAAATTTTTAACACTTGTTATACATTACATACAACATCCTGAAAAGCTTAGCAGAGAGAAAAAAACAAAAAAAACAATTGTACTAGATTAATCTATATATCTATAAAAGTGAACGTGTCTGTGTGTGCATTTTCTTATGCAATAACTTTGTCAATTTTTAGTCTACAGACTTTGACCTTTGAGAACTCTACCAAACTCCTCCAACAATTTTGGGTCTAAACACTTGAAATTTTAGATAGAGGTTCCTTGAACATGGATCTAACTTAATAACTTGATTTGAGCCCAAAACAATAATTGTTAAGGGGTCATAATAGGGGTCAAAGTTAACAAAATAGACCTTTTTTTTTTTTTTTTTTTGTTCAGCATACACCTCCAAACACCTGGGCAACGCCGGGCACCCATGCTAGTTTTAACATAAAATTATCCATATCTGAACTATTCTGGTGTTTTAAGGAAGCCATTTGTTTATATATATTTTTTGCTACAAGCAATAAATCTTGTGTCATTTTTTGAGGGGGTGGAGAGCAAGTATTTTAGGTGATTATGTGTGGTTTTACAATCTTGCCATTAAAACGTAGGGGTTATTGATGAAAATATTTTAGTTGACTCTTGGGCCAGGATATAAATACCCTAACTCGCTACAAAAGAAAATAATGAAACAAATGGAATGAAGGAAACAAAAACTCAATTGCTGAATAAAATAAACGTGTCGTTTATTTTCTGTTGAAAGATGAATGTTTTAGGTATAACACATGTTCATGTCCGCGTTCGGGTGTCACCATCGTTTGTTGTGGGACTAGTGGTATAGAAAGAAAAGGAAATGAGTGTTCATCTCACGTTTGGGTCACCAACATTTGTTCGCGCGTGGCAAGAAAAGGAAATGGAGTAGAGAAACGAGAAATGGCAGTCCAGCATGTAGAAAGAGAAAGAGAGTTGACATCAGTTAAGCTGCGCGCGATGTTAGCAATCAGCTACATGGAGGTGTTCTCAGGCACGAGATGTAGACGCCAGTTGTCTGGTTGATTGACCAAAGCAAAAGGGGAAAAAAAGAGTGAGGAAGTTAATCCAGTTCATGGAGAGAGAAAGCGTATAAAGTGTACATACTGTCTGTTAGCTTTTGCCCCAGATAGTAGCAGGTGGTGTTAGGCGCGCGCGTGCCGAAACGGAGGCGGATGGTCCAGCGACCGTTCAGGTCGGAAGCTGGTCCAAAAAGAAAGAAGCTGCTTATTGCTCTTGCTTTTATAGTTGTTTCCGGTGGTCTTTTGCGCATGTGTTTTACGCGAACATGAATATATCTACGTATGTGTACGTTTGTATGTGCATATGTTTATGACAAGAAAAGTGGCTTGAGATGTGAACGCATGTTTTTGTGTGAGACTAGAAAAGGCTTGCGCACTCCTCTATAAAAAAAAAAAAAAAAAATAGAATAGCCAGGAAATATTTTACATTAATTATACACATAACGCTGATCCCCACTCTAAATTCATAAATTATTGTTTTTCTACTTTCCAACAGATTTTTCAGGTTGTTTCCATGTAATTGCCTAAACAAAGTAGAATTTTTTTTTTTTACATTCCAGTAACAAAACACCTATCTCCCATTATTGAATAGTCAAGCAAGTTATTATTACTAGAATTTATTTAAAGTAATTTTTAATGATAATTATATATATATATATATATATATATATATATATATATATATATATATATGTGTGTATGTGTATATATATATATGTATACATATATATTTTATATATATATATATATTCTAAATATGTAAATCAACATATTCACTAATTGATATAATAATTAAGTGATTGATTTTGTGCTACAAAACAGATTCTGTCAAGAATTATAAATGTCAACTGAATTAAAGGAATAAATTATAAGATGGTCAACATTATTAACTTTGGAATATAGTCTTTTGTCATTTATTCACTATATTGCTCTGTAATTACATTGAGCTTCTTAAATAAGAATTAGTATATATTATAAGTAAATAAAATATATTTCCACAGAAATATATATATATATATAATTCAAAAATTTAACAATTTAAATCCAAACAAGTCCAGAATCTCTTTCAATAAATAAACATGTTTATTTATTAAAATTAAATACAATATTTCGATTCATAATAGAATCTTCATCAGAAAAATAATATCTTTTTGTTTGTTTTTCATGCGATAGCAGTGGTAATGCTTGGCATGTCTTTCTTCAGATGTTGGTGGAAGTATAATGCTTAAATATCCAATGCAGCAGAGGGCGCGATTGAGCACATATATGTTAAAAAAAGTCCACCATTTGATATAGAATAAAAAATTCAAAAACTTAACGGTTTAAAGCCAAGTGCAAAATCTCTGCCAAGAAATAAACATATTTATTCATTAAAATTAAATACAATATTTCGATTCCTAACAAAATATTAATCAGGAATGCAGGTTTTTTTGTTTTTTTTTTGTTTTTTTATGTGTCATGGCAATAATAATGCTTGGCACGTCTGCCTTCAGATGTTGGTGAAGTATAATGTTTAAATGTTTGCGACAGCAGAGGATGCAAATATGCGTTAAATAGAATTATCACCGCCATGGCACTTAAAAATAAATAAAATACATTAATTTATTGAATGAGCTTGTTTAGCTTTAAACCATTAAAACTTTGATTTTTGAATTCCATATCAACAGTGCTTATAAACAGTGGACTTTCTATTATTTAAAAATGACTCGTGTGAGCACTGCAGAAACCACCCCTCTTCAATCCGAATTTTGTAAAAAAAAAAAAAAAAAAAAAAAAAAAATACTTATTCCAGTAAAAGTCAAATGAATTCTGTAAACAAAATTTTTATGTTCACCAACATATGATACTGAATCTTATATCTAGAATCCTTATTCTAATATTAATTAAAATCCATTACACTATTTTCTTCTGGAAAATGTTGAAAATTTAAGGCTTGATCATTTGTGGATACGGGTTAATGGCTTACTATTCACCTATTTATTGCTATTAGATTTGACATTCCTATTTACTTGCCTCCCCATGAGGGCAGAGTTAGACACAAGGTCAGTTTTTAATATGGGGAAAATCCAGCTGCCAAAAAGGGGCACCTCGGAAAGGAAGAAAAATAAAAATTGCCCAAATCATGAAGGATTTCTCCTCCACTGACCGAGAACAGAAATGGTGAAGCGTAGCATCAGAACAGATACAACATTGTGATCTTGGCCCTCGGGCCAAGAGGCACATGGAAGAAAGAAAAAAAAGTTCTTTGAACAATTTATTTTTGTAAACGTTTTATGAAGAAGAAGTTCAAGTTAGTCATATCTTTTGAGCTTATTATTTCGTAAAGTTAAATTTGAAAATTTTAAAAAACCAAGTAATGCTAAGGTTTTATTAAACGAAAAAAAAAATTGGGGGGGGGGGTATTTTTAACAAGATCGAATGTACAATCTTTCTCTTTTAGAGGCTTCCAATAAAATAAGAAAAAATAGAAGATAAAAACAGGAAAAACAAAATTACAAATCTTTTCCTATGATCATGTTGGATGCCGCCTAAAGTTTCAGAAAATAAATAGAACAGAAACGATACCCCCCTTCCCCAAATGGTTGGCAAAGTTCATTTTGTAATCTGTCAAGGCAGGAAAGATTGCTTGGAATGGCACCTCCCATATGTGGCAGCCGGACTCCATCTTAGAACAAATCGGCTTTGAAACCTAATAAGTGATGCCCTTATTTCTTCCCTGCAACCTCTTTCCTACAGAAGAGATGTTGCAAGTCTGGCTCTGCTTTATTATTGTTATTTCATAGCAAGTGCTCGTCTGAGCTTCAATATATGGTCCTCCTCTTGCCAAACTTTTGCAAATAACACTTGTCTAGCTAAAACAACCATCGTCTCCCCCATTCTCTGTCTGTACTTAAATCTTAACAGATTCCATGAACTAAGCTTCTTTCCTAGAACTGCCCACCTGTGGAACTCTGTTCCGCTGGCCTGCTTTCCAGCAGACTTCAATATAGTCATCTTCAAGTTCAATTTAAACAAGTTCTTGTTAAGCCCCCACCCCCAATAATCCATTTCCATCACATTAATATGCTGCTGTCTCAATGACTACTGTACACTCATTAACTCTTATCCTCGAGTGGCATTTCGACCTTGATAAGTGACAGTGACTCTCACATAAAAGATAAATGCATCTGATTCTTATGTTGGTCATATCTTCAAGTACATCTTTTTCAATTTGAAATTGTCAATATTTAAAGATTCCATGATGACAAAAGTAGTCCAAATAATTGAAATAATTCAAAATATCAATCCTCGTTCTCCTAGTATTTATTTTAGTTTGGTGAAGTGTTGAATACAATTGATAATTCTCAAAATTCATGTTAAAAATTCCTCAGGAGAATATTAAAAACAAATTTAACAGTTAATATGTTCAACCTCTTGCTAAAAGAAAAGGAAAACGAGGAAATCCATTTGTTGATTTTTATTTATTTTTTTTTAATCCATTTTTTTTTTCCTTTCCATCCACCAAGAATATGTGCTGCATTCCCAAACACGCAATGTCTTTTATTTTGTTTCAGGAATTTTAATCAAATCTGAATTCTTAGTAGCTTTGAAATGGACCAGAAATATCCAACAGATCCAAACATTTTTAGCGGCATAACCGCCAAGTATAGAATGTGATTAAAATCAAATACCAAGTAAATGTTGCTTTCTCAATTCTATACAAGAAAAGTGAAAAATAGTTTTTTTTTTACACGTTTTCATATTGCAAATGAGATTTTGATTAATTAAAAAAAATATGAAAATTAAAAATCTTCATGTGCGGGCGACACTCAAACTACAAACGATGCTTATGCACTTATGTTACTGTGCTATATTTTTTCTAATAGTATTTTCAAGTTGAATTCAAGTTTTACAATGTCTTTTTTATTATTAAAATGTTAAGTGAAAGTACAGAATAATTACAAAACACCCTCCCCCTCCTCATGTTAAGAATGACTTTCTAAATAATAGCATTATTATTTCAGCATGGTAATATAAATGCATAAATACCTTGCAAATTACTTAAGACAGTCATGGATTACGAAAGCATGTTACCCCCATGGATTAAATAAAGGGTTTGGTTTGAAATTTTGCACAGATTCCAGACTTCAACAGAAAGATTTACGACTTTAACAAGATACACCTGAAGAAGGTCAGAGGTTACACCAGCCAAAACGTTGTGAAAATAGCGTTCAAAGATAAGAACAATAGTCAGAATAATTCAAATAATACGAAAAACCTTTATTTTAATTTAAATTCTTAAATGGTTACCCATTTAGTACTTGCTAGGCTCAATGTTGCTTAACTTTGATAATAAAATGGAAACTCGTGTGGCAATGTGACTGGACTTAATGGCATTCACCTGGAGTGGGTTGAGTCAGTTCCAAACGAGTTCATCACATCCTACGTCAAAGTGGTTCAACTGCATTGATTAGTAGCCAAGTCTTAATCTTCACAGGGAACATGAGTTGGACAGATACATCAAGAGCACTGCCACGGCTGCTGCGAAGAAGGTGGGCTCTCTCTTCTGTGCTAGAAAGTTACTTACGTCTAAAAGTATACTGTACCTCTACAAGGCCACCATTCACCCTTGTATGGAATATTGTTGTTACATTTGGGCTGGTGCATCTGCTACTAGTGTCTCACTCCTGGACAGGGTTCAGAAGAGAGTCACCAACCTAATAGGTCCCGAACTGTCAGCTAGGCTTCAACCTCTCTCCCACCGATGAAATATTGCATCCCTCTATCTGTTTTACAAACACGTTAATGATATATGCTCAGACAAACTACAAGCCCTTGTACCCCCTCGATGTAAATACCAACTCCTACACAGAGGAGATGCCAAAAAGCCTTCTACTCTAACAATTTCTTCCCTAGAACTGCTGGACTTTGGAATTCCTTACCAGGTTCCAGCTTCCCCAACTGTACTGACATGCAGAAGTTCAAGTGTAATGTAAACAGACATTTTGCTGCTCAACTCCCGTCATAGTATTCTTACAATTATGTCCTAGATAGTAGTCCCTACATCAAAGTGACACCATACCTCATTTCGGGTGAAAATGCAATAAAAAAAGAAAAAAAAAAAAAAAAAAAGAAAATCAAATTTTTTGAGTATCAAAGAAATGATGGTCTCGTCCATCATTTTGAAAAGAAATAAAAAAAACAAGGGAGGTAACTTAATAATTCAAAATTTGTAGGATTATATTGTAATTCATATAAATTATTATTCATTGCTTAAAAATGAGTTTCTTTATAAAAATAAAACTACTTGATCAATATATATGATTTTTGGAATATGATATTTTTTTTTTTGTTGCAGGTACGTATACAGATTTTTATTTCATTTTACGTTTTTTTAATATAGGGGAATAAGAACCTAACATACTTTTCAAAATTTTTGTAGACGATATTTAGATTGGCTTTTTTTTTTTTTTTTTACTCACCCCCCCCCCCCCAACACATATCGCCCCTTGGACGTAAGGGCTACTATTT
Source organism: Euprymna scolopes (assembly GCF_053919585.1). Classification (NCBI taxonomy): domain Eukaryota; kingdom Metazoa; phylum Mollusca; class Cephalopoda; order Sepiida; family Sepiolidae; genus Euprymna; species Euprymna scolopes. The sequence continues at coordinate 43,798,368 of NC_136511.1, read as the reverse complement.
GGAATCATACCTAAGAAAGATTAACAAGATGCTGATTTACATTACATTTAAACTTCTGCATATTAGTACAGTTAGGGAAGCAGGAAGGGAATTCCAAAGTCTAGCTGTTCGAGGGAAGAAATTATTAGAGTAGAAAGCTTTCTGCCATTTAGGGACCTCAACAGTGAAGGGGTGAGATTTTGTTGCTAAGCGGGTCTGTCAGGGATATGTACGTCAAGGGGGCACAAGTGCAACGAGTTTATCAAAGCACATTTCATTAAAATACTTGTTAAAAAAGCACAAGGATGCAACATTGCGGTGACGGGACAGGGGCTGGAGCCTAGTTTATAAATCAGGACCTATGAGATTGGAGGCCCGTTTTTGAACTCTATCCAAGAGGGAGACTAGTGGTAGATGCACCAGCCCAGATGTGGAAACGATACTCCATGCATAAGTGAATGGTGGCCTTGTAGAGGTATAGGATACTCAGGTGTGAATAGTTTTCTAGTATGATAGAGGGAGCTCACTTTCCATTGCAGCAGCCCTCGCAATGTCCTCAATGTATTTGTTCCAATTCATATTTCCTGTGAATGTTAAAGTCGAGGAGTTTGAAGGAAGAATTCTCACGCATAACAAAAAACTTATTTTGTACTTCGTTTATTCTTCAATTCCGTTTCCTTTTTTTTCTCTTCCCTCTATTTATCACCCATCATTTTTCTTTCCTTTCCCCCACTTTTCACATGTCATTAGCCTTTCTATTAATTTCTATTTATTTCTACTAATTCATCCATCCATTCCATTACCAACCCAGTCTTTCATCATCTTATTCCTGCTCCTCGTCATCACAAATCCTTTCTTCCATTTTTCCCAGCCTTCCACTCCTTTTCTCTCCTTTCATTTCTGTCTTTCATTCTCATATATTGCCTTATCCTTTATAATCTCCATTGTCAATTCCTATTTTACTTCTATTTATCTCCTACTACTCCTCAACTTTCCTGCCCATTCCTCCTTCTACCTCCCCATCTTTCATTCCATTCCTCCAATTTTCTGCTTGTTTTCCATCCTCCTAGACCTTCCTGTCTATGCCTCCTTTAATTTACTTCCCCCTCCATAATCCAACTCTTCCCATAATCAGCACGCCCCTTCCTCCCCAACCTCATCTTTTTCCTTCTCCTCCTCCTAAATGCTGCTTTCCTTGATTCAACACCCAACTATTGATTTTTGCCATCATGGACTGAAGAGAGATGTGTTTATAAATTATGAGTAAGGGTTCCTTCCCCATCTCTCACGTCCGTCACAAACTGACAATGAGGATAGGACAATCTTTTTACCTTTTCGCCTGAAGACGAAGCAAAAATCAAAAAGAATATTTTGCTTCAGACATGTTAAAGAATTTCAACCATATTCAGATTCACAAATCATCACTGACTCTTGTTTCGTCTGTATTCTCTCTCTTTACAGTCTCTCATCTCTCTCCCTCTCTCTTTACAGTCTCCCATCTCTCTCCCTCTCTCTTTACAGTCTCCCATCTCGCTCCCTCTCTCTTTACAGTCTCCCATCTCGCTCCCTCTCTCTTTACAGTCTCCCATCTCGCTCCCTCTCTCTTTACAGTCTCTCATCTCTCTCCCTCTCTCTTTACAGTCTCTCATCTCTCTCCCTCTCTCTTTACAGTCTCTCATCTCTCTCCCTCTCTCTTTACAGTCTCCCATCTCGCTCCCTCTCTCTTTACAGTCTCCCATCTCGCTCCCTCTCTCTTTACAGTCTCCCATCTCGCTCCCTCTCTCTTTACAGTCTCCCATCTCGCTCCCTCTCTCTTTACAGTCCCATCTCTTTCCCTCTATCTTTACAGTCCTCCCTCTCTCTTTACAGTCCTGTCTTTCTCCACCTCTCTTTACAGTCCCTCTCTATCTTTACAGTCCCATCTCTACTCCCTCTCTCTTTACAGTTCCATCTGTCTCCCTCTCTTTACAGTCCCATCTCTACCCCGTCTCTCTTTAAAGTTCCATCTCTCTCTCTCTCTCTCTCTCTTTACAGTCCCATTTCTACCCCCTCTCTATTTACAGTCCCATCTCTACCCCTCTCTCTTTACAGTTCCATCTCTCTCCCTCTCTCTCTTTACAGTCTCCCATCTCGCTCCCTCTCTCTTTACAGTCCCATCTCTCTCTTCAGTCGTATCTCTGTCCCTCTCTCTCTCTACAGCGCTATATCTTTCTCTCTTTAAAATTCCATCTCTCCCTCTCTCTCTCTACAGTCCTATCTTACTCTCTCTTTAAAATTCCATCTCTCTTTTTCTCTCTCTCTCCATCTTTCTTCTTAATCTCTTCTCCATCTCCACTATAGCATCCACTCTCCCTCTGGTTTTCTCACTTGATAATGTCTTTACTATCAACTTTCCCCACTTATTAGCAGTTACAAATAAAGACTTATTTTCTCTTTTGGAGAAATGTCCCTGCTAGACAATTTGGTCACCCACTGATCAATCAGCTTAAAAGACAAATTAATACTACTTTTACTCCATTGGGAATCACGAGAGATACCTAATTTCTCTTTTGGAGAAATGTCTCTGCTAGACAATTTGGTTGCCCACTGATCAATCAGCTTAAAAGACACATTAATACTACTTTCACTTCATTGGGAATCATGAGAGATACCTAAAAGCAACAGGGAAAGGCACCCACTTTCTCTTTCCTGTCCCTGTCCACTGGATGCCCAAGCACCAACTATTTTTGCCTGAAGAGGATAACCCAGTGAACTTTCTATTTTTTCCTTTCCTCACTTTGACATGTTTTTCCCCACACATACCAGGTGGTATAAACCCTTTCATTATTGTTATAAAAAAATATATGATAGGAGTTTGTCATAACATACAGCTAAGACTAGTCCTTATAAATAGTGACCGTGACATCTATAAGTAATGAAAACTTTCCTTTTTCAACATCTATATATTCCCTCTTTATGTATTCCTCTTCGTAACTATAGTACTGGTCTTTACCGAACATTTTTCTATTCATAGTTACTAGCGTTTGGACGCTTAATTGTAATTGGGAATCAGGAAAAATCGGAACTTTTAGAGTTTAGGAATTAGAAAAAAATTTGTGTCAAATTTCAGATTCTGAAAACGATTTTTTTTTTTTAACCTTTTTTTTTTTTCCATTACTAATATAAACAGCACATATACAGGGTCTACCATTAGGCTTGAATAGAGGTTTCTTTTTTTTTTCTGTGACTATGAGATTGATACACTATTTTATTACACTTCGGCCTATTATATCTGTTGCCTTGACCTCTTCTGCTCTTTCTATAGTAATGATTTCTATGAATTTCCCTCCCCCATTAAATTTGGCTCCTATCACAGTAGCCCCTTATTTTTCAGTAGCACTATGCACTATTTGGAAAGAATAGAAGTAATAAAACATGTTTGTTTTTTTAATCGTATATGTGTACAAGAAAATGATAATTCGAAATTTAATTTCAAATTAAAACAAGAAAATAATTTTTTTCTATTTCGTTAACTTTCCACTTGGTGCCCCCCCCCCTTCGCAAACAAGCACTCACACCTGCTCAGTTTTCAAGAGGGACATTAAAAGAAGAAGAGCCATTTTATATTGGTTCAAAAGTTATCAGCAGACGAATGCCAACAACAGGGCAGAACCAACTAAGATCGCCCCCCCCCCCCAACACTAACACCCCTCGTGTCTTCTATCATCTCGAGAAATTAATTAGATTTTGGTGAGGAGCAGACCCCGACAAGGCTTAAAGTGAACTTAATGGTTTCCGTTTCCGTGCGCACAGCTAAGGAGAAACAATTCGACCATGGTAAAGCGGGATTTTGATGGGGAAAAAAATGAACAAAACCAATAAACAAATTGGTTAAACAAAAGAATAAATAAATAAACAAAAAAAAAATAAATAAAAATAAACAAAAAAAAATAAATAAAAAACTAACAAAAAAATTGTAAAAAAACAATAAACAATAAATTTTTTGAGTCGCAGCCATTCAATAGGTGCATTTAGCAAAGAGGATGCAACTTCAAACCAAAGTTTTGTTTATTTGTTTGCTCGTTTTGTTTTATGGCATATCAACCCTTTTTGGGATCATTTAATATCGAATCCAGTCATTTTGAAAAAAAGATTCTTATGCTTCCAGTTCTTTATATCTTCACATATTTATTAATTGTGTTTTTGTTTCATTTGGTTGTTTTGTTGAGAAAAACTTGTTTTTATTTTTGACTTTGCAGAACATGATTGCGTTTTGCAAAAGGAAAAGGAAATAAACAATAACATCAATGTTTGGTATATTTCAGGCCAGGAAGCCATTATCTTCATACAATCTAATCTGGTAGTACTAGATCAAACTAAAGAGTGTCCATGGATGATGAGTAGTTAACAAAGAGATGGTCGCATTCAATACTGCCAAGACTAAGCTTGTTTCCTTCAATAATTACAAGAAACCTTCTCTACCACCCATAACAATGGCCAAGAACACATTACCAAAAGTACTTCCTTTAAACTCCTCGGCCTAACATTTACAGGGCTCTATGGACAAACTTATCTTTAGTTGACCTTTGACAACTAAACATTTTCGCTTATTAGCCAAATAGAAAAGTCACTAGCCAGACCCACATGATTTTTAGAATATGACATCTTCGTTCTGTGACGAGTATGTATATCATAAATATTTTTCTGTATTTTTTTTTTTTTTTTCATAAGTGTAATTCTAAATATACAACACATTTTATGTTGATACTTGAAGGTATAAACATTCTAATTTCTTCAGATGTTTTTTTACAACCTTTGTTAAAAAAAAGAAAAGAGTATATTGTTCTATTAAACTTTTATTGTTTTAAATAATTTAACTTTGTTCGCTTTATAAAAAAAAAAAAAAGTTGAAAAGATATTTTTCATTCAGTAATGAGCTTTGGAAGATTGTTGGAGAAAGAAATACAATCACTAAAAGATAAGCGTTTCATTATTTCTAGTCACCACTTTGAAAAATCACTTGTAAATGCGACTGTTTCACTCGCAATGTAGAGCCCTGATTGAGAGCCATGCCAAGGCTGCTGCAAGGAATGGTGGCCTCTCTCTACTGTGCTAGAAAACTACTTACGCCTGAAAGTATCCTGTACCTCTATAAGGCCACTATTCGCCCATGTATGGAGTACTGTTGTCATATTTGGGCTGGTGCATCTGCTACTTGTCTCTCACTCTGACAGGGTTCAAAAGAGAGTTGCTAACCTGATAGGTCTTGAACTGTCATCTAGGCTTCAGTCTCTGTCCCATCGACGAAATGTTGCATCCCTCTGCCTGTTCTCCAAGTACTTTAACAGTGAATGCTCTGACGAATTACAAGCACTTATACCTCCCTCGACGTGAATAACCCCAACAAAGCCAACAAGCAGCTAAATCCCACCCCTTCACTGTAGAGATCGCTAGGTGTAAGAAAGCCTTCTACTCCAATAGTTTCTTCCCCAGAACTGCTACACTTTGGAACTCCCTTCCAGGATTATGCTTTTCCAACTGTACTGACATGCAGAAGTTCAAATGTAATGTGAACAGACATCTTGCTACTCATCTCCCTTCATAATACCCTTGCAACTTATGTCCCCGATAGTAGTCCCTGCTTCAAAGTGGCACTGTGCCTTGTTTGGGGTATAAAAAAAAAAGTACAGGTTGCTCAATTCCCAACAGCACTCATCCAAAATCAACATCACAGTGACAAGGAGAAATCTAAGACAACCAAAAGCAATAACGGGAATGCTATTTACATTAGTTGTCATACAAATGCTAAAAGAACAGTCTACCCTACTATTTCACATATAAGTAAGTGGAGGAATAGTTAATGCATATCTTTCATCTTTCCTCGAACATGACTTGACATGTTTCGAAATTTTTGAGATGAGGATTGATAATTCGTATTATTTCGACTACTGTTCTCATTTCAAGTGTTATTTTCACAATATTTTAGTCGCTATAACATCTGACCTTTTTCAGGTGTATCTTGTCGAATTCGAAAATCTTTCTATCAAACTTAAAAAATCAGTATGCAATTTCAAGCAGAACTCTATTTTTCTAATCCACTTATATCAAGAAAAAAAAAAATGAATTATACGTGTACGTGGGATATTCCAAAAGTAATGTCTTCTATTCTTTTTGTATTCCGCCCGAATGGATCAGAGGGGATTACAGATTGCATTGTCATAATGACTAAACTTTTGCATGTATGTCCTGTAAGTTTCATCTCTCCATTGCAGATATTGATGGTGTGAAACTAAGAAAAACAACCCCTGTCATGGATGTGCATCAGAAGGAAAGATGTATCTTTGAATTCCTAGCAAAAGTGCATTGAGAATGGTGGTGACTATACAAAAAAATAAATTCTGGAGCAAAAAAGGAAGCTCGTTTGAATGGTACCTCTCCCATCTTCGTAACCAACATTTTTTAATTAATAAAAAATTTTTCTTTTAAATAAGAGGCTTTAGTTTTGGAATGACCCTCATTTATTGAACAACGGCAAACGTGCAAACACAAGCCATACTCCAAAAAAAATAAATAAATAAAAAAATAAAAAAACAAATACATTTTCATACAGAGAATCTTGACAAAAAGGTGAAAATAATTGTCAGATGATATGCTTAACCCTTTATAACCTAGTTGAACTACATAAATAAATGAATATAATGGCATAAATAAAGTGGGAATTGATTCAAACACACCTTGTACATATTAGTTCAGTATCTGGGTAGATGTCAGATACCTCTAGATTGCAACTGTCCATTGTTACATTCAGTATGCCGCCATCTGTTTCAAAGAGTGGAGGATTTTGTTTGTTGTCATCACACATACTTTTTTCAAGCACTACAGATAATAATCAGGGTAAGTTTATGAAATGCAAAAATTCTCAGTGGTTGGTTGGTTGGTTGTTTTTGTTTTACGGCATATCAACACTTTTCGGGTTATTTAATGCCGAATCCAAAGATTTTGAAGAAAAATTTTTTTAATAGAATATATTTGTTGTTTTCACGTCGGTTTCTATTTAACCCATAGTTGGAACCCTAACAGGTACTACCACTCTGGGTCAGAGTGGACCTGGGAGCAATGGTAATTTAAAGGTGGCTCCACACTCCCCAAAGCCCACAAGCTGGGGCCTCACCACTGGATATAGTTTAAGGTCATATCCAGGACCCCCATTGAGGGACTTTTACCCTCTGCAGGGAGGCAGTCGGCGTATTCTAATGCCCCACCGACAGGGCCGTCTCAGTGGTAGTTTAACTATTGAACTACATAATTTTTCCAGTTTGAAGAAAATCATAGTATCATTAAAACTTTAACTAAAATTAATAAATTTTTTTTTTTTCAACATCTACATCATAATTCAGGTCATAATCGGTTAAAAATATGCGTGCATGCTCGAAATCATTTTTGATGTCCAAAAATAATTTCAATTTTTAGATCTAATTATAAGAATAAAGAGATCAGAATTTCAATATGACAGTAAAGACACTTTTTTTTTTACACTATTTTCAACTTATGCCCATGAAAACAAATGACAGTACACTCACATATGTGCATACATTCACACAACAGACAAACACTCTTCAAACATGCAACTTTTCTTACAAATAATTTAGTCACATAAACTTTCAATCAATTGTAAATTTATATATATACTAGCAGACCGTCTGGCATTGCCTGGTCATAAAATACACATAAATATTATGTTTTCATTCATACAGAAACTGAGACATGTGTATGTAAGTATTATATTTTTTATAAACAGTTCACTTCTTGTAAGTAAAAAAAAACAAATACTAAAGCTGAGATCGAAACCAAAACCTAAAGACAATGAGTCAAAAACGATAACCATTAGGCCAACTTGACACAATCTTTAAAAGGTGTTTTCTAACCTACTTATTCTTAACATAAGGAATTTATTATTTGAACAATTCATGCATGCACATCTGTGAAACAGCTGACAAACAGATAAAAATCTGATGATCCCCCACCCCCACATATTAATTTTACAATTTTGACCCCTTAGCAGGCCTATTTTCCAGTTGAAAACCATTAAAAAGTTTTCCATGTATCTGGATACCCTATATACTAAATTTCAAATCAGGAGATAAAAAATTTGTTGAGCCTATAGGTTGAGAAGTGTCCTCACACACGAAGGCCAGAGGAAGTTGGCCGAAACGTTGTGAACCAATAAAAAACAAACAAACAACAACTAATAAAGATGAGACTAATAGTCCGAAATAAAAAATACAATTAACATAAAAAAAAAAATGCTCATCTCAAAAATAAAAAATTCCAATTAAGGAATAATATATATATATATGTCCTCACACACATTTTCACTTTCATATAATAGATATATAGACTAGCAAGAAGTTGGGCATTACCCAGTCATAAAATACACTTAAATATATTTTAATTTATATAGATTTCATATTTATTATTATAGAGCCAATTCTCTATTGATTATTATATTGTACCCAATGTATATAATTTTTAGGGTTATGTTTTAATCTCTATTTATATAATCCATGTCCATAAATAATTTTCAAAAATTTCTTTTATTACATGAGGATTTTCTCAGTATTTTAATATTAGATATGATTTCTTTTCTTTCTTTATTTTATTTATTTTTTTTTTATTACATTTTCACCCCCAAACAAGGCACATTGCCACTTTGGTGTAGGGGGCTACTATCAGGGGCATAGCTACTGGGGTACTATGTAGGGAGTTGGGCAGCAAGATGTGTTTCACATGACACTTGAACTTCTGCATGTCAGTACAGTTAGGGAAGCAGGGACTTGGAATGGAATTCCAGAGTCTAGTGGTTCTGGGGAAGAAACTACTGGAGTAGAAAGCTCTTTTACATCTAGGGATCTCTACTGTGTGGGGGTGGGATTTAGCTGCCCTCGGGTTTGTCGAGGGTGTTTACGTTGAGGGGGCACAAGTGCTTGCAGTTCGTCAGAGCATTCACCATTAAAATACTTGTAGAGGAATGCAACATTTCGTCGATGGGACAGAGACTGAAGCTTAGATGACAGTTCAGGACCTATCAGATTGGTGACTCTCTTTTGAACCTTGTCTAAGAGCGAGAGACTAGTAGCAGATGCACCAGCCCAAATATGACAACAATACTCCATACATGGGCAAATGGTGGCCTTATAGAGGATACTTTCGGGTGTTAGTAGTTTTCTAGCACAGTAGAGAGAGCCTACCTTCTTCGCAACGGTCCTTTTGTTTTTTTTATTACTTATCAACAAGCAGGACACTTGGCATTGCCCAGTTGTGAAATATATTTAAATATATTTTAATTTTATGCAAATTTCATATTTATCATTATAGAACCAATACTCTATTGATCAATGCCTCTGTTCAGTCTCGAAAGACAAAGGACACCCCCCACCCCCGTAGGGGCAGCTGCACATGTAATTATGAGGCAAGGGTTTCGCAATCCCCAACCACACCTCTCATGAATTGAAACTGAGTCCAGTGGCAAGAAGAAGTCCAGGATGACTGGAAACAATGCCGAGATAAGCAGAGAGCAAATGCAGCACCTGGAAGTCCCAAATGGTCACCCATTTAGTACTGACCCAGTTCAATATTGCTTAACTTCAGTGATTCAATGGGAACCGGTGTGTCAATGTGATTATGCTGTTATTATATCATCCCCAATATGTCATAGTGATTTCAAAGCATCTAAAATAAAAAAGAAAATATATGACTTGGATGCCATCAACTAAAATCCAAATCAAAACATATAGCTCTCCAGCATTATTTGTTACCATCTGAGCAAAACTTTAAAAATTAATTTAGTTAAACATACAAATGTATACTTGCACATGCATAAAAAGGTACATGTTTAATTGATTTACACCTGCAAAATTTCAATTTTTACCCTTTAGCAGCTATTTTTACCGGCTAAAACTCATACCAAATTTCTTCCACAGGTCCCATTCCCAATATAATAAGTTTCAAGCCTGTAGACCAAACATTAACAAAGTAGTTTGATAAGTGACCATTCAGCACACACACAAAGAAACTTACATATATATATATATATATCTTCTTCTTTACTGATTTTTCTTAATTACATTTTGTCTCTGCAGCCGTGTCAAACGCATATCTTATTTTTCGTTTATTAATATTTTTGGAATTTTTTTTTCCCCTTTTCCGTGTACATAGTTGTGAATTATTCCATGAATTTCAGCCTTTTGGATTATTTTGGACCATCTTCCAATTACGTGATTTCCTTGGATTTTACTTGTGCGAATCGAATTTCAATTAACTTTCTTGGATTTATATTTTTGGAGTTTACCGTCATTGGATAATTTACCTTTCACCAGACTATACATTCACGTGAAATCACCTTTTTCTCCACCATATTCCCTCTGCTTCACTTTTTGTTATCAAGCAAGATCTTTGACTTACTTGCAGTTTCATCAAATACTTTTGTATGCAAAATCCAATCCCGCATTTTGCTAATTCCTACTCTCTGATGAGAAGGAAAGTATTTCTTCGAAACTCCGCGGATTAAGGACTATCAACTTATTAAGTGTTTCTTTTTCAGATTAAATATGTTTTTATCTCATTTTTAAAGTGTTTTTAACATGTTTTATTAACTATTTGCTCTTATTATATATATATATATGTATATATGTGTATATATATATATATATATATATATATATATATATATATATATATATATATAGAGAGAGAGAGAGAGAGAGAGAGAGAGAGAGAGAGAGAGATATAGATATACATGCACACAAAGATAAATTTATTGCATTTATTACCAATGTTTTTCTATTATATGCAACATTCACATTTTTATCCATTTTCAATTATAATTTCACTTTTATTATAAGTTAACTACCGCTGCGGGTTTTAGTACATTTCTAAAATGTGCCTATCATCTACGTCATATCCACGTCAAAATTCACACTAAAAACTTACCTCAGCAACAATCCCCAAGTCTCCTTTTTCTTGGGCGTCCAATTTGATTTTGTCGATACTTCGGCCTAAAAAGAAATTTTAAAAAATTGAATGAAAAAAACATTTTATTAATTAATTTATTTTTGCTATTTATTGAATAAATACATTTTTTTGTAATTATGAAAAAATGAAATGAATAAATAATGACAATGCACAAATGGGGATGGAAAAAGAAGGAGAGGAGAGGTAATTGTGTGGCGATATGATTTTCTTAAAAAAAAAAAAACTACTTGATCAATGTATATGATTTTTGGAATATGACATCTTCATTCCGTGATAAGTACGTACATGATAAAGATTTTTCTGTATTTCTTTTTGTTTTAATTAAGTGTAATTCTAAGCACCAACATTTTATTTTTTTTATTAATAATAAGTTTGTCAAATTATAAAGAAAATTCTATTTACATTTCAGTAAAGTCAATGGAGGACTCTCCATTATCTCCCTAGTCCCCCCAAAAAACTACATTGTACATTTTAGGTTATTTTAAGAATTGGAATCTGTAATTGTATTGTAGACTATCAGTAAAACTAAAATTGCCAAATAATAAACAATTTAGAGAAAAATGGAACGATAAAAAATATGGCCCGATTAAACTGCATAGATAAAAATGACACAAGTGAAAAATATAGATGACAATCTCGCATTTAGTTTATCAAAGGGAAAACATTAAGTAGTTTGAAAAAATAAAAAATAAAATTATATTATATTTAAAAGTAGACGAGGACACTCAGCTAAATCAATTCCACCCCCACTTGCAAAATTAAAAAAAAAAAAAAGAAATTCTACCATTTTTTATATATATAGTAGAATTTAGCTAAATCAATTCCACTCCCCACCCTGCAAAAATAAAAAAAAATAAATTCTACTTTTTATATATATATATATATATATATATATATACATATATATATATATATATATATATAAAGGTAGAATTTATTTGTATATATAGTATATATAGTAGAATTTAGAATCAGAATTGTAGAACAGAATCGGTAATTGTATTGGAATCTGGCAAAAATGGATTTTGACTAAAATGCAGAAAATTCACATTTGGAGACTTTTCTGAATTGCTAAAATGTAGAGAACTCACACCCCCTGGTGAAATGAAGAAGAAAGGAGGAAGGACAGTAAAGGGGGGGTATTAGAAGGGAAGGAGGGAGAAAATAGGGGAGGGAGTAGCAAATATTGTGCAACTTACCTGTAGCTTGAGCAATGGCTTTCATAAGCACCGTCTCCCCAATCCCAAGTTCCAAACCCTCATAAGCAGGAGCCAACTTGTTGAGACATAAATAGACGGCACAAAGCAGGTCATTTGGTGATAGAGCTATCACAGATCGAAAGAAGTTACTGAGAATTTCAACCATTTTTAACCTGACAATATAAGCAAATAGAAACAGTGGTTGAAATACAGTTGTTTTTTAATAAGAAAGATTTAAATGCTGTGATATCACAATTTTATAATGCAATAAATGCCAACAGTTTTGTGCTTTTGAGAATGAAATTCATGTGTGCATTTGTGACGTAATCCCCTATTGGGGAGCTTTAGAATTCCCCAGAGGGCCTAGGAGGGGTCGAATAACTATGCTGAGATAGCTAATTGTTCCCGGGTGACGCCAGATAACCCGAGGATTTAAAATGGAGAATATAAGTATATATATTTTATTTCATGTCAAAATAGATATTGTTTGAAACCAGAGAAATATATTTTACAACTAAAGTTGATGACAGGGAACTTGAAGCATAACATTGTCTGGCCTTGGTGAACTCAAAGTCGGATGTTAAAACTGACATCTGACCTTAGCGGGTCGTGAGAATTAGTATGTCTGTAGAATTCAGATCCCAGATTCGGGAATTGCACACATGCAATAACCTGAAGCTTTTCGATTTTGTGGCAAAATCTTATTGGCTGGGGAAACTTCCACCCCATCCACATAGCTCACTATATATACGACTGTCGCGCAAAAATTAGTCAGAACAGAAGAGTTTTTCGAGAGATTGATTTTTGATTTCGGGGAGAACAGACCGTACAGAGATGTGACTCCTCTAGCTCCTCATCCACCCATCTGACGCTGTCTGTGAAGAGATTTGAGACTTTGAAAATCTTACTAAGAACTGAATGATATTTGTAAAAACATTTGTACATAAGTTTGTGAAATTAATTCTGTAGACTAGAGTTTCATGAGTTTGTTTTTCTTCCTGCGTACGGCTTCAATATTCGCTTTCAGCATACAAGATTCAATGTAACAACCCTCAGAGAAGGACTAGACAATACGAGCCGAGATTTTCAGATAAACAGGGGTCCTAGTCAAGCTTCATCAAAAAAGGGGGTTACACATTTGAATTTATTTAATTTTTAACTTGAATCTATATTACAACATTTTCTGCTTGAAATTCCGTCCAAATTCCAGAGTTTGACAGAAACATTCCTAAATTTGACAAGATACACCTGAAAAAAGTCGGAGCTTACATTGACTGAAATATTGTGAAAACCACATTCAAGATGAGAACAGTAGTCCAATAAATTTAAATAATATGAATCTATATTATATTTTTCTTTGTCTGTCTGTCTGTCCCATTTTTTCTCAAAAACTACTGAGGCAATCTGGCTGAAAGTTTTATGGAACTTTGTTATAAGTGCAATTAATTATTATGGTAGCCATTCAATGCATAGTTAGTGATTAATGTTAGATAATAATATGCTAAAAAAATGGATGGTCACATTCAATGCTGCCAAGACTAAACTTGTTTCCTTCAATAACTACAAATTACCGCCCCATTAGCCTCCTCCCACTTTTTGCCAAAATATTTGAGTCCATAATTAACTAAGCTCTAGTCCATCACCTTGCAGATGCTAAACTTCTAACTGACCAACAATATGGATTTAGGCAAGCCCGTTCCACAGCAGACATTCTAACTGTAATCTCCAACCGTATATACCATTCACTTGACAAAGCAGGGGAGGGTAGAGCGGTAGCTCTAGATATATCTAAGGCTTTTGACAGGGTATTGCACGAAGGTCTTTTCAGAAAAATCAGATCATACGGTATCACTGGAAGAATACTTAACATAATTAAATCCTTCTTAGATAAGAGAAAAATCCAGGTTGTCCTCGATGGCCGTACATCTAAACAATATGATATAAATGCGGGAGTGCCTCAGGGGTCTATCCTTGGACCTCTATTATTCCTAATATTCATAAATGACCTCCCTGGCAAAACTGTCTGTGAGATGGGTATATATGTGGACGACACCACGCTCTATAACAGACATGACAGGAAAACAAATGAACACATATCTAAAGAAATGGCAGAAATACTAGAGAATGACCTCCAATCTGTAGTGGAATGGGGACAAAAATGGATGGTCACGTTCAATGCCGCCAAGACTAAACTTGTTTCCTTCAATCACTACAAGAAACCTTCTCTACCATCAACAGCAATGGCCAAAAACTCTTTATCTGAAAAGCACATCTTTTAAACTCCTCGGCCTAACGTTCACAGGAAACATGAGTTGGAACAATTACATTGAAAACATTGCCAGGACCGCTGCGAAAAAGGTAGGTTCTCTCTACCGTGCTAGAAAGCTACTGACCCATGAAAGTATCCTGTACCTCTATAAGGCCACCATTCGCCCATGTATGGAGTATTGTTGTCATGCAGAAGTTCAAGTGTAACGTGAACCGACATCTTGCTGCCCAACTCCCCACCTAGTACCCCCTGTAGCCTGTGTCCCGAATAGTAGCCCCCTACATCAAAGTGGCAATGTGCCTTATTTGTGGTGAAAATGTAAAAAAAAGTTAAATTGGTTATTATCGATCTATCTATTTATCTATCTATCCAGTGATATCGTTAAAATAGTTTATATTGGAAGTTATTTATTGTTTAGAAGATAGAATTGGTCTGGAATGTAAAAATGGGTTTTAACAGAAGATGTTTACCAAAATTAGCTAAGTTAAAAATAAGCAAAATAACCTTGAGCAGCTGCATACGTGACAGAGGTCACACGTTAGGAAACTTGCTTTTGATGGTGACGTAACAGAACTAAGAGGTCAAGAAGATTAGATTGAGGAGTGTGAGTAAGTTTGGTCACGAAAGTGAACAGACGTGCTTCAAAGCCAGGAAGCGGGGCTGAAAGAACAAGCATGTAGACACATAAGTAGACTCCTGGTGAAGACCACTGAGACACTGAAATAAATTTATATTTTGTAAAATATAAAGTCATCATTGTTTCTGTGAGTTTACAATCGGTTATAGTGTTGGTCGTGCATCACAGAGCCCAGAAGTGAAGACAGAAAAACTCCAAGAAAGGAAAGGTATGAAGCATATATAAGATACTAGTCTGGGTGCCCGGTGTTGCCTGGATGTTTGGAGGTGTGTGTTGAGCAAAAAAATAAAAATAAAAAGTGGTAGTAGGCAGGCAGGCAGGCAGGCTAGAACCTGTACCACAAAGGAGGAAAAGAATATGAAAAAAAAAAGGTAACATCTTTGCCATTGCATCCATCGCAAAACTAGAAGTGGCGAAGGTTTAAATTAGCCTAGTCAATCGAAAAGAGAGGGATGACTTTTGAAAATATCAGCGAAAAAAGCGACCCCTCCTTGTAGAAAACTGCCCAGTTGAGGATGAAGGAATTAATGTTTCAGCCAATTTTTCGATATTTGTCGTCCAGAGGGTCAAGCTTAAAAACAATACCGATTTGTGAAAATCCGTCTCCTCTGTCGAAAGTTTTAGGCAGACATACAAACATACATACATTTAAACAGACAGGTGAGATTTATATTATAGATGATATCTTTATGTAAATACGAACTGCAATATATCCCCTATGGCTATACTATACAACATGACTCGGTTTATACGTGGTTACATACTCTCCTCTGCAACATACATTTAATTTATACGTTTATATCAACATTTCCAGCTATTACCGTAGCTGGAGATCTTGTGGAGTAGACCTTTATCCCATACCCTATCAAACGCCTTTGATATGTCAAGAGCAATTACCCTAGATAGGAAGCCTCAGTTGAGAGATCCAGTAATCCTATGAGATATAACCGTTAGTACATCTGCTCTAAATCTAGCAGAATGGAAACCCTGATTCCATGTCACTAAGGTTATTTTTTGCTGAGGTGGCTAACTTCTCCATTTAACAGATTCCAACAACTTACTCATGACACACAGGAGACTTATTGGTCCGTACTGAGAGGGAGATAACTGATCACCTGAATTCTTAAATAAATGATGAGATTTTTCAGGGTGTTGGGAAGCCTTTCTCCTCAAGACAATGCATAAACAGCTTTGTAAGTATGGGGGCTAGTTCTGGTTGAAGCTTTTTCAGCACTATAATTGGAATGCTGAAGATTTTTGATTAGCTTGGCAACATCATGTACAGATACAGATATAGCGTGTTTTCTGATACAGGAAGAAATATGGGGGGATGGTGGCCTTGGTCGCATAGGTAGAATTAGCTGCAAAGTTCTTGGCAAAGAGTTTGGCTTTGTCTGATGCTGGCGAGATTACATCAAGTCTTTAGTTCAGGAACCTGTTTGCTATTTGCCAAAACTGGTGGGAACCAAGCCGCTGCTCAGCTACTTCGGACTTAACGGACTAAGCATACAACTCTCTTGCATTCTTTATTACTCTTTTACTTTGCTGAGAGTCCTGAAACCGGCTTTACTCTCAGTACATCTATTACATTAGAAGCAATGGAAAAAATGATTTCTATACGCAATAGAGGACATTACTTTGAAGAGAACTAAGAGTTTCATGTATGTACTATCAATAAAAGTGCCCATACAAAAAATGTCTGGAAACTTATTGAAGGCACCTTCTAATTTTATTACGTCCATCAACATTTCAATATATTTACAAGTATATGTCATCTTGTTTTTTCTTCTAGTTATCTAATAGAAACTTAGTATCGGTTTGAAATCGAACACTATTATTTCTATCGATAATGCTCAAGTCAGTGTACTATACTAATTAATACAGACTAATGTACGAGGGACGTTCCAAAAGTAATGCCTCCTATTTTTTATTCTGCCCAAATCAAACTGCGGGGAATGAAAATTGCATTGTTATTGTGACTGAACTTATACATTCATGACCTGAAAGTTTCAGCTCTCTGTTGCAGATACTGATGCTGTAAGGCACTAAAAAAAGCAACCCGTGCCATGGACGTGCATCGGAAGCAGAATTCCTCTATGCAGAATTTTTTTTTTTTTTTTTTTTTTACCCCAAACAAGGCACATTGTCACTTTGGTGTAGGGGACTACTATCAGAGGTAGCAACTACTGGGGCACTATGTTGGGATTTGGGCAGCAAGATGTCGGTTCACGTTGCACTTGAACTTCTGCATGTCAGTACAGTTAGGGAAGCAGGAACCTGGAATGGAATACCAGAGTCTAGCGGTTCTGAGGAAGAAACTACTGGAGTAGAAAGATCTTTTACATCTAGGGATCTCTACTGTGTGGGGGTGGATTTAGCTGCCTGTCGGGTTTGTCGAGGGTGCCTACGTCGTGGGGGGATAAGTGTCTGCAGTTCGTCAGAGCATTCACCATTAAAATACTTGTAGAACAGGCAGAGGGATGCAACGTTTCGTCGATGGGACAGAGGCTGAAGCTTAGATGCCAGTTCAGGGCCTATCAGATTGGCGACTCTTTTTTTTAACCTTGTCTAGGAGCGAGAGACTAGTAGCAGATGCACCAGCCCGAATGTGACAACAATACTCCATACATGGGCGAATGGTGGCCTTATACAGGTACAGGATACTTGATCAACATTCATTAGCGCCTGTTGAATGTCTACAAAGCCGATACAACTGATTTCAGCACAGTTAGGAGATGGTTTTGTCAATTTCAGAGTGGGGACATGCTCTGAACCAGGTTGGAGAATGCTGTTGACTATGTAGAAAAATAAATTCTTTTGATAATACTACGCTTTATTGCTTTTTAATGTTTTTGAGTTTAAAAAATAGGAGGCCTTACTTTTAGAATGACCGTCATACAATTTTTCAATGTATTTGTTTTCTGGTCATGATACCGTTCGCTGAAACTTAAATAAAGACAGCTGTAACATTTTAAAATGTTTACATGTGATACAATTTTATCCCGTGATGCTTATGCTGGCATCGCACAATTTCTAATCGTTAACGTCTGTCCTGAAACAATGTGAAATTATTCTTCAAGAACGCCTTTCTTGGCTATCTTTTAAAAAAATTTTTTCCCCAACCTCTTGTTTATTTGGTGTCACCTGAAGATGATTCAACAAAGAATCAAAAACATTCACAATACATGCGGAACACAGATTAATTTTTTATTTTAATATGAAAAAAAAAAAAAAGAAAAATTGAAAAAAAAAGTTTTTTTAAGGACAATTAAGCAGAAGAATTCTATTATTTTTTAACACTGTTTACTTAAATAAAAAAATACTGCCTAAAAATACACACACACATATATATATATAAATGATTGTATGTGTGTACGTGCAGAAACGTCTCTACATAACTACTCTAACAATTTTTAGTCTACAGACTTGAAACTTAATATATAGGTGATTCAGACATGTGGAATAAATTTGATTTCATTTTTAGCCAGCAAAAATAGCTGTAACTGAAACAAGATTTGCAAATGTGTAACCAAATAATGTTTGCATAAATAAAACTATTCATAAACATTAAACAGCTCTATCTATTATTGAGCACTTTTAGATGAAAACAGTAAATATTTGCCAGAAGCAAATGTCATGAATGAAGCTTCTTTTTTAGAACTGCCAGTCTGTGGAACGCTGTACCACGGGCAGGCTTTCCAGCTGACCACTACATGGTTGTCTTCATAAACAAGTTCTTGTTAAGGCGTCTTTTAAATAATCAAATTCTATCTAATTTCCACCACTACTGATCACTATGCAATTGTTTAAGTAACCACCTTACACTTGTTAACCCTTATCCTCGAGTGACCTTTAGGCCTTGATAAGTGGCATACTAAAAATTCTGAAATGCAGGAATAAATTTATTCAAATCTATAAATCCTTTAAAGAAACAAAAGCTACAATCCAACTAAAAAAAAAAAAAAAAACTCTCACAATTATTTGGCGTTCACATTTGTTTGCGAAAAACTGGACCGAGGAAAAGCAACATCTGTTCCGCTAAGGAAAACAACAAATTGCCGCGAGCAAGAATTGCAATTGTCAATCGCAGAAAAGCCAGTGTAGCCACAACAATAGATGGCCTCACAGCAATATTGGCATTTTAATGAAGCCGCGGTGGCTCATCGAGTTCTGAAGGCGATATCAGTTGGAGAAGAAACGAGGCGGGAATGGGGCACCTCCCAATCGTGAAGGAAACAAAAGAATAAATAAAGCAATGGAACGTGTTCTGTCGAAGAAAAATGGTAACTTATTTACTTTGCTGTCCCTTCCACAAATCTTATTGTAGGCGGATAGGTGTGCGCATAACATTTAGGTTTGGTTACGACAGATCAACCCTTTTTAGGTTATTTAATGCTCAATCCAGTAATTTTGGAAAAAGTTTATTATATTCTTCTTTGTTTTTTTTTTTAACAAGGGAATCGCCACTTATCAAGATCCAGAGGCCACTCAAAGAAAAGGATTAATGAGTGTTCTGAAGGTGATGTCAGTTGGAGAAAAAACGAGGCGGGGAATGGGGCACTTCCCCATCTTAAAGGAAACAAGGGCCTTGTGATTCTTTATATTTATAGGTAATCGAAACATAAATAGTGCCAAGTTGGTAAGTTAGAACAACGACAAGGTGGCCGACATCCAGATGTTCAATGTAGAAAAACAAAATACTGGTAGAAATTCACTCAATAAATGTCATGGTGACACTTATTGAGTAGATTTCTATCAGTATTTTGTTTAACAATCAAGTTTTGAGTCATTACTGATACTCCAAAGACGGCATGTTCTTGTTGGGCATGTAGTTGTTGATTTAACTTACTCGGCACTACTTGTTCATCGAACCGAATAAAAGTTTTTAAATATGTTGAAGCATAGCTAGATAGATAGAAAAGTAACTCATTATGCCTTTGGTAATATTCATTGATTATAGATTTCAATTTTTTTTTTTTTTTAAATCCTTTTTTCGTTTGTTGGCTTCTCTGCTAAATACCCCAAAATTTTTTTTGCTTCAAGTTTTTATTTCTATCTTCAAATATTTATTCATGGATTTTGTTTTGCTTTACGGAGTAACAACCCTTTTTAGGTTATTTAATGCTGAATCTGGAAAAAAAATTTCCATGCTACAAGTTTTTTTTTGTTTTTTTTTATATCTTCGAATATTTATTCGCTGGGTTTGGTTTGATTGTTTTGTAGAGGAAAATTGTTTTTAACCTTGCAGAACATGATTGAATTTTTCAAAGGGAAAGAAAAAAAAAAAAAACACCAATGTTTGGTGCATTTTTGATCAGGATGCCAGTATCTTCAGACAGCCTGATCTAGGAGCACCAGTTATGTGCCTAGAGATGCACAATACTGGACAAAATATCACAAAATAAATCGACCGTCATTGAAAATAGTCATCTAACTTGAAACAATTCCTTTTTTTTTTTATTTTTTTTTTTTACATAGACATCACCACTTATCAAGGCCCAGGGGCCACTCAAGGATAAGGGTTAAAGAGTGTACAGCAGTCAATTGGACAATATAGTAATTGTCAGTAATAGAAATGGCTTATCAAGAACTTGTTTACATTGGACTTGAAGACAACCATATTGTAGTCAGCTGGAAAGCAGGAAAACGGAAGACAGTGCCACAGGCGCGCAGTTCTAAGAAAGAAGCTTTGTTCATGGAATCTACGTTTAGGTTTAGGTACAGATAAAGAGTGAGGGGAATTATTGATAGTGTTTTCAGTTAGACAAGTGTTTCTTGTGAAAGTTTGGCGAGGGGGGGGCATAGATTGAAGCTCAGTCGAGCACTTGCCATGAAAATAACGAGAGAAAGAATTGTACATTTACGTAGAGCATGAATTACAGTTTAGCTACATTAAAGAAGATCGACTTACATTATTATTTTTTTTCAATAGAGAGGAATAGGCTGGGCAAAGGTGAAGTGATTATGGATGTGGAAAAACAGGGACGAGAGAAAGATAGAGAAACAGATTGAGGCAGGCAGAGAGGTAGAAATAGCAATATGAACATGTTACACATTTTTCAACCTCTATTTTGTTTGCATTTTTTATGGTGTCTGGTAACAGTGGGTATGTTATATATAGGGTTATTTTAAGAGAGTCTTATTATAACTGAGAGTCTTTGAGTCTAATTAAGTATGATGTTGAAAGACTTAGAGAGAGTCTTAGTGAGAGTTTGTCATTGAGTTTTAGAGTTTGTTGTTGACTTAGAGAGAGAGAGAGATGTTGTTGGAGACTTAGAGAGATGTTGTAAAGATTGTTTGTTGTTTCTGTTATGAAGAGATTCATATATATAAAAAAACGTCCATACTTAGATGTGTTGAAGAAGCTCTTAGAGTGAGGAGACAGTGTTCAGACAGACTTAGTGTAGATATGAGATGTGTATGTCAAGACATATAATAACACAGATATATTCTATTGCTATTTCATTTTCATTTTAACTGATATACAAGACATATAATACAATTTTCACTTTACCTTTTTGGTAGAATTACAACACAAAGACGACGTTTATAAAAACACATGATGGGTTTATTTCTTCTCACGACCGGCCGTGGTTTACTCATCAAGAATTCAAAGCTTCACATATTAAGTTTCAAAGTGACCGTCTCGCTTCTAGACGTTCGAATTCCAAACTGCAGACTATCGTCTGTCGACCTCAGACTCTCTCTGAGTTTCTCTCAGTTTCTCCTCCTTAACTCTAAAGTTTTCTAACTATCTCTAGAACTTTCTATTTTCCATGACGTCATACACACGTGTTCTGGACATACGTGTCCAAAACTTTTCCTTTTTTTTTTTACAAAAGGAATTTTAACCTATACTCAGTAACCTATATTTCCAATATGTTAAAAACATGTTTGTTAAATTATCTTGTAGCTGCATTCTTTCAATTGAATTTTCATAACAAAATTGACAGTGCACATTCTTTTCTTGAAACTATTTTATCTCTAAGCTGTTTTACATTCCATTTTCTAATTCTCACACGTAATCTATTTCTAAACCTAAATTACGAGGTTCGAATTTTGTCTATTGCTATTTCATTTTCATTTTAACTAAATCTCTCTATTTTTATACTTACATGAAAAGGGAACAGCCCTTATCATGTAACATCCCTCCCTTCCATATTTCACAAAAAAAAAATGTATGCATTTTTAAATTTAGTACATTTTTTTTTTTTCTACATTTACACAACTACACAGCTAGGAAAAATCAGGCTAAAAAAAAAAAAATCTCTTTCAGTCAGCCCTCCTCGGCCGACTTCACAATTATCATATTTTTATAAGATCAGAACCTTTCTGATCTTCTTGGCATTTACTTTTTGGGTGTAGGGTCTTTACCTATGATTCACATCAGCTACTTTCCAGCCACCCATATGCCGCAGACTAGAGGTTTCCACCTCCCTCGAAATGGACGACTTCCTTCGTCCCAAAAGTGTCCTGATCGCCTCTTTCCGCATGGTTAGTCTTATCAAGTATGGCTTTGTTTTTTTTATTCTATAACTATCTTATACGGGACATACCAAAGCTCATAACCAATCTTCTTGGTTGGCTTTAACTATCAAGATATACCTTTTTTCTCTCATACAGATTCACTCGGATTTCCTTGCTTGGATTCTTAAAACTTCCCCGAACCAAGATCCAGCAGATATATCCCACATTCATGTGTCTCTAAAAAAAAATACAAGGTTATATCTTTCTTACGTAATCTACGGCATATTTTTGCCTGTCTCTTACTTCATTAAGCTATATGTGATTGCCTCGGGACTACCTATCATCGGTTTACTGGTCCCCTTAAGAATTTTTGTATTCTTTCCAACGCCTGTTTATTAATTAAGCCAAGTCTTACCACTTGCTTGGAGTCGTTACGTGCAACCAGCTTATTTTAAGCACTTAATTAACCAGGTTCCCAAATTTTTCGAATAGAGGCACATCTTGTGCTTATCAATCCCTACCAAGTCACTTTTCTTGGAAAAAAATTATAGGATCTCTAAAAAACAAAAAAAAACAAAAAACAAATGCTAAAAAAAACATCTTTCTTACGGCTTATCACATCTAAAAACTCTCTAAATACCCGTTTACGTAATTTTAATTCTTGTCCTCCTTCTAAAATTCTAACTGAATCTGTAAGCCAACCATACATCTTAACTAGTTTTATTTTCTCCTGGACTGTTTAAATCTAATGTATATTTACTGATAACTTTGAATTCTTGCTTTAAAATCAATAACATTTACATTAAGTATAAATTTACAATATTGTTCAAAACACATTTTCAAAAGAAAATACCTTAATACATTTAAACATTTTGCAACAAAACACAAAAAAAAAATAATAAAAATTTGTTACATTAAAAAAGTCCGTTGACACAAAACAAAAAATTGTCCCTTTTTCAAAGACCAGAACAATTAAAACACACTAAAAAGCCGAAAATTATACACAATGCATGAATTTGATTTCATTTCTGCATCTTTCTTTTTTTCTATAGTGTATTTTATTTTATTTATTCATTTATTCTTCCTTTTAATACTCAAGAATTTTAAATGTACTTTCGACTTTTGACACTAAATTGTTATTTATTATGATTGACAGTTTCTCTAAACAATTCAGACATTAACACACATTTTTAGGAATGACACACTGTCCTATTTCTATTTGTTTTTATTTTATTTATGAATGAAATATTTGTGGGTAGTTTTTTTTTTTTTTTTTTTGAACTGACCGTATCTCTTTTATCATTCATTACGGCATATCGGCCTTTTTTTTTCTTTTTTCAATATTTTCTTGTAAACTTTAGTTTTCTGTGTGCGTGTGTGTTCAAATTTTTTTTTTTCCTTTTTGTTCGCATTTCTGTGATCGTGTGATGTTTTTTTCCCATGGTATTATTTATTTTATTTATTTATTTATTTTTTAATCATCTTGGACCCTTTTAAAACGTTGTGTTTCTTTTTCTTTTTTTTTTCGTGGTAACCGAAGTTTTTTTTTTTTTTTTTTAAACTCACCCTTGCTGGGTGGTCAGGTCGCTACGGCTCCAAATTGTATTTATTGTATATACCCCAGGTTCGGTTTTTGCATCGTTGATGCAATTGCTAAAGGAAGAAAAATAAATCACCAATTGCAGACACATTTTTTCCTTTTAAATAATTTTTTTCCTTTGATTGTTGGGACATACGTTAAAAAAAACGCATAAATCGTTACAGAAAACAGGAAAAAAAATTGTCTCATTATGAAAACATCTGCATTCTGCCATCCCTTATTTGTTTGATGGATTTCTGTGACAGGACGAATATATATTTACAAATAAATACACATTGCTTTTAATTTTAAAAATCTAAGTAAGCTGTTCTGGTGGCCGAATTCATAGCCATCATTATTTATTCCTTCAACTAGCTTGGGTGCCTGGCGTTGCCTGGGTGTTTGTAGGTGTGTTTTGCCCAAAATAAAAAGTTGTAGTAGGCAGGCTCGAATGCATGACGCAAAGGCGGAAAAGAAAGTGGAGGTGCGTGTACGGGTGTTGTGGTTGAGTAAAACAAAGTGGTGGCAGGCAGGCAGGCAGGCTGAAACCTGTACCAAGAAGGGGGAAAAGAAAATGTAAAAAAAAAAAAATGTGACAGGTTAGCTGTTGCACCCATCGCCAAACTGGAAGTGACATAGGTTTAAATTAAGGCTAGACAATAAAAAAGAGGCGATGACTTTTAAAAATTCGAAAACATCGGAAAAAAAAAGTGACCCTTCCCTCTAGAAAAGTGTCCAGTTGAGGGTGAAGGAATAAATAGTTTTGGCCAATTTTTCGATAATTGTCGTCCGAAGGGTCGAGCTTCAAAATGATACCGAGCTCGTGAAAATCAATAACTTCTATTGAAAGTTTTTGTGAGATATACATACATACAAACATTGAAACAGACAGGTGAGATTTATATTATAGATGTAAGAAAAAAAAATAAAATGGATAAGTGCAGGAAATGTTACTTACCTTGCAGACACATTCTCTATGGCTTCTAAGGTCTTCGCAAGGGCCAAGTATGGAACTCTAGACAAGAAAGAATGATTAACGCAAATTAACACACAGTTATTTTTAACAACAATTAACACGCATTTACTTTTAACAACAATTAACACGCTGTTAATTTTTAACAACAATTAACACACTTATTTTTAACAACAATTAACAGTTATTTTTAACAACAATTAACAGTAATTTTTAACAACAATTAACAGTAATTTTTAACAACAATTAACAGTAATTTTTAACAACAATTAACAGTAATTTTTAACAACAATTAACAGTAATTTTTAACAACAATTAACAGTAATTTTTAACAACAATTAACAGTAATTTTTAACAACAATTAACAGTAATTTTTAACAACAATTAACACGCTGTTAATTTTTAACAACAACACACTTATTTTTAACAACAATTAACACGCTTATTTTTAACAACAATTAACATGCTTATTTTTAACAACAATTAACATGCTTATTTTTAACAACAATTAACACGCTTATTTTTAACAACAATTAACACGCTTATTTTTAACAACAATTAACACGCATTTACTTTTAACAACAATTAACACGCTTATTTTTAATAACAATTCACATGCAGTTACTTCTAACAAGAATTAACATGCAGTTATTTTTAACAATTAACACACTTATTTTTAACAAAAATTAACATGCAGTTATTTTTAACAAAAATTAACACGCTGTTACTTTTAACAAGAATTATTACATGGTTATTTCTAACAAGAATTAACACATGGTTATTTCCAACAACAATTGACACACAGTTAATTTTAATACGAATTAACACGTGGTTATTTGTCACAAGAATTACCACGCAGTTACTTTTAACAACAATTAACACGCAGTTATTTGTAACAACAATTAACACGCAGTTATTTGTAACAACAATTAACACGCAGTTATTTGTAACAACAATTAACACGCAGTTATTTGTAACAACAATAAACACGCAGTTATTTGTAACAACAATAAACACGCAGTTATTTGTAACAACAATAAACACGCAGTTATTTGTAACAACAATAAACACGCAGTTATTTGTAACAACAATAAACACGCAGTTATTTGTAACAACAATTAACACAAGCTTATTTCTAACAAGTACAAATATGCGATTATTTCCAACAATCAACGCGCGGTTATTTTTAACAACAATCAACGCGCTGTTATTTTTAACAACAATCAACGCGCTGTTATTTTTAACAACAATCAACGCGCTGTTATTTTTAACAACAATCAACGCGCTGTTATTTTTAACAACAATCAACGCGCTGTTATTTTTAACAACAATCAACGCGCTGTTATTTTTAACACCAATCAACGCGCGGTTATTTTTAACACCAATCAACGCGCGGTTATTTTTAACACCAATCAACGCGCGGTTATTTTTAACACCAATCAACGCGCGGTTATTTTTAACACCAATCAACGCGCTGTTATTTTTAACACCAATCAACGCGCGGTTATTTTTAACAACAATCAACGCGCGGTTATTTTTAACAACAATCAACGCGCGGTTATTTTTAACAACAATCAACGCGCGGTTATTTTTAACACCAATCAACGCGCGGTTATTTTTAACACCAATCAACGCGCGGTTATTTTTAACACCAATCAACGCGCGGTTATTTTTAACACCAATCAACGCGCGGTTATTTTTAACACCAATCAACGCGCGGTTATTTTTAACACCAATCAACGCGCGGTTATTTTTAACACCAATCAACGCGCGGTTATTTTTAACACCAATCAACGCGCGGTTATTTTTAACACCAATCAATGCGCGGTTATTTTTAACAACAATCAACGCGCGGTTATTTTTAACACCAATCAACGCGCGGTTATTTTTAACAACAATCAACGCGCGGTTATTTTTAACAACAATCAACACATGGTTAAATCAAAATTTGTCAATTTATGAAAACAATACAATGAAGAATGGTTATTTTTTTTATAAATATTCAATTATTTTAAATCAGTGACATTATGCCATGAAAAAGGAAAAGTAAAAGGAAATAATGCAAAATATTTCTTTGCTTTAAAAACAGAAATTTCATTGTAAACTTAAGCACAGCAAACAACCAAAAATGCAAATTCAAACTTGGACACGACAGACAACCCAAAAATGCTATTACAAACTTGGACACAACAGATAACCAAAAATGTTATTTCAAACTTGGACCCCTAAAAATGCCATTTCAAACTTAGGCATGACAGACAACCCAAAAATGCAATTTCAAACTTGGACATGATAAACTGATAGACAGAGAGGAAAAAAAAAAAGCTGTTCATAGAAATGTGTGAACACATGCAAAAACATTGTATGAAATGAGAAGAAATTAATGTGAAACGACCAAATATCCAAAACATCACGTTCATTACTTCCTACCCTAAATTAGTCATGTGACCCACTTAACTATGCCGACCCTAGTGCCTACTCACCATTCCGAATAATGGTTTTATTTTCAAGTATCACAAATTTCAAATCAAGTGTGAAATTGAGAGGAAGATTGAATATAAATTTTTTATTAAAAAGTAAAAAAAAAATTTATTGAACGCATAAGGGGAAAATTTAGTGTTAAGTCACGTGGAAAGAAGAGGGCTGAAAATTGGGGATGGATTGGGGAGGCTGAATCAAAATAGAATGAACCAAATACGGAAATTTAGGACAGATTGAAGAGGTTTTGAGTAAATAAAAAACAAATTCTTTGTTTTGAATCTGTTCTGGTCAGGAAGGAGGGGGGGTATGAATATAATGATGGGGGAGGGGTAACGTGAGAGAAAAAGAGAGAGTCTAAAATTAATGGAAGGAAAGAAGAGAGTAGAAAAAATAAGGAAAAATTTCACTTTAAAAGAAAGATGAAAAAAAAAGAAAAAAGGTGAGAAAAGTAAGAGTGTGAGGACGAAGTTAATTTTTGTTTAGGAAAAAAAAGAAAAGGAAAGGTAAAAAGGAAGGGAATAACAATAGAAGGAAAAAAGGAAGGAAAGAACAAAGGAAATAAAAAAAAGGATGAGAAGGAAAAAAGGAGAAAGGGAGAAAAAGATAACAAGAAAAGCACAATGGAAGGAAAAAAAAGAAAAAAGCAAGCAAGAAAAGGAAGGAATGGACAACGAAAGGAAAAAAGAAAAGCAAAGGGAAAGAAAGGAAAGGAATAAGTATGTGGGTATGCATAACTCTGGAAATTACAGGTAACCCTTGGGTAAGGTGGACCACCTGTTAGCCTGCTCATATTCTAGAGGGTTACATTGCAGGAGTTAGATGGAGTTCTTCAGCAGTAGTGAAGGCTATAGGGGAGTTTTCTTGAAAAATAAAAAAGAAAAAAGAAAAAAAATGGGTAAAAGGAATTTATTGGCCCCGTAGCCAATCTTCTGGTCCATTTTGCCATGAGACAGGACGAGCATGTTTATGCCAATGTGCAATCTTGTCTAACTAAAGATTACAGACAAAAATAAAGAGAGAGGAAAAAATAATGGAGGGAAAGGGATAAAATAGAGGAAAGGGATAAAATAGAGGAAAGGAAGAAAATGAAGGAAAAGGAAAAAAAGTGGAGGAAAAGAAAAAACAGAGGGAAGGAAAAAAATAGAGGGAAGGAAAAAATAGAGGGAAGGAAAAAAAATAGAGGGAAGGAAAAAAAATAGAGGGAAGGAAAAAAATAGAGGGAAGGAAAAATGGAGGGAAGGAAAAATGGAGGAAAGGAAAAAATTGAGAGAAGGCAAAAAATGGAGGGAAGGGAAAAAAAGGAGGGAAGGGAAAAAAAGGAGGGAAGGAAAAAAAAGGAGGGAAGGTAAAAAATGGAGGGAAGGTAAAAAATGGAGGGAAGGTAAAAAATGGAGGGAAAGAAAAAAAAATGGAGGGAAAGAAAAAAAATGGAGGGAAAAAAAAAAATGGAGGGAAAGAAAAAAAATGGAGGGAAAGAAAAAAAATGGGGGAAAAGAAAAAAAATGGGGGGAAGGAAAAAAAATGGGGGGAAGGAAAAAATGGGGGGAAGGAAAAAAAATGGGGGGGGGAAATGGGGGGAAGGAAAAAATGGGGGGAAGGAAAAAAAATGGGGGGAAGGAAAAAAAATGGAGGGGAAAGAAAAAAAATGGGGGGAAGGAAAAAAAATGGGGGGAAGGAAAAAAAATGGGGGGAAGGAAAAAATGGGGGGAAGGAAAAAAAATGGAGGGAAGGAAAAAAAATGGAGGGAAAGAAAAAAAATGGAGGGAAAGAAAAAAAATGGAGGGAAAGAAAAAAAATGGGGGAAGGAAAAAAAATGGGGGGAAGGAAAAAATGGGGGGAAGGAAAAAAAATGGGGGGAAGGAAAAAAAATGGAGGGAAAGAAAAAAAATGGAGGGAAAGAAAAAAAATGGGGGAAGGAAAAAAAATGGGGGGAAGGAAAAAATGTGGGGAAGGAAAAAATGGGGGAAAGAAAAAAAATGGGGGGAAAGAAAAAAAATGGGGGGAAGGAAAAAAAATGGGGGGAAAGAAAAAAAATGGGGGAAGGAAAAAAAATGGGGGGGAAGGAAAAAATGGGGGGAAGGAGAAAAAATGGGGGGAAGGAAAAAAAATGGGGGGAAGGAAAAAATGGGGGGAAGGAAAAAAAATGGAGGGAAGGAAAAAATGGAGGGAAGGAAAAAATGGAGGGAAGGAAAAAATGGAGGGAAGGAAAAAATGGAGGGAAGGAAAAAATGGAGGGATGAAAAAAATGGAGGGATGGAAAAAATGGAGGGATGGAAAAAATGGAGGGAAGGAAAAAATGGAGGGAAGGAAATAATGGAGAGAAGGAAATAATGGAGAGAAGGAAATAATGGAGAGAAGGAAATAATGGAGAGAAGGAAATAACGGAGGGAAGGAAATAACGGAGAGAAGGAAATAATGGAGAGAAGGAAATAACGGAGGGAAGGAAATAACGGAGGGAAGGAAATAACAGAGGGAAGGAAATAATGGAGGGAAGGAAATAATGGAGGGAAGGAAAAAATGGAGGGAAGGAAAAAATGGAGGGAAGGAAAAAATGGAGGGAAGGAAAAAATGGAGGGAAAGAGAAAAATTGAGGAAAAGAGAAAATTGGAAGGAAGGAAAAAAGGAAGCAAAATGAAATAAAAAAAATAAATGTGGAAAAAGAAAAGTAAATTTTTTAAAAAAATGGCAAATATGAGGAAGAGGTGAAAATAAAAAAATTCAATGTACCACACACAAAAAAAAGCCGTAATCTGGGCTGGAGGTGTTTATAATTCAAAAATGAATTGCCAGGAAAATTAGTACCCAACAAATTACAAAATTGACGTTCTCATATTTTTCCAATACATTAAGTATTCAAGGGCAAATAATATTAGAATTAAATTGACTTCTTTTCAGTTCATTATTCTTTATGGGTTATTACTATTTTTTATTATTCTTTATGGATTATTACTATTTTTCATTATTCTTTATGGGTTATTATTATTTTTATTATTATTACAATTTCGTACACTCTAGAAGTTCTCACACAAGTTTGTGTGATACGCAACTATCTCTGGAGTTTCAGTATTCTTCAACTTTTTCGATAACCATTACAAATCATTTTTGTTATCACAACAGCTGCTTACAATTGAGTTCTCACTGAATGTAAGTCTCCTCTAGACTCCAGTAATCTCTGCACTTTTCTAGTGGAGGTCTACTTAGTGATCTCCCAATTCAGTTTATTTTTATCCGCCTTGACTGTTCACAATCATTAACGCGCTCAGTTGCGAATAATGCAATCTTTTTTTGTGGTGGTGGTGGTGATTTCTTGCAGTTTTAGTTCCTTCAGAAGCAAATATTTATAACTGTACCATAAGCAATATTGAACAATGCCAGATAACCTTGCTAGGCTATGAAAAATCAGTTGTTTGAAATTAAATTCTAGTTGAAATAAATATTCATATAAATATAAACTATAAAGAAATGTTTAGAGAAATGTTATAAGCTAAATAGGTTTTTGAACGATTAAATTAATAACAATAATTTAAAAATCGGTCTGACCTCTTGCAGTCCGATGTTACAAACTCCTGTATTATTACATAACAAGCATGACCAGTGGAAATTTCACGCAATGAGAAATATATTTAATCAACAAATGTTTTAACAAAAGCTGCTATTTTTCTGGATAGCACAAAAAATTAATTTTTTTGGACAGAAAAAAAACACACATATCATGCAGCAAATATGAGTTTATTAACAGACCCAAATAATATAAATTAATAAATACTAAGAAAGTAATATTATGCTACATAGTTCAATAAAAATAATGAAATCACATTGTAAGAAACAATCTTTAATTTACTCCTTCAGTCTAACTAGCCCAGTAATACTTTTTTTTTTATAGAAGTTACCACTTATCAAAGCTCAAAAGTCACTCAAGGACAAAGGTTACTGAGTGTATGGTAATCACGGAAACAACAGCATATTAATATTTACTGATGGAAATGTAGTAGAAATGGATTATTTAGTGGGGCAGCTCAACAAAAACTTGGTTTACATTGGGCTGGAAGATGACCATATTGTAGTCAGCTGGAAAGCAGGTCAGAGGAACAGAGTTCCTCAGACATGTAGTTCTAGGAAAGCAGCTTTGTTCATGGAATTTGCGCTTATATTTAGGTACAAATAATGAGTGAGGGAAATTTTTGATAGTGGTTGTAGCTAGACAAGTGTTTTTTTTTTTGTGAAAGTTTGGGAGGCGGGAACTATAGACTGAAACTCAGACAAGTACTTATTTGCCATGAAATAATAACAGATGTTATTTGATTTCCATTGTTTCAAATATTTCCTTTTTATTATTTCCATAACTTAGTTTTAAATATTAATTGTTTTTTGTTTTTTACTTAGTTATGCAAACTAGCTAATGTAACCGCGTCATTCATAAGGTCCTAATCTGCAGCACTTTGAGTTCGTATGTCTTCCTTAGGTTGTTGATTAAAACAATCTGATCTACGGACAGCAGAAAATTCTCTATGGCGATGTTAATCCATCATTCAGTGTTCTGACTAGAAACAGACAATGGCATTCACATCATACCATACATCAGATCCGCCACATGAGATAGTGTTGTGCAATCACTTGAATGAACATGTTAGTTGTTTGATACAACAAGTGTTGAAAGCAAAAGGAACCATTCAACTGAAGTATTCAGCCCTCGACAGCACAAGAATTACCTCCCTTGATATCAAATAGTATTTTTGTTTGTTTGCTTGTTTCAAATAAAAGGATAATTTATTTCTTAGTTAAATTCATTAACAAATGGACAGACGAGGCTCAGATTTGCACAGTTGTGACACACCAACTATCTTCTTCCTTTCTCCGCCTAGTCATCAACAGTGAACATATGAGAGTTCTAGTCTGCAACATAATGAAGGAACAAGAAGAATATTATATAAATCGTATCATCATCGTATCGGGCGGGTTTCCCGGACCAAATTGACTCTTTCTCTCCACAGGTCTCTATCTTCCACGACCTTAGGAAGATCTTGAATACTTGGATTTGTATTACCATTAATAATTTTTATTTTTTTCATGTTATCCTAAAGCAAGGTTTATTTTGTGTATACAGTGGTTTGCTATTTCTCTTTTACAGTTTAATAAGTTTTGGAGGTCCTTAAAGTTTACACTGTCAAATTTCTCATTTATACATACTCTACATGTGTCCTCCACATTTCTACATCTACTGGCCTATCTTGTTTTTTAGTTGACTAGTGCCTAGTGTTTCCAGTAACAGATCACTGGCACTGTTTTTAGTATAAGATTTTTATTTTATTATTGAATGTGCTTTTGTGGTCGGAATATCTAATTTTAAAATCTAGGAAGGTCATATCTACATAATACTTCTTGTTATTCAGGATTTTTTTATTATATGTGTGTATATACATATATATAAAAAAAATGGACTCGGCCGTCAATTTCAACATATGAGGTTCTGCCACAGCAACTAAGTTGTTCGTAAATCCACACAGATGATTTGTTTATAGTGGTGAAGGTTTTGTGTAGCACCAACCACACTTTCTGGTATTACTGCTAATCTTTGTCGGTGCAATGGCTGTCACAAGATAGAGCATGCAATAGACTGCAGGTTTTTACATCAGTTTTCCTTCTCCTAGATAAATGTTTTAACGAAGACTGAGGGTGCATCTTTCACAGTGAATTAATGCGCCCTCAGATATCAACCCGAAAATTTCTACAACTCAGTGCGTACATATAGTGCCTAGCCTTCCAAAATGATCACCCATCTGGTACTGGCCAGGCAAGAATCTATGCTTCCATATGAGTGTGCTATATATATATATATATATATATATATATATTTAGGCAGAATTTCATTATTCGCGCATATTTTATTGAAGAGGATCTTCGTTCTTCTTTTTATGATCTTTCTTTCGAATCTTTCTTGTTTTCATACAAGTATTTTTGTTGTGGGATCCAAAGTTCTTATAGTCCCCTAGTTTACCGAACGTTTTCGGTCTCGATTGACCATCGTCAGGGTTGTTCTTCCTGTGCATCCTAATTATTGATTGATTTGTTCTCGGTCGTTTTACTGTTTTTATTACTAATTTACTATGTGTAGTTTCGCCTAATTTGAATTTTTTTAGGCGAAACTACACACAGTAAATTAGTAAGTAAAACGACAGAGAACAAATCAATCAATAAGTAGGATGCACAGGAAGAACAACCCTGACGATGGTCAATCGAGACCGAAAACGTTCGGTAAACTAGGGGACTTTATAAGAACTTTGGATCCCACAACAAAAATACTTGTACGAAAACAAGAAAAATTCGAAAGAAAGATCATAAAAAGAAGAACGAAGATCCTCTTCAATAAAATATGCGCGAATAATGTATATATATGTATATAATAATAATTTAGGAATTTAAATTTGTAATTTCAAAAAGTAAAATTTCAAATATAGAAATTTTATTGTATGCAAGACAAAGAATACAGTATTATAGTAAAATATATTTCCTTAACCCATGAGTTTTCGATGTTTGTACATCTCCTCGGAGGAAAAAAATTAGCAAATATTATAAAAGGTTTGCACCTGATTTGCTAAAGATAATAAAGATAGAAAATAAAATTAAATGTTTTTAAAGTTTTTAAATCATTTTAGCTACATAGAAAAACTAATTTAATTTTCTATGTTTATACCTTTAGCAAATTAGGTGCAAACCTTTTATAATATTTGCTAATATTTTTTCCTCCGAGGAGATGTACAAACATCGAAAACTCATCGGTTAAGGAAATATATTTTACTATACTGCATTGTCTTGCATACAATAAAATTTCTATTTCTGAAATTTAACTTTTTCAAATCATAAATTTTAAATTCCTAAATTATGAGTTATTTGCTCTATCTAGTATATTGAGCAATTTTATTTAGCTGGGATTGTCTTATATAAAATATTGCATCCAATAATATTTTTTAAGACAGATAATCACTGGATTTGCACACCAGTAGATTTATTGTATTTCTCTATTCTGAATTATATATATATATATATATATATATATATATATATATATATATATATATATATGAATGAGAAACTTATATGATAATGCTTGTAGAGGAAAATAACAAGAGTTCTTATTGTGACATCATTACTTTTGCTTCCTCCAAATATTCAAAAAGCAATAAATATTCAAAAAGCAATAAGCACAAAGTAATAAGCAAAAAGAACAAAAAGCAGTTCAGTAAATAATCGAGCGTTTCCTTTGATTAGACGACAGCTGTCAGACTGAACTAAATTAGCTTTGCAGAGAAAAGTGAAATCATTTGTTTTCTTGTCAAATATAAAGAGCAGACATAATGATGGAGGAGGTGAGGGGGAAGAGGAAAAGGAAAGGAAAGGCTGGGAAAATCAGAGCCAATAAATCTTGCAAGATTTTTGTTTTCTTTCATCCTTTGTAAATCAACAAAGAAGCAAAAATTATTTATGTTGCTTTCAATGCCGATTCATATTTTTTATTTTATTTTTATCATCATTACATGATTGTTAAGTTGTTTGCCTCATTATCACCAAATATAAAACAAACAATACATAACTTTATATTTTACTAGGTGGGGGGAGGTTGGCTTGCTCAGGCATAAACTACACTTAAATATATTTTAATTCATGCAGATTTCACAGAACCAATTCTCTACTGAACATTATGTCTGTGTGTGTGTGTCTATATATATATATATATATATATATGTTGAAAAGAAATCAAGACTGTAAATTTATTGTTCAACAGAATACTCCAAAAACAATTTTCTAAATATCTTTATTCCGCAGAATTTCAAAGAATGCTATTCTTCTCTTTAGAGGAAAGAAAGATATTAGCAAATTATACATTCAATTTCTTTTTCAATCTGTTTTTTTTTTTTTTTTTACAAGGTGGTCACACTTATCAAGGCTCGGAAGCCACTCAGGGATAAGGGTTATTGTAAGTACAGTACGTTAGTGTGGATATTTAGAGTGTCTACTTAAGGGAGCGATTCATCAGGAATTTGTTTATGCTGGACTTGAAGACATCCAAGTTGTAGTCAGGAAGGAAGCAGGTAGACGGAACAGAGTTCCACAGGCATGCAGTTTTAAGAAAGAAGCTTTGTTCATGGAATCTACGTTTTGATTTAGGCACAGATAAAGAGTCGGGAAAGTTTTTGACAGTTTTGGTTGTTTTTCACTCTACAACTCACGTGCACGTTCTGCTGACTTTGAACTCCTGATTATTTGTTGGTTTTTTTTTTTGTTTTTTTTTTTTCTTCGCTTTTTGGATTCACCATTCAGTGAGTCTTCATGTACTCTGGACCTTCTATACTCGGATTGTTTTGTTTTTTTCACATTTTTTCCCCCTATTTTCACATGTTTTAACCAACATGAACACTTTTTTTTTTTTTGCAATTTATAACTAACCATCATAAAGTGATGTATCATTTGATGTCATAACCAGCAAATTTTAACTCGGCTATAATAATAATTTGCTAATATCTTTCATATGCGTATGTGAGAAAATCAGTGGGCAAAGGAGAGCTGACTAGCAAAAATATTAGCAGTAGCAGTCGTAAAAGCATGTATGCAAATTAGCAAGTGTATGCAAACTTGCGTCAAAGCACAGGAGGGAAAGACATTCCACGTGGTTGAAGGAGAAGCAAAGTGTGCTCCAGGGAAGATGGACGTGTAAACACACGAGGGTGGAAAGCATCAGATGGCAAAGAGACAGAAACGTTTGGAAAACACATTTGTGTGTGAAAGGATTTTTGAAATATAATGAAATGAGTTGTTTTCGAGCAACCACAAATAAATGCATTTAATTTGCACTTTTAAAAAAATGCAGAGTGGAATTTTTTTTTTTTTTTTCCCTTTCATTTGTTTCCTGTTTTATTTTGGTTTCTTTTTTCTTTCCCATTTTATTTTTGTTTCTTTCCTGTTTTAATTTCCTTTCCTGTTTTATTTTTGTTGCTTTTTTCTTTCCTGTTTTATTTTTGTTTGTTTCCCATTTTATTTTTGTTTGTTTCCCATTTTATTTTTGTTTCTTTCCCCGTTTTATTTTTGTTTCTTTCCCCGTTTTATTTTTGTTTCTTTCCCCGTTTTATTTTTGTTTCTTTCCTTTTTTATTTTTGTTTCTTTCCCGTTTTATTTTTGTTTCTTTCCTGTTTTATCTTTGTTGCTTTTTCTTTCCTGTTTTATTTTTGTTTGTTTCTCGTTTTATTTTTGTTTGTTTCCTGTTTTATTTTTGTTTCTTTTGTTTTATTTTTGTTTCCTGTTTTATTTTTGTTTCTTTC
Organism: Euprymna scolopes; assembly: GCF_053919585.1. Classification (NCBI taxonomy): domain Eukaryota; kingdom Metazoa; phylum Mollusca; class Cephalopoda; order Sepiida; family Sepiolidae; genus Euprymna; species Euprymna scolopes. Next base: position 43,761,463 of record NC_136511.1, on the reverse strand, counting down.
TGTTTTATTTTTGTTTCTTTCTGTTTTATTTTTGTTTCTTTCTGTTTTATTTTTGTTTCTTTCTCGTTTTATTTTTGTTTCTTTCTGTTTTATTTTTGTTTCCTGTTTTATTTTTGTTTCCTGTTTTATTTTTGTTTCCTGTTTTATTTTTGTTTCTTTCCTGTTTTATTTTTGTTTCTTTCTGTTTTATTTTTGTTGCTTTTTTCATTTCCCATTTTATTTTTGTTTCTTTCCTGTTTTATTTTTGTTTCTTTTCTGTTTTATTTTTGTTTCTTTCCTGTTTTATTTTTGTTTCTTTTCTGTTTTATTTTTGTTTCTTTTCTGTTTTATTTTTGTTTCTTTCCTGTTTTATTTTTGTTTCTTTCCTGTTTTATTTTTGTTTCTTTTCTGTTTTATTTTTGTTTCTTTCCTGTTTTATTTTTGTTGCTTTTTTCTTTCCTGTTTTATTTTTGTTTCATTGGCCATGTGATGTTACATATGTTTTTTTTCTGTTTTAGCAAAAGGCATTTATTACTGTTACTTTCCAAACAATGCCTGCATCTCTTTTTTATTTTACTGTTCATTTTGTCTGCCATAAGATTAACAAAACCCTGTCGTATCAACACCAGCTTAAAAGTCTCTTGCCTGAGCTATTAACACATGTTCACTGCAAGGTTAAAAAGAGTTTCGAAATATAATGAATTTGTTGTTTTGGAGAAACCACGAATAAAGACATTTCATTTACACTAAAAAAAATACAGATTCGGATTTTTGTTTCTTTCCTGTTTATATTTTATTTGTTTGTTCCTTTACAGTGGTACCAGTCAGCGTGTGGGTCCAAGAGGTTTGAAGTGTACTGACACAGATAAAAAGTTCCAGAATTTATTTTTCTAAATACTCAATACACTTTTGCCAGCGTGAACGATGGCTGTGCATATGCGCTTTACCATCTAAAGGTTGTTACAAAAGTAAAATCTTTTCTTTTTTTTTTTATAAAACAAAGTTGTACCATTAAAATGAGCTTTATCCTCCACAATTTATTTTTCTACATAGGCACCATAACTTTCAATGCACTTTTATCAGGAATTTAATTTCTGGTCCTGACACACATCCATAACAGGGGTTGATTTCTTAGAGTTTCACGCTGTCAATATTTGCAACAGAGAGATAAAGCTTTCAAGTCATTAATGCATAAGTTCAGTCATCATAACAATGCAATTTGCAATCCACTCTAATCGATTTGGATGGAATAAAAAAAAATTGGAAGCAATACTTTTGGAACGTCCTCGTATTATGAATGGAAAGAGCTTACTTGCATTTTTGGGAATATTATTTCGTGAGGTTAATTTGAACGTTTTACAAAAACAAATAATGTTATATAATATTTTATGAATAAGTAATGAAGTTTCAGAATTTAAAAAAAAGACCTAGCTTTTTCTGTGTAAAATTTATGCTAACAATGCAAACACGTTGATTTCAGACTTTATGACAAGCGTCATAACAGTGGACAATAAAGTCACTAAACACTATATTGAATGGATAACGAGAAAATAATTCTGTGTAAGTTTTTTATGTTTCTGAATTTTTGAGATGAGGATTGCTTATTTGTATTATTTGGATTCTTCGGACTACTGTTCTCATCCTGTCCGACCTTCTACGGATGTATCTTGCAAAACTTGGGAATTATTTTTTTTTTAAATATTTTGAAATTTGTTTTTATTTTGTTATTTATTACATAAGAAGTCATTTGAGGTATAAACACTAACTATCTACCAAACGAGTAATGAAAATAGGTTTTCGTGCTTACATCTTTTTTTTTTCATGTAAAAGCAAAACACTGTTATCCAAAACGGAAAACAAAATGAGGTACTTTTTCTAGAATAATAAAGAAGGTGCCCTGTTTGTTTTCCAAATGATTTTCGGATCACAGTTCGCTATTTACATCAAGACACCGTAAGCCAGAAAACATGTTTTCGTTAGCTAATGAATAGATATTTAAAGCATGTAATTATCACTAAAAATGTATATTTCTCAACAGATTTTAACTCCTAATGTGGTAATATTTAACATAACAAATCATGTAATAATATTTAACATAACAAATCATGTAATAATATTTAACATAACAAATTATGTAATAATATTAAACATTACAAAACATTTTTAACACCTACACAGAATTATTTTATCGTTATCAACTCAATACAGTATTTAGTGACTTTACCCTGCGGACATACATTTTTAATACTTAACTAGCGGGACCTGTGAAAATTCCACAGAGTATTCATTCATATGTAATATATTGATGTTGGCATTCTGTAGATGTTCTGTGCAAATGGAGACGCTCTGATATTATTGAAGCTTTTTTGTTAAAACTGCAAAAGTATGTATCTAAAGTGGCACGAACGCCCAGTAAAGCCCAGTCATAAAGTACAATTAAATACAACATTTTAATTCTTGCAGATTTTTATTATTATAGAGTTAATGTTCTATCAATTTTTATCTATAAATATAAAAGCGAAAATGTATGTATGTATGTGTGTTCGTTTTTTCTGTGTGTCTACAAAAGGCTTCTTTCAGAGAAGCGGTCGCTCGCTTCACAACTTTTTAAAACTTTTTATATCACATATAAATCGTAATATCTCACAGTTAACAATGAAGCTCGTCTCTCTATTTAATTTGCTCAATTTCGGGAAGATAAATATTAAATATTTGTCGCTCGCCGCATTTTATTTTTCTGGGGGAGAAGGGACAGTAATGTTTTGGGGCTAGGGGTTAAAACTTGCTCCAGCATATGCCATATTTTATCTAGGCTTATTAAATTCATTGCTGTGTGCACCATTGTAATGCCTGATTAAAATTAAAGAAGTTAATTTTTTTTTAATTTCAATTTATCAAAAGTCGTCTGCTTTGTCCCGTATTGGCTAATAGCATCTGTTATCGCTTTCTCATTGGCTGAATCAGCATCATATCAGATACTTGAGAAATTTGGTTCATAATATGCAACAGTAACGACATCCAGTTCGTACAATACATAAATGCTGATTCATTCTTTTAATGTGACCATACCATCAAAGTCATCTCTTCTGCACACATCTCTCTATACTGTCCAGATTTAATCTTCTAAGGTCAGCAGATCTAAGTCTGTCTGCCGTTAAATATGCTGGTAATATTAGAAAGTAAAGTCCAAAGAAAAAATTCCCAACCATTATGCTCTCCTTCTTGCAATTCTCAGTCTCAAACCTCAGCACACATCTGTCAGAACTTACTTCTGCCAAAAAGACACCTTCTCTCTCTCTCTCTCTCTCTCTCTCTCTCTCTCTCTCTCTCTCTTTCTGACACACAGGCTTTTTATTTGAAAAACCGACTGCATCTCATTTGCATATTTCCTCCAACTCTCGTTACCTAACGTGATCACCAGTCCATAAATAGCAAGAGCAGCCATTTTTTTTTCTTTATCCCTTTCTTTGAAATGGGCAGCACATTGTACAAGATTAGGTTTGTACTACTTTTGGATCACACTGTCTTTAGGATCCACATTACACATCCATCATATCATCCTATTATTTTTCTCCATGTATACTATAATATTACAAGCCATCACCACCCTAAAAGGATTTTTGTCACATTTTATTCAAGAGCTCCTTAAATGTCACTTCTTTCCAACACCTTAACTTAATTTCTGATCTTTTTTATGTAAAACTAATTTCTAGTGGAAATTTCCTCTCTCTCTCTCTCTCTCTCCTATATAACCTAACTTCTGGTGGAAATTTCCGCTCTCTTTTATGAAAGCTAATTTCTAGTGAAAATTCCTTCAGATCTATGTAACCTAATTTCTAGCAGAGAGAGGGGGGGGGGATTTATACCAGAAATTTCTCTCTCTCTCTCTCTCTCTCAAGAAAGGGAGAGAGAGAGAGACAGACATACATCCAAACAATATGACATAAATGCAGGAGTACCTCAGGGGTCTATCCTTGGACCTCTATTATTCCTGATATTCATAAACGACCTCCCTGATAATATTGTTTCGGAGATGGGTATATTTGCCGATGACACCACTCTCTATAACAGATATGAGGGGAAAACAAATGAACACATATCCAAGAAAATGGCAGAAACACTAGAGGATGACCTCCAATCTGTAGTGGAATGGGGACAAAAATGGTTGGTCACATTCAATGCTGCTAAGACTAAGCTTGTTTCCTTCAATAACTACAAGAAACCTTCTCTACCACCAATAGCAATGGCCAAGAACACATTGCCTGAAAGTACTTCTTTTAAACTCCTCGGCCTAACGTTTACAGGGAATATGAACTGGAATAGATACATTGAGAGCATTGCCAAGGCTGCTGCAAGGAAGGTTGGCTCCCTCTACCGTGCTAGAAAACTACTTACGCCTGCCAGTATCCTATACCTCTATAAGGCAACCATTCGCCCATGTATGGAGTACTGTTGTCACATCTGGGCTGGTGCATCTGCTGCTTGTCTCTCGCTCCTGAACAGGGTTCAAAAAAGAGTCGCCAACCTGATAGGTCCTGAACTGTTATCTAGCCTTCAGCCTCTGTCCCATTGACGAGATGTTGCATCCCTCTGCCTGTTCTACAAATACTTTAATGGTGAATGCTCTGACGAACTGCAAACACTTGTACCTCCCCCGACGTAACTACCCCCGACAAACCCGACAAGCTACTAAGTCTCATCCCTTTACAGTAGAGATCCCTAGGTGCAAGAAAGCCTTTTACTCCAATAGTTTCTTCCCCAGAACTGCGGGTCTTTGGAACTCCCTTCCGGGATTCTGCTTTCCCAACTGCAATGATATGCAGAAGTTCAAGTGTAATGTTAACAAACATCTTTCTACTCTTCTCCCTTCATAATGACCCCGCTAATTAATTCCCTAATAGTAGCCCCCTGCTCCAAAGTGGCACTGTGCCTCGTTTGGGGTGAAAATTGAATTAAAAAAAAAAAAAGATAGACAAAGAGAAAGAGAGAAAGACAGAGAAAGCAAGAGATAGGAGAGACAAGGATAGAGTGTAAAAGAAAGAGAGAGAGATAGAGACAGAGAAAGAGAGAGAGAGAGAGAGAGAGGGAGGGAGAGAAAGAGCGAGAAAGAGTGAGAGAAAGAAAGTGAAAGAAAAAAAAACAAGAAAATTCATAATTGGACAATGAAGTAAAAAAAAAAAAAAAAAAGTACTTACTTTGCCTTTGCAGCCCAACAAGCAGATTTAACTGGATGATATTTCGAAGAAGCAGGATTATATTCAGTATCTTTGATAAGTTTCTCAGAATCTTCGGCTTCACTGCAAAAGTGAAAAAACGTTTACTCTTAATCATTTTTAGAAAATTACAAAAACGTGTGCCCGCCCCCCTCTGCGATTACTACTTTTTTCAAACCATTTTACTGATGCTTCCAATAGCTTTAATATCAAATTTTATACTTTTTCAATTGAATATGCACTAAAAGAAAAACTCACGTTTAACAGTACAACTTGGACAAAACAATACAAGGATTTTACTTGCAAAAAAAAGAAAAAAAAAGAAAATAGAATTCTATTTCCATATAAGAACTAGGTTCGTCCGAAAATAGACTACCGTTGCCACATCTGCACAAAAGCTGCTTGCTGCACCCTATCCTGCCTTAATAAAGTTTAAAACCGCCTTTAAAACCTAGTAGTTGAGGCCCTTTTCTTTTCTCTGCAACCTCTTTCCCACAAAAAAGATGTTGCAGGCCTGTCTCTGCATTATCGCTATTTCATGGCAAGTGTTCAACTGAACTCCAATTTATGGTTCCCTCTTGCCAAACTTTCACAAAAAAAAAACACTCGACTAGCTACAACCACTATATATGATTTCTCACACTTTATCTGTGTCAAGATCTAAACGCAAATTCCATGAACAAAGCTTCTTTCTCAGAACTGCCCACCTTTAGAACATTGTTCCACTAGCCTGCTTCCCAGTTAAATACAACATGGTAGCTTTCAAACCCAATGTAAACCACCTTTTATTCATTAACTCTTATCCTCAAGTGACCTTTGGGCCTTGATAAGTAGTGAATCAAGTAAAAAAAAATAAACAAATTAAATAAAAACTCTTTTGTTCTCTGAAGATTGAAGATGTACCTTTTGTGGTGGGGGGTCCTTAATTAGAGAGAGGCAGATAATGAGAGAGGAGAGATTTAAAAAAAAAAAAAAAGGACAATGTTTTTAAAAGAAAAATGTAACACATTTTAACTTTTCTATTTTGTTGTCTATCTCCCGGGCAACACCAGGTAGCAATTCTAGCAATGGATTACGTATAATGATGGGGATAATATTCTAATGAAGATAATTTTTTTAAAGCTTACAATTGAACTAATGGTTTTCCAGACTCTTATTCTTGTGCAATGATTTATATCTCTACGGGTTATGTGGCAAATTAAAGCTCTGAACTAATTGTGGTTTCTGTTTTACAGGTGATTGAACTGAGTGTCTGAACTGTGTGAAATGAAGCCTGTTGAATGTCGAGCAGTGATCCGGTTTTTGTATTTGAAAGGACACACACCACAGGAGACTTTTGATGAAATAAAAGAAACTTATGGTGATAATGCCCCATTATATGACCTTGTAAAATGCTGGCATTGTGAATTCAAACATGGCCGAAAGTCTGTGGAAATAGATCCCAGACATGGTCGCCCCACCTTCTGCCATTGATGAGGCATCTGTCCATTTTGGAAGATCACGCATTACTATTCGCCAAATAGCTCAAGATGTCAAGATTAGTACAGGGTCTGTTGAAACTATCATTCATGACCATTTGCATATGCATAAGGTGTCTGCCAGATGGATTCCAAGGTTACTCACACCATTCCAGAAGCAAGAATGTGTCGGGTGCTTGAGGATGAATTTGGAGATGTGCCAAGAAGATGAGTCAAAGTTTTTCAAAAGACTGATTACACAGGATGAAATCTGGGTCTATCACTATGATACAGAGACCAAAGCCCAGTCAGTGCAGTGAAAGCACTTGAACTCACCACCTCCAAAGACGGCAAGGATGCAGCCTTCTGCTGGCAAGATCATGCTCACAGTCTCCTGGGACCAGGACGGAGTAGTGATGACAGATTTCCTGGCAAAGGGTACCACAATTACAGGAGTCTATTATGCTTCACTTTTGAGGAAATTAAGAGAAGCTATCAAAATCAGGACGCTCCGGTCCACAACTCGCATGTCGCCAGATCAGAAGCACGGGCGTGTGGTTATGAAATCCTGCCCCATCCTCCCTACTTTCCTGACCTTGCACCCTCTGACTTTCACCTCTTCCCAGCCATGAAGTTTTTGAAAGGAAAATGTTTCCCAGATGATGCAGCCTTGATTTCTGAAGTCATGTCGTGGTTGGAGGACCAACCTGGGGTGTTCTACAAAAACGGTCTCCAGAGCTGCATCAAAAGATGGGAGAAATACATAACTCTGGGTGGTTCCTATGTAGAGAAAGACTAATAACTGTGCCAAGTTTCGTTGCTCTACTGCTATGGGAAGTGGGTCAGGGGCATTACTTATTGCACACCCCTCGTATGTGCATGCAAGTATTATGTTTCTTATAAGTAAAAAAGAAAAAAGTACTAAAGCTGAGATCCAAATCAAAACCTAAAGATAGTCAAGTACAATAACCATTTGACCCGCTTGACACAATCTTTAAAAGGTGTTTTCAAACTACTTATTCTTAACACAAGTAATCTGTAATGTGGACTATTTACGCAAACGCAGTTGTGAAACAGTAAACATAAAAATCCGATGACTCCCACGTCCTAATTGTTTTGATTTTGACCCCTTAACAGCACTTTTTTTTCTGGATCAAAATGGATTAAAAAGTTTTCCACGTGTCTGAATATCCTATATACCAAATTTCAAGTCTGTAGATAAAAAATTGATTGAGAATTGTCCTCACACACATCCTTACTTTTATAGATGTACTAGAAGAAGTACCCGGCGTTGCCCAGGATTAAACATAACGTTAAATTCCTTTACAAAAACTTACATAAAAAAAAAAAAATTTTAAACCGAAAGAAACTGAGACATGTGCATGTGAGTATTGTTTTTTTTTTTTTAACAATTCACTTCTTGTAAGTAAAAAAAAAAAAAAAATACTCCGGGGCTCTCTGGACACACTTATCTTTAGTTGACCTTTGTCAACTAAAGATTTTCGTTTACTAGCCAAATAGAAAACTTACTAGCCAAACCCACATGATTTTTAGAATATGACATTTTAGTTCTGTGATTTTTTTTTTTTTTTTTTTTTTAATAAGTGTAATTCTATATAAATATATATATATATATATATACAACAAATTTTATGTTGATACTTTGAAGGTATAAACATTCTAATTTCTTCAAATATTTTTTAAACAGCCTTTGTTAAAAAACAAGAGTATATTGTTCTATTAAACTTTTATTGTTTAAATAATTTAACTTTGTTCGTTTTATTAAAAAAAAAAAATTTGAAAAGATATTTTTCACTCAGTTTTGGAAGATTGTCAGTGAAAGAAATGCAATCGCCAAATATGGGGGAGGGGGTGGCGTTTTGTAACTATTCTGTTTTTTGTTTGTTTGTTTTTACTCAACTTCACTAGCAGTGTCAGATGTCGCCATTAAAAATGAGTGATAAAAATCTGAATTATTAGACTCACTATCCTTCGAAGCTTATAACTACTTGAAAAATGTAATTTAAACCCTATTTTTTTTTTTTTTCAATAAAAGGAGCAAAGACCAAATTAAAAAAAAATAAAACAATAGCGCCGTCCCTATAATGCAGAAATGTCTTATATTTTGTTCTCCATATCCTGTGCAACCAGGTAGCTATTCTAGTAATGGATATCATATGTGCGTATTATGCACAATCATGAGGATGATCTTGTAATGAAAATAATTCTTATTAAATCTTACAAATGAACTGATGGCTAACCATTTAGATTTCCACACACTTCTATTCCTTATTAGATTTACTTTCCACCTCCTTCTCCAATATCCTCTCCCATACATATAATCCCCACCCCCACCTGCAACATCAACTAAATGCTTTGCGCTATCTTATTTGTACCAAACACGTATAACTTTGGTCCTTATCTGAACTTGCCTGGCCCATCGTGTTTACACACATTTAAATGCTTCCCTGCATGCAAACTGTGGCCGTTTTTCCATTACGTGCCCATAAACAAAAGCCAGTGAAGCAAGATGGGTCTGACCCCTAAACGACCAGAGATAACGCAGAAGACATGGGAGGGGGGGGGCTTTGAACAGTGAAGATAATAAAATCCATCAATTTTCCCTTTTTCACAGAATTTGCAGTTAAAAGAAGAAAAATATGTGGGGAAAAATAGTTTGGATAGGTTAGAGTGGACATAGTTGGTAAGGATGGAGTTGGGGGGAGGTATAGCTTCCAGTTCATTTTGAGAGCTACAGGGAAGGAGAGATCTTACTCTACCCTTTGCTCTGAATTAATAGACTATTCTCTTTAGTTTTCCTTGCAAGAGAAAGAAAGATAAAGGGGCAAATGTACAAGACCACATATACAAACAAATTATATACTAGCAGGGAGACCCGACGTTACCCAGGATTGAATAAGGACAAATGTTTCCACTTCCAATACTTTTATTGTCATTGAAATTGGTGAAATTGCCCATTTTTCAATTTCCTGCTCTAATCAATGCACTGGGAGGAAGCTTCACATGCCTCCCCCACAATGACAGTCCACAATACATTGTAATCTACATTGCACTGTAGAGAACTTATTGTTGATTTTATAAAATTATTTTTATATATAATAGCTTTAAAAAGTTTAAAATGCAAAAATCAAATATGATCCAATTGTGCCCTAAACAAAAACGTTCATTTCGAATGCGCCTACTGTTGATTTAATACTGCAAATGCATTTGTGATGTTAGGTTGTATAAGGGAGTTAATTTCGATCAAAATGAGACTGTTCTTCCTTGAATTGAATATTATTGATTTTTAATACATCTCAGAGGCATTCAAAACCTTATCTAAGAACATTTTCAGACACATAAGATATATTTATGTGAAATTTCAAAATAAAATTGGTCCAACCATTTTGGAGTCCATACGGAACAAACTCACATACAAGTGACCTTCATATAATAATTACTATACTTATATAATCATCAGTGCAGGATGTCACAATTACTGCCGGTTGAGAGATTTGAACCCAGCAATGAAGCCATTTCTGACTATTAGCAAGGAACAAATCCACATGGCCAATGTTAACCACGAGAAATACAGTTGAAATTTAAACATTTTTTATGTCAAGACAGTGATATTGATCTAATGATTATAACATTATGGTCTGCATGTGTAAGCTTAAGTGACCGACTTTTAACTTCAACTTAGTTTGCTCAACAATAAGAACAGATTTCTTAAAGGGGCTGACATAATTATCACTATCATTATTTTTTAACACCTACAGACACTAATGTTTCATCTTTTCGGGAATTATCATTGTAGAATGCCACGATTACCGCCATTCGGGAGATTCAAACCTGGCACCGAAGCCATCTCTGATTCCCATTACCAGGGAACGAATCCACACGACTACTGTTAACCGTGAGAAATACAGTTGAAATTTAAACATTTATTTTTAAAATCAAGATGGTGATCTAATGATTATGATATCATGATCTGCGCATGTAAGCTTAAAATCCAAAATTTTAAAACAGAAATATAAATATTAGTATGAATATTAAAATTTATTGTTTAATGATATCTTGAAAAAAAAAAAAAAGAAGCTCAATATTAGAGATAAAGCATCAATATTCAAAGGGAATTAAATTATGCAAATTAGGATTTACAGAATTTATTTTTCAAAAACAAGGAATACAGAAAAGAATTATTTCCTTATTCCATGGAGTTTTAAAAATTTTGCTTTTTTCTTTAAAGGAAAACAATTAGCAATAAAATTATTTTATAGACTTCTTATAACATTGCTATTTATAAATAAATAAAATGAGAACTATCATACTCAAAAACATATCAAAAATTGTAGCAAAGGATATTTAAAGTCATATCAGTCAAGCATGTACAGGCCATAGAGCATTACATATATACCAGATATAGGAGGAGGAGGAGGAGGAGGAGGAGGAGGAGGAGGAGGAAAGAAAGGGACTGAACTTTTAAATTGGGCAGTTGGTTCTCAAGAGAGCTACCAAACAGTTGAGCCGGGTGGCTCCCTTTTGGGGCTTTCAGTAAAGGACTACGTTAATGGGTCTTACTTGTTTACTTTGAACTTGAAGACAATCATATTGTAGTCAGCTGCAAAGCAGGAAAACGGAAGACAGTTCCTCAGGCATGCACTTCTAAGAAAGAAGCTTTGTTCATGGAATCTACGTTTAGGTTTAGGCACAGATAAAGAGCCATCCACTATGATTATGCAATCCGTACAGCTATGTACCTAGAAAACGGAGCCATAAAACCTGACATAGTGATATGGGAGAAGAAGGAGAAAGAAGAAATGCCAAGGCCTTAAAAGAAACTGGAATCTTAGGAAGATCTCTATCAATCCAGTAATTATATGAACAACTGGACCCATGAAAAAGAATTTGAAAGACTACCTGGAAAATAAACCCAATGAACCAAGTGCAAGAGAGGTTCAAATAATTGCACTTAAAAGGGCAGTCAGAATCTTAAAACGATCTCTCGGTTGGAATATATAAGTGGCAGGTGAATGTTTGCCATCCACTAGAATGCTCCATCCTCGACTTAAACAAACTGATGAGAAAATTAAAAAAAAAAAATAAAATAATAAACATTGACACAACACACTGCAATTTATAAATATTACTCCTGGACCAATTTATACCTGCTCCATTTGATACGATGATAATTTAAAAACTATGTCGTTTATTGATCTGTTATATTTCGATCGTCGTGGGTTCAATTCAATTTGCTGCCGCCTGGTTAATATCAATTTCCAACGCAATCTCCTCATCCTTCTCCTCCGGCCAGCAACGTTACTAACGTGAACGGCATACAAAATTGAAATTGCCTCACAATTACATTTCCCATCGACAAATTTATTAAATCAATTCTCCACAATTCACGGTGACATAATTACATTTCAGAAAAAAAAAAAAAAAAAAACGACTAAAAACAAAATATATATAGAGAGAGATAAATAAAAAATAAGAAAAGGAAAAAAAACATTTTCCCCCACCTTTCTTCCTCATCTCATCCGTCCAGAATATATATACCAAAATCTACAGAATTAATCTCATGTGTCGTAGGTATTTTGGCTCTCGGCCGGTTTTTATTTTGCCAAGAGATTATTTAGCTATTACTAGAACCTGTTTCTTGTTGGAGAAGAAGTTACATCAACAAAAATGGAGATTTTGGTGTCTGTCTGCAACCAAAACTATGGTTTGATTGATCTGTTTTATAGCAGATCATTTTCTTTTTTTTTTTTATTTATTTATTTTTTTTTTCATTTAATGGTAAAACAATTTGAACTTTTTTGTTTGGTTGTTTTTTTTCTATATTAAGCCATGATTATAAAAGCATTAGCAATAGACAGAAGCTACTAATCCAATTAGGGATGCATAAAACTTAGGAATATCATGATACTAAGTCAATACAGAACTCTGAAATGCGACAGTGATACATGTTCATTCACACAATTCTGATGTAGCACATTCAGGACTGCAGGAGATCGCCCGTACATCTCTGAGCAAACACCGGCATGATTATGCAGTGGGTTTAATATGAATGTATATCGTTGCAAGTTTGGTCTGTTCAGCCGCAACACAGAGCCATATTTAAGTATTGCGGTGGGGCTAGAATCATGAAATAATCTGTAAACAACAGAAGCAACTGTTACATTCCAATAAATAGACAGCAGATCTAATCCAAGCAGATCATACACTCTAGAGGGAGCAGGGAATATGTAGTATATATCTGATGGCACAACGCTGTTGATGTTCAAGAGGATCAGAGAATACCTTGCCAACTCCATAACCGATTTTATTGTTAAAATGGTTATTTTAAATGAAACAGCTTCTTTTCAACTTCTGTTTTCTGTTTAGTATAAGTCTTGCCAAGTCTTGATGGTGTATAATGAAGAAAGGTTTCTGCTGATTAATACTTATATAATTATACTTATATAATTCCAGTTTAATTTTAAAACTTTGCATAAAGAAAAAACGTGTCTTTACCTTTAAATGACTCTTTTGGGGGAATGATTTTTTTTTTTTTATATATTTAAATACATTAAACAAGTCTCTACAGACAAATTTATCTTCAGTTGACACCTAAATATTTTTGTTTATTAGCCAAACAAAAATTACTAGACAAATCTACGTAATTTTTGGAATATGACATTTTCGTTTAGTGATAAGTATGTTTTCCTGTATTTTTTTTTTTTTAAATAAGTTTAATTCTAAATATGCACTGAATTTTATGTTAAAATTTGAACGTATAAAAACTTGAATTTCTTCAGATATTTTTTAAACATCCTTCATTAAAAAAAAAAAAGCATCTATGGTTCTATTAAATGTTTTTTTGTTTTTTTAAGTAATTTGACTTTGCTTGTTTTATTAAAAAAAAACAAATAAAGGTTGAAGATTTCTTACACTCAATAATGAACTTTGGAAGATTGTCAATGAATAAAACAAAATCACCAAAAGGTAAATGTTTTATTATTTCTAGTCACCATTTGGAAAAATCTTTCACAAATGCAATTTTTTTTACTCGCAACGTAAAGCCCTGGTAAGTCCAGATCTTTTTTTAAAGTCTAATTATGGACAATTTTTCTCTTACATAAAAGGCACTTTTTCCCTGTGTGTGTGTGTGTTTGTGTTTTGGTTCCCTATGGACTCCGAAACAGCTGGGCAAACTTATTTTTTGAAATTTCACACAAATGTACTTATGTCTGAGTGTTCTTAGAAAGGTTTTGTATAGGAATGTCTCTGATAAGTATTGATAAGCCAAAAAATCTGGTTGAAGACGGAACAGTCAGATCTTGACCAAAGCTAACACTTATACAGCCTAACATTTGAATTTGAGAAGTTTTTATTGCTGCAGAAGGATCTGATGTATAAATTCAAAAGCATGTTTTTTTTTTTTTGATAAAAAAGGAGGTATGTTTGAAATGAATGTTTTTGCTTAGAACACAATTGAACCATGATACTTGACTTTTGTATTTTAAACTTTAATTCAAGCCATTACATAAAAATAATTTTATGAAACAAACAGCAGTGCGATGTAGACGACAATGTATTGTAGACAAAGTCAGTGTGAGGAGAAATGTGAAACTTATTCTTGAGGCACTGCATTGGGTACCCGACTAGATTAGGCAATCAATCGATTTGATTGTTGAATGGGCAATTTCACCGATTTCGATGACAATAAAAGTATTGGAAGTGTGGAACATTCACTGATCCTCATTCAATCCCGGGCAATGTCGGGTCTCCCTGCTAGTCAAAAATAGAACCATTCTGAAAAAGAATCATTTCAAAGTAAAGCAGAGATTTTTTTTTTTGTTTTTTGTTTTTTTAATCTTAAAACTAAACACATAAGTAATAATGATAAAACTTGTATTATCATGGCTAAAAGGCCACTCGGGGATAAATGGTAATGAGATTGCCGATTGGATGTGGAACGACATGAGAAGATTGAAAATGAGAACGGACAAACAAGCCTTTGCTGATATTGAACTTTAATGTGACGATGTTGTAGTCGGCAGGGATGCACTCTTGCGGTATTGCGTTCCACAGCGGAGAGAGTTCTTGGAAAAAAGAACCATTCATGAAGGTTCTGTTTGGATTTAGGTACACAGATAAAGAATGGAAAGTCCTTTGAAGTGTTAGTAGCCATATGTGAAGGTTTTACAGGGTAAAACCAGAGATTCTTTTGTATACAGTTAATTAAGATTGATATTTTACTTACAGGAAGGCAGGGGTGATTTTTTTTTTTTTTTTTTTTTTTTTACAAAGGAGTCACCACTTATTAAGGTCCAGAGGCCACTCGAGGATAAGGGTTAATAAGTGAACAGTGGCCAAGGGGAACATGTCATAGTAATTCTTAGTGGAAATTTGGTAAATTGGATTACTTAAGGGGACGTTTCATCAAGAATTTGTTTATAATGGACTTGAAGACTACCAAATTGTAGCTGGAAAACAATTACTGTGTATAATGGTTTCTGTTCATTTTGCCACATATACAATTAAAAAAGTAGAGAGTGTGAATCGCTTCCCATTCAGCTGTAAGGTTCCGCTGAGCGACGGCTACTATATAATGGGACAAAAAGGAAAAAGAAGCAACCCTAGTAAAAGGTAGTGCCCCAATGATGTCGGGTTAAACAGAGCCAAGAGGGAAAAGATAATGAAATATCAAGGTTTTATGAAAAATCTCACATCATTCCGGTAAAGAATTTCAAAATATACCTGGTGAACCAAGTGCAACATAGATACAAACAATTGCAGTTAAAGGGACAGAACCTTAAAACGACCTCTCAGTTGGAATGTATGAGATAGAGGGTGACTGTCATGCATCCTATGGGATGTTCCATCACTGGGTAGAACAAAATAAAAAGAAGAAAAAAAATAGTTTGATTTACCTATGAGACACCATCTTAGAGTACCTTTGGTTGCTAAGTACAAGAGTTTGTTAGGAGAAATTAACACGAGGATACTCTGTCCTAGAATTTAACCCTGACCAATTATTCAAATTAATAAAGTGTTCCAAACCTAAATCGGATCCCTTCACCAGTTATGCACTGGTTCGTATCAGGAATGGTGCACCTTTTTTCTAGCAATATGACCTCAAGTGACAACACTTAGCTGGATACTCCACCAGACTAGATAAATTCTTTTGCTGGAATCCAGCAAAATTCTGAAAAGCCCACAATTAAGATAAACTATAATATAATAAAGTGACCAATTGAGGAAAAGAAAATTAGTTTTCTATACTAGTTTATGAACTCAATGTTTGTGAGGTTGAGGATAATCTTGATTGGACCTAAGGATATTTATGTATCTCATATAGAATTCAGGGGTTAGCTCCAGAAAGAGGCCCGTTGATTTAGGAGAACATGCTGAAGTAAAATAAAAAAATTGATGAAAGGAAAATTAGTGTTTGTCACTTTTTTACTAACCCAATATTTGAGCGGTAAAGGAAAATCTTAATTGAAAACTCGAATGTCTATTTATCTACTATAATAGATACGGTCAAAACACAGAAAAATCAAGTTGATATTATTTTTTAAAACCTAATTAAAATCTATTAAAATTCAATATTTCTAATTAAAATCTATTAAAATTCAATATTTCTAATGAAAATCTATTAAAATTCAATATTTCTAATGAAAATCTATTAAAATTCAATATTTCTAATGAAAATCTATTAAAATTCAATATTTCTAAACTAATTTTGATTTTTACAGAAAGATAAAACCCTCAATTTTATCATATTAAAAGCAGAATATAATATCTTTACAATAATTTTTAATACAAGTTTAAATTTAAAATTTTTCCCCAAAATAGTCAAGTATCAATTTTTTCACCGAAAAAAAGTAAGCATTAAACAAAACTTAAATATTTTTGTCCTAAAATGTTTTTTTTAATCGATTAAACAAATGTTTTATGTCTAAATAAGATTTTGGATGATTTGTTATAAGAATATGCAAAAATATTAGAATATTAATACCTGAATTTCAAATAATTTTAAATAATTCCATTTTTATGACGTGTTCAATAACGAAATTGGCAGATGCCATCTTGAATTGTAAGCTTTTTAAAACTATGGAAACCGGCTACAAAATATAAATCTGCATTAATCAAAATATCATATTTAAGCATATTTTATGACTGGGCAATGCTGGGCAGCCTCCTAGTGTATATATATATATATATATATATATATATATATATATATATGCATTTATTTTAGCTAACATCTATATCCAGAAAAGTAGACATTTCCTAACCACTTACTTGAGGAGACAGAAAATGAAAATGGCTAAACTGATGAAAAATCTAAGAAAAGAAAATCTGTCGAGTGTTCGATACAAAATAACGGAAGATGAAAAGTAAATCAGAAGCAAATAAAATGGATTTATTAGCCATTCTCCGATTCAATCAGACCACCATCTTCTTTTCCTATTTTTTCCCTACTGAACGAGGTAAGTCCCGAAAGTAAACAATTTAAAAACCATAATCCTGAAGATAAACTCACTTAGGCCAGCCAATAAAACCAAATAACGATGAAAACTCTAAGGAGCCTGTCCAATTTGGTTGTCAGAAAGTGGGAGAAAAGTAGGAAAAAATACAATAATGAACGAAACTACTGTGGATAAAAGAAAAATTTTTTTTTTTTTTTTACAAAAGATTTTTGGAAACACTTTGATGTACATTATCTTCTTGCGTATAATACAAGAAATCATCATCATCATCATCATCATCATCATATTCAGTTTAGCGTCTATTTTGCATGCTGGCATGTGTTGGACAAATTTTAAAAATAGAATTTCAAACCAACCTATCTTTTATCATATCTTCATTCATCCCTGTCACTTTTATCTATCCCTGTGAACTGAATTTGCTACCTAAACTGTTTTACATTTAGTAACGCAAGAACCCTCATTGTTTCTTCCAATGTGACTAAACCAACAAAGTCTCCTGCATTGCACATATTTCCCTATACTGGAGGTCACCAGATCTAAACTATTTTTTAAGACACACATTACACATCCATCGTGTTTATTCTCATATCACGTGTCTTCAACAGAGTTAAATATGATTTTGCAAGCCAGAACTCTAACCTACCATAATACATAGACACAAAATATCAGGTTATTTTAAGAGTTAAAAATAGCATATTCAAAAGCTAATAACGATTTAACTTTCATAGCAGGACCTGTGAAAATTCCACAGGAGACTCATTCATATGTAATATATTGTGATGTTAGCATTCTGTAGATGTTCAGCGTAAATTATATTATTGTAGCTCTTTTGTTTAAACTGTAAAAGTATTTATCTATTATATGTATTATATCTATTAAGCAGGGACGCCCGGCGTAGCTCAGTCGTAAAGTACGCTTTTTAATTCTTGCAGATTTCATATATATTATTATAGAGTTAATGTTCTATCGGTTTTTATATATTATAAAGTTGCGATTTCAAAAATAAAAAAAATATATCCATATGACTTGGGTGCATCAGCTTGAATCAAAACCGAAACCAAAACTTATGAAAAAAAAAAAAAAATATATATATATATATATATATATATATATATATATATATATATATATAACTTGAGTTCTTTCAGCTATAATCGAAACCAAAATTTATGAAGAATTCTTGATAAAATTATTTATTACAAGAAATGGAAGTCCATAACGATTAAACGACATTCACTGGGATGTAAGCGCGACATACAAAATAAATAACACACGTTATTTTATTAATATATAGATAATAATATTCTATTACTCATTTTTTACAGGAAAGGCAAAACAAAAATTTAAAAATATTCCTGAGAAATGCTAGGTCAGGAAAGCTAGTAGATATGTTGATAGTTTTTTTTTTTTTTTTTTTTTTTTTTTTATCATTATTACCATGGTAGGTGCTCAAATGAGCTCTAATCTATGGTTCCCTCTCTGTAAAACTGTAATATAATCACATTAGCATTTGGGGAGGGATGGGGGCGTGACATAAGCATGACGTCACAAACCTATGTTGATAGTCTTCTTTTTCTTTTTTTTTCTTTTTAAATCGTTATTACTATGATAGATGGGAAGTAACAATGGTCAAGTGGTTAAGTGGTTAACACCGATTCCTGACCTGGATGTCCCAAGTTTGATTCCAGTTTGTTCCACAAAAATCACTCTCACTTAGGATGTTGGCAACCTTCTTGTGGTCCCTCCTGTAAATACTAAAGGTCTTTCTAAAAAGAATTCTGACTAGAAAAAATATTGAGAAAACCAATGCCAACAATAGAATCTTCAAATTCATACAATATGACGATGATGATGATAGGTGCTCGAATGAGCTCCAATCTATGGTTCACCTCTGTAAAACTAACATATTCACGTTAGTATTTAGGTGTGATGTAAGCAGGACATCACAGACTCAAGAGCATCTATAGAGATTAATGCCGGAGGGAAGAGTGTAGTAAGAAAGAAGGTAAGGCGCATAGCAGTTGGTAAATTACACTCAACAGCTGCCTTTTCTCTACTGCTACTCATTTCAAGAGTTGAACTTTGCAAAAAAAAAAAAAAAAAAAAACCCTTATCTTCAAGTGGCCTCGATGAGTGATGATTCAGTAGTTAAAAAAATTAAAATAAAATAAAAGGTCGGCAACTAAGTTCTTGCCGACATTTAAATTTATATTTTTTAGAAGTAAAAAAAAAAAAAATTTTTTTTTTTTCTTTTAACAAAGGAGTCACCACTTATCAAGGCCGGAAGGCTCCTCGAGGATAAGGGTTAATAAGTGTACAGTAGTCAATGGGAAAATGTTGTAGTAATTGTTAGTAGTTGAAATTTGGTAAATTGGATTACTTAAGGGTCATCAAGAATTTGTTTATGTTGGACTTGAAGACGACCATATTGTAGTCAGTTGGAAAGCAGGGAAACGGAAAAGACTTCCACAGGCGTGCAGTTCTAAGAAAGAAACTTTGTTCATGGGATGTATTTTTAAGAACTAGCAACTATTTAATCAATGATGTATTTTCCATTTGTGTCCACAACTTTTTCTTAACATTCAACAAGATTCAAAATACCTTTTCACTAGAAATCATTTGATTTTGAGACAATATATATATTTTTTTTTTAAATGGCAACAACTTAGTTGTTAATTCAATAAAATACGGCATGGACAAATGTTCATAACTGTTTACCTAAAAAAAAAAAAAATTGATATGTTCGGAAATATATTTTTCTTTGAGAATCTGTGTAATTTTTTTTTGTCTTATCTTATCATTCATAATGACTTGAAGACGACCATATTGTAATCAGTTGGAAAACAGGAAAACAAAACAAAAGGCATGAAATCCTCAAAATTGGCATCGATCGTTTTTATTTATATCTTTTTTTTATACTAAAGGGTCACCATTTATTAAAACCAGTGAGCCACTCGAGGATAAAGTTTTAAAAGATTTGCAGTTTGGACGATGAACATCACTATGACAGGATTAAAATCACTAGGTGGAATGGGTAGAATATTTCTTAAGAGGAACTGATTATGCAAGGACGGCTCAGCAAGTATTTGTTAACATTACATTAGGTTGGTGCAAAAAAATAATTATATATATATATATATATATATGAACGTCATAAAACAACATTATTTTTGCACCAAAAAATGTGCAAAAAATAATGTTTATATATATATATATATATATATATATATATATATATATATATATATATATATATATATATCTGAACATCATAAAACAACATTATTTTTGCACCAACCTAATATTTGAAGATGACCGTGTTATAGTCAGTTGAGAAGCAGCCTCGTATCTGGTTCCACAAATGGAATGTTTTCTAGGTTGGTTGGTTTGTTGTTTTTGTTTTACAGCATATCAATCCTTTCAGGTTATTTAATTCCAAATCCAGTTATTTTGAAGAAAAATTTTTTAATAGAATATATTTTTTTAAGTCGATTTCTATTTAACCCATAGTTGGGACCCTAACAGGTACTACCACTCTAGGTCAGAGTGAACCTGGGAGCAATAGCAATTAAAGGGTGGCTCCACACTCCCCAAAGCCCGCAAGCTGGGCCCTCACTATCAGATATAGTTTAAGGTCAAATCCAGGACCTAGGAGAAAAGAACTTTTTTCATAGAAGTTCAATTTCAATTTTGGTACAGAGTAATAGAGAGAGAGAGAATAGAAAGTTCTTTACCATTGTTGTAGCTAGGAAAGTTCTTACTGTGAGCGTTCTTCTAGGGAGTGGAGTCCAGGGATTGCGACTCGGTTGAGCACCTACCATGAGCATAACGATACCGTAGAGAGAGGTTAGCAGTGTCTCTACTGGGAACAAAGAGTTTGAAGAACTGAAATCATAATTTCAAAGTTAGCGCTTTCAAATTCCAAGAACTAATAAACCGAACATATCAATCAAAAGAATTGCCTCCATTTACTTAATGAGGCCAATAATTCGTTTACGAGCGTTAACATAATTAGTAAATGAAGCAGCAAGTCCGTAGCAGATTTTAATATGGAGATATATACAAGACTAGTGAGGGGGAGGGGGGGTTTAAAATCCAAACAATGATAAAAGAGAAAATAAAGAATAAGCAAACAAAAAAATGGCATAAATAACCCTTTTTAAATATTAATACTTTAGAAATAAAAAAATAAAAATTCCATTATATCAACGCGAACGTGCAACCTTAAGATAACAACACTGCCATGATAACCACTGCTCTACGATGGTGTCAGCAAAGTAACATCGTCTGCTTTTTTTTTTGTTTTTTTTCTATTTAAACCAATATATATATACATACATACATACATACATACATACATACATACATACAGTATGGAAACAAAATATGTATGGAAACAAAATAAGCAAGCAGGGAAGTTCCTAGAGGAGTTGAACCAGGAGTACATAGACAAGGATGCTTCACTCCAATGGCTCAAGAGTGGGAAACTTCCATTTGACAAAGAAAAATTCATTGTAGCCGGGCAAAATCAGGGCTTACCCACAAATAAATTTAAAAAAAAATGGCTGGCCTACAAACATATGGCCAGTGTAGGTTTTGCCATCCAGCAATTGAAAGCCCAAGCCACCTAATGTCGGATGCCAAACCCTGTTGGAAGATGGCCTTTACATTGCCCATCACAATAAAGTATGTAAATACCTTAATTGGAAGATCTGTGGATTGATGCAGCTCGAAAGACCAAGAAACATATGGAAACATCTATGACAAAGATCTGCAGTCGGGCAGATATATAAAAGACAAGGCAATCAAGCCAGACATTGTGATATAAAATAGATATTGTGATATGAAATAGACATTGTCATATGGAATAGATATTGTGATATGGAACAAGCCTGAAAAAACTGCGCTCATTATTGATGTCACTGTCCCAAATGACTATGGCCTTAATAGAGCTTAACAAGAAAAGATAACCAAGTATCAGGACCTCAAGAATGATTTAAAGATGACATGGTCTCTGAGAGAGATAGACATTATACCGGTTGTGATTGGAGCAACTTCAAGTGAAAAAGAATCTTAAGAAGTATCTGGAAACAATCCCTGGAAGACCAAGCTGTAATTAAATACAGATTGCAGCCATACAACATCAATTCTAAAAAAAAGCCCTTGAATATAAATCCAAATCATAATGAAATCAAGTGTTTGCTCCGGGAGGAGTTAGCTCCCTTGATCTCTTAAAAATTTATCAAGTAAAATAAATTTTTTTTTAAAAAAGTGAGATTTATATAATGGATTAACTATCTCGCATACTACTCAACACATTCCTTAATGGTTTTAGTTGTCTTTGGTGATTTTTATGGAATATCAACACCCTCCCCACCCATTTTTTTTTTGTTGTTAATTTAGCTAATATTTATTCATGGTGTTTGAATTGGATGTTGTTTTATGGCATATCAATCCTATTTTATTTTTTAATGTTGGATCCTTTCATTTCAATAATAGCTTTTAGACTTAATATTCTCAAATATATTTATTAAGGTTGGGAGGATTGATCAGAATCAGAAATCAGGAGAAAAAACAATCTGAACTATTTGGAGTATCAGAATCTACAAAATTGGTTCCTATTTTCCAATGCCAAAAACGATTCTTTTATTTATTTTGTTTAAAAACTTAATTTTCTATTGTTGATATTAATGATAAAATAAACATTCATTGAATTTGTACAGTAAAACTAAAATGTAGAGATCACTTCTCACAAATGTATTTTTTTTACGTTGGCAGAAATATATGCACACATTCCATGGACTTTTACTATTAATACAGAAATATATGCACACATTCCATGGACTTTTACTATTAATACAGAAATATATGCACACATTCCATGGACTTTTACTATTAATACAGAAATATATGCACACATTTCATGAAATTTTACTATTAATACAGAAACATATGCACACATTGCATGAAATTTTACTATTAATACAGAAATATATGCACACATTTCATGGGCTTTTACTATTAATACAGAAATATATGCACACATTCCATAGACTTTTACTATTAATACAGAAATATATGCACACATTCCATGGACTTTTACTATTTAATACAGAAATATATGCACATATTTCATGGACTTTTACTATTAATACAGAAACATATGCACACATTTCATGAAATTTTACTATTAATACAGAAATATATGCACACATTTCATGGACTTTTACTATTAATAGACATATATGCACACATTCCATGAACTTTTACTATTAATACAGAAATATATGCACACATTCCATGAACTTTTACTATTAATACAGAAATATATGCACACATTTCATGGACTTTTACTATTAATAGACATATATGCACACATTCCATGAACTTTTAAAGTAGCAATCTCAAAAGGAAAAATAAAATAATAACTCTATAGCAAAAAAATTCAGAACTTTATGTAATTAAAAGGCATTAAAAACCTGTTTTTTATGCGGTCCCATGCAGACAAAAAGAAAAGAAAAAATTGGCTACGCTAATCCAACTGATCGCTTTATGCAAATGAGATGCTTCTGATTATAGTATAAAATCCCGACTTTTGTTGAGACTTGGTGATTTAGGATTTGGTGACAGAAGGAGCGAGTTTTGTGAGCAAAGAGTTGTGTTTTTGCAGTTGGAAGAAATTAGACGACATCAGAGTGGTTGAAACGTTTTTTTATTGTTGTTTTTTTGGACATCGAAGCCTGGAGGAATTTCCACTTCAAGAATCAGAACCAGAATCGATTATTGCATCACTAATAGTTACATTAAATTTATTTTTTATTATTAATTTGTATATGAATGGTTAATGAATGATAGCTTTTGTTTTACAGATGGAGTGGGGGGGGGCGAGTACTCCCACTAGAGTAATGGGAACTAATGGGGTGACTTCACAAAGCCTTAAAATTGGGGTCTTGACACATATATGTTGTTTATGATCATATTCATGACCAGGTTAGAATAGAAAGAGTGGAACTCGTTGATAGGGTTCAGAAGATGGATAAGTAGACTTTTTTTTTTTTTTTTTTTACTAAAAAAAACAGCAGATGGATTTTTTTCTTTACTATTAATGGGTTACCATTTATCAATACACAAACACCAAACGAGAATAAAAGTTAAAGAGATGGATGGATTTTTGACTGAATGATGAAGAATACCATTTTAGTAACTATGATATTATATATAAGAGAACAACGAGGATACTAAAAAGAGCTCTCGGTTGGTTTCAATAAAAAACAGGGCAATGTTGGCAGCTGGTTTGGCTGCCCCATATCCAGTGTCACAATCTTCAAAGGAAGAAAAAAAAAAAAAAAAAAAGTCTATATTCCAAATTCCAAGATGTTGTTCATCTTACCGTTTATTTCTTTCAGCATGTTGAAATGTTTAATCCTTGACAGCATGTGTTTCATAGCACAGAAACAATCATATAATTATTATGTCAATTTTTAAACATTTTCCACCCTGACTCATCAGAAGAAGAAAAAAATTGATGACATTATTATTATAATAAAATTTGATTACATTAAATTTGAAGAGTAGTTGCAAATGTGTTTCTATTATTTACACCATCTTTCATTTTTATCGCATTCACGTCTTATTAACATAACGTGATGATATTGTTTTAATCAACACTAAAAATATCTTGTATACTACATTTTTAATTTATTATTTATAAATATTTATTGTCTAAGATTATGTTAACAATGGTTTATATATATATATATATATATATATATATATATATATATATATATATATATATACAAATAAAATAAAATAAAAATTACAATTAAATTTACCAAAATGATCCAAGATTGTAAAAATAAAGTATAAGGACTATCCACTTATTTAGTGTTTCCTTTTCAAATTAAATATGTTTTTAACTCTTTTTCAAAGTGTTTTTTTTAACATCTTTTATTAACTATTTGCTCTTATATATATATATATATATACACACACACATATATATATATTAGTTGTAAATAAATATTAACAATTATTATACCTACAGACACTAGTGTTTCATGCTTATGCAATCATCAGTTTAGGAAGTGATAATTACTAGTGGTCGAGAGATCCGAACCTAGTCACAAAGCCACTCTTGACTTGGTAGGTTAGCGTCTTTCCTCCGAGCCACCAACAATTAAAACATGAATGGAAAGAAATTATGCATGACATGTCAGCAAGCATTTACAATAAGGTCAGAGTACACAATATATATATATATATATATATATATATACAGTATAAAATTTTATTTATGCATACATTATTGGCTACATGTGTGCATACATGTTTCAGCTGTATTCCAGCTCTTTACTGTGGCTAAACTAGCAAGTATTTCAAGCTGAGATCGAAACCAAACTGTTTAAACAAGAGGTGAATGTCTCATCACAACTTAAGTGAAATTAAAATGCTACAATGTATCTCTTCTTGTACAAAGGCTGATTTATTACTGCTAATGGTGTAGTTTCAAAGTCTTCCCATTACTCTCTTCATAGAAATCATGTCATTTAATATTGAACATCGAAAGATTAATGTCCGAATGCTTAAGACTATAATTAAACGCCCATCACTCAGGAAGAACAAGTTCAATTAGTGCATTGCCTTGCAAACTCAGCTTAATCATAATTTTGATGCATTTTTATAAGTCAAATCCAAAGCAGATTCATTTTTTCTAAGTTTATTATCGCATCATGTAACTGGATGAAAATTAGGCTGGAAATTCCATGGTGGTATCAAAAAAGAATATTAAAACAAAAAGATCACTTTGCCATTAAAAAAAAAAAAAAAGAGATCGTATTTATTTTTTTTTTTAAATGGTCAACTTTGTTGATGGCAAATATGGAAAAAAAAAAACTAAAACGTTTTTTCTTTCTTTAATATTTAAAAAAGGCTCTTGGTAATAATTTCTTATTTTTTTAATTCAATTGTCACCCCAAGCAAGGCACAGTGCCACTTTGATGTAGTGGGCTACTATCAGAGACATAAGTTGCAAGGATACTATGTAGGAAGTTGAGCAGCGAGATGTCTGTTCACCTTACACTTGAACTTCTGCATGTCAGTAAAGTTGATAAAGCAGGAACCCAGAAGGGAGTTCCAAAGTCTGGCAGTTTCGGGGAAGAAACTATTAGAATAGAAGGTTTTCTTACATCTAGGGATCTCTATTGTGTGGGGGTGCGATTTTGCTGCATGTTGGGTTTGTCGGGGGTATTTACGTCTAAAGGGTACAAGGGCTTGTAGTTATCGGAGCATTCACCATTAAAATACTTTTAGAACAGGCAGAGGGATGCAACATTACGTTGATGGGACAGAGGTTGAAGCTTTGACGACAGTTTAGGACCTATCAGGTTGACGACTCTTTTGGACCCTGTCCAGGACTAAGAGACTATTAGCAGATGCACCAGCCCAGATGTGACAACAGTACTCCATACATGGGCGAATGGTGGCCTTGTGAGATACAGGATACTTTCAGGCATAAGTAATTTTCTAGCATGGTAGAAAGAGCCCACCTTCTTCGCAGTAGCCTTGGCAATACCCTCAATATATTTATTCCAATTCATGTAACCTGTGAATGTCAAACCGAGGAGTTTGAAAGAAGTTTGATGCATATATATATATATATATATATATATATATATATATATATATATACATACATACACACACACATATATCTGTACAAATACATGATTAACACTGCTTAAAAAGCTGTATAAAAATACATAGATAATGTCATAATCTTTTGAAAAAAATCCAATTTTTGGAGTGGCGAACTTGAATAAGAAAAAAAAAAAAAAATTTTTTTTTTGCTTTTAATATATATATATATATATATATATATATATATATATATATTTACATGCACATGGTGTTAGCATCATCCATCTCCACCATACGTATATGCATCTATGTGAGGTTAATATGTCTAAGTACGATACACATACATACACATATCCATACAAATACACAATTAACTCTGTTTAAAAAGCTGCATAAAAATATGTAGGCAGTGTAATTTTTTTAGATCATAGTTGCAATGTATTAACCTGGGTAAATCGGTGCTTCTGTTCAGAAAAGAAAATGTAGAATGCATTCCTACAAATCTGCTTAGAATGCAAATATTGGTTGATTAGAAAAAAAAACGAGCAATGGAAATAGGAAGTTAGAATTTTAAATTATCTGCCAGGAAAATTAACTATAAAATAAAATTTAAAAAAATAAAAAAAATAATCGACATAAGATTTGAAGAAATGAATAAAAGTTTGTGTATGGGTTAGTATGGTGGGAGGGAGCTAGCAAATTTTTACAATAGGTTCATCGATTTGAACATTTTTATTATTATTATTATTATTATTATTATTATTATTATTATTATTAAAAAGAAATAAATGCTGAAATTAATTTGGAAGAATGGGGAGTAATATTCAAGAAAGAAATCAAAATAAATTAAAAAAAAAAAAAAGAAATATCAGAATGAATAAATAGCAAATTGAATCTTTGAAGAATAAAAGGTTCTTCGTTTTAAAAAAGGTTATGCTTGATTGGAAAATGTTCTGATGTCATTAATGGCAAGAGTTTTAGTGCTTAGCCGACTGGAACAATTCCCAAGAAGTAAACATCTTTTCACTCAATAGCGGTTCCATCTTCATAGGATTTTGAGGTAAAAAAAAAAAAAAAAAAAAAAAAAAAATTAATAAATAAAGGCTGATAATGAGCAGAAAGAACTCTTTAAAAAAAAAAACAACCTTGATTTCAAAGACAAAGAGTTTGTTTGGTTCATATAACGGCATCCAAGTGTAGATGTGATTTTATCTCTCTCTCTCTCTCTCTATATATATATATATATATATATATATATATATATATATATATATATATTAAGGGTTGTATTAAATTGACCGATTACCGATTAATCGGCATATAATAATCGGCTAATTAATAAGTTTTCTAATGCTGATTTATCAGCAAATTTTGTAGTCATAAATGATACTAAATCTTAATTAAATTGTAAACAAAGAGAAGTTAACTCCCTCTTTTGCTTGCCAGTGAAAATTCATCGAAGGGACATGCATCATCTACACCATATTATCAAATAACAAACACGACGTGCTGTTAACATTTACACTTTTACAATTGCACTGAATTTGAGGCAAATAGATGTAAACATATGAAAAATTTCCTTCTTTTCTTTTCCTATCGAATTAACATTATATTTTTTTTTACTTTAAATCACTATCAAAAAAAATTATTACTTCATCTTTCAGTTTTCATGTTGAGGAATTGTACAGTAAATTGCGATGATGTGCGAACTGAAAATAAAGCATTCTTCATCAGTCATACTCTTGTTCCTCATTTCCGGGCTCTTGCTATCATTACAAATATATTTTTATTTTTATGGTTTAGATAATGTATATTTTATTGAGATACATTAGTAATTAGATATCAGACATAACTAATTTAAATATGTAAAAACTTAACTAAATATTGACAACAATCTTCAAACACTATGGAAACCAGTTTCTGCTGGAAATATTTTGATATCAATCCCAAGAATAAGAATACAGCTGCTTGCAAGTTATGTTAAACGATCATATTAAAGGGTGGCAAATCAGCAAAAACTGACTAATATGTTAAACCATCTTAAAAAGGTTCTTTCAAAAGAAGCATAAGTTGCAGATAAGAACTAGAAGCACAATGAATATTCAGGGACAGACACCCCAGAAACAAGTGGCAGCAACTACGAGCCTCCAGCGAAACACAAAACTACTATAGAATCAATATTGACTAAAAAGAAAGTTTGGAGTATTAAAAACTACAGGTCACAAGAGATCCATTATCTGATAAGAGAAATGCTGTTGATATTCAACCATATTCTGTAACAACTGACATTGGATTTAATAGGGTTTTTGCAAAACTTTGTAGTGAAGTACTTTTTTAATGGAATGCGTAATTTGAACAAAATACTTTTTTGATATATTTACAAAAGTAAAAGAAAAATTCAACAGTCTCTTGCTGAAATTAGCAGCATTTCATGAACTACAGACATTTGGACACTCACATCAGATAATTTTCCCGTTCAGTATTTAACAGGTCATTGGCTTTCAAATTACTTTGAACCGTGCAAAGGGCTGAGCTTAAAGTTGTTCCATTCCCTGGTGCACACACAGGTGCAAGTATAATTGAAGAATTGTGCAATGTTTTGGATAAGTATAAAATCTTCAATAAAGTTTTCTTAGTCTTGCGGGATTCAGGAGCAAATATGGTTGCTGATGTCAGGGAAGAATAACTATCATACATTTTAACTCAGTCTGTGAAGACAACCATTACATCTAACAGAAATAGTTTCTCACTTTAATTGCTTTCTATTAGCAATTAGTAAATTAACTGAAATACAGGATCAGCTTAATTTAGAAAAACAAACTCATTCAAGATGTGACCATATGGTGGAATTCAAAATATTATATGCTGAAAATAAATTAAGAACAACAAAAATCTCTCGTGGTGTGTGCTGTTGATAAGATCCCTACCATAGCAACTTACTAATGAGGACTTGCCCGAAAAAAATATTCATTTCTTGAGTCCATTTGAAGAAATCACCAAAGAAGCAAGCAACCATACCAATGACAATACGTACAAATTTAGCTGTGAAGTTATTTCTGTCAAAAGCTGTCGAATCTAATTCTAATATTTCTGACTTTAATGGAATCCTTACCATTGTCGAACAATTCAGGTTATAAATGGAAACAAGATTTTAATTCCATCTAAATGCTTGTGTATGACTGATTTCCTAGACCCATGATTCAAATATTAATTTTAAAAGATTGGCATAAAATACATATTTGGAATTGGATTCTACATCTATTTTCCACTGATGAAAATGAAGCAGAATCAGCAGGATACACTACCCTGCTGAGGGTGAAGAAGCACGAACAAGTGAAAATTACAACATCGCAACTTTGAAATCAACTGACAAAAAAACAGTAAAAATTTCACAAAGAAATCTTTTCATCATTTCTAGTACAAGAAGACAATAAGAAGTAAAAGTACAATTATTTCTAATTCAATTTCGGCTTTCATTTTTGAGGTGTGAAAAGTGAGCATCATTTATAATAGCAAAATTGCACTGATGGACAATTTTTAAAGTATCATCAAATAAAACTGAATTAAATAACAGTAAATATGAACATTCAATATAATTATATACATAATGATTATCATGCTTATTTTCTTAAACAACTCCAACTGTAACTTACTTCGTTATAAGTCGATAAAATTACTGATGTGTTCAATTTTGGTGGTAGAAAAAGTACCAAATGTCAAACATATACTAATTTCAAAATCACACATCACAAAAACTGTTAAAATATATAGATCTGGAATATTGCATGCCTAAACGATACATATTGTAGAATGCTATAACATGTACTTCTAAATAGTATCCTCAAGAAACGTTGCATCCCTCTGCCTGTTCTACAAGTATTTTAATGGTGAATGCTGACGAACTGCAGACACTTGTGCCCCCACGACATAGACACCCTCGACAAACCTGACAGGCAGCTAAATCCCACCCTCACACCTAGATGTAAAAGATCTTTTTACTCCAGTAGTTTCTTCCCCAGAACCGCAAGACTCTGGAATTCCATTCCAGGTTCCTGCTTCTCTAACTGTACTGACATGCAGAAGTTCAAGTGCAATGTGAACCGACATCTTGCTGCCCAAATCCCAACATAGTGCCCCAATAGTTGCTGCCCCTGATAGTAGCCCCCTACACCACAGTGGCAATGCGCCTTGTTTGGGGTGAAAATGTAATAAAAAAGAAAAAATGTAATAATTTTATGTTTATCACGGCAATGTAATTAAGTACACATACATGTTCAACATAAATTTGATTTTAATAAAAGAGATACATTTTATCAACGATAGATTTTTTTTATACACTTGGTATTTCTTTGCGATTCTGTTGAATTCTTTGTTTGCCACTGATCACATTTGTCCATTTCAGGTGGTTCCCTCAACAATTTTTAGGCATAGCTAATGATTGTTGAGAAGGTTTCTTGTAATTATTGAAGGAAACAAGTTTAGTCTTAGCAGCATTGAGTGTGACCCTGCATTTTTGTCTCCATTTCACTACAGATTGGAGGTCTTCCTCTAGTGTTTCTGCCATTTCCTCTATTATGTGTCCATTTGTTTTCCCCTCATGCATGTTATAGAGCACGGTGTCATCAACAGATATACCTATCTCAAAGACAATTTTATCAGGGAGGTCATTTATGAATATTAGGAATAATAAAGGTCCAAAGAAAGATCTGAGGGACATCCGCCTTTATACCACAAAATTTACAAATGACAGAATGACAGAAAAGAGAGTTTTTTTGTTTTTTTTTTTAACCCAAGACATGTTTCACCGTGATCATCAGAGGCGAACAATGGCATTTTGATTTTTAAAAAAGAAAGTAAGAGGAAGAAATTAAAAAGATGAAAATGAGGACATATTTACAATTACCATAAAATAAAGAGAAAGAAAAAGGAGAGAAAAAAAAGGGGAGATTTTTTATATATATATATAATGGATAGTGTTTAAAAAAAAAAAAAAAAACTTGTATAAGTATACGAATAAGGAAGGAATCTCACAAAGAAATATACGGAGAAAGAGAGAAAGAAAAAAAACTGGAAAAAAAACGGGGGGGGGGGCATTTTCATCTCATTTTAAATTTCTTCTCCTTGCTGCTTTCTTTTTTTAAACATCAAAATGCCATCGTTTGCCCGGGTTGAGGAGAGCAACAGACGTCTCGGGTAAAAAAAAGACTCTTGCTAAATCCTACCTCTGATGAGAAGGAAAGTATTTCTTCGAAACTCCGTGGATTAAGAAATATCCATTTATTTAGTATTTCCTTTTAAAATTAAATATGTTTTTAACTCTTTTGTAAAGTGTTTTTTAACATATTTTATCAACTACTTGCTCTTATATAATATATATATATATATATATATATATATATATATATATATATATATATATATATATACTAGCATTTCGGCCCGGTATTGCCCGGGTGTTTGGAGATGTATGCTGAGCAAAAAAAATGGTAATTTTTTTAACTTTAACCCCTATTATGACCCTTTAATATTTATTGTTTTGGGCTCAAATCAAATTATTAAGTTAGATCCATGCCCAAGGAACCTATATCTAAAATGTCAAGTGTTTAGACCCAAAATTGTCGGAGGAGTTTGGTAGAGTTCTCATAGGTAAAATCGTTGAACTTTGACCCCTTAACAGCGAAATTTCTGGCCGAAACCCAATCATATCGATTTTCCCAAATCTCAGTACCCTGTATATCAAATTTCGAGTCTGTAGACTAAAAATTGACAGAGCTATTGCGTAGGGAAATGTACACAGACACACACACAGACACGTTCACTTTTATAGATATATGATGATTGCAACGTCTCTTGTCAGACGAGTGCCACTCCCTCAGACATTTAAAATCCATGAGCCCAAATGCCTGAGGGAGTATCTATACAAATATGATGTTACAGAGTCTTAGCTTTGTACAACAGCTAAGTCTCTCTTTCGGTTCAAAATGTTGAGATCCAGCAACAAGCAAGAGCAAGATTAAAAATATATGAATGAAATATACTACACCAACTTCCAAAAGATGACCTAAGGACTTAGAGCATGATATTATGGCAATAGAATAGATAGTATGCCTCCCCTTCTCACCAAAAAAAAAAAAAATAAATAGGAGATAATACCTGGGAGAATCTCATAATAAAAGTATGGTCTTATGACAACAGAACATATATTACATTATCATTCCTTCAGAAGATGTAATACCTGAGATTAGTAACTCCACCCCATAAAATTGGAGGAGGTAATTCCTGAGAGGATAATCTTGTGACAACAGAACCGATACAACACTCCCCCACCCCATTAAAATATAATACAATAATATTTTTTTTTTCTTATTGGTATTACTTTTTGCCAATCTTCCTCGGATCTGTTAAAATATGCTGTTGATCTAGGTTCAGTTATTCAGTTTCATTCAATCGTAGGTGTGTCCCTTTTCTTACCGAGATTCTTATGTATGGCTCTGCTCTCGAGGAAAAATTGATTCTAAAATTTCTTTGCCTTTCTTTCTCATCAAATCCGTTTTGGAGTTCATATATTAAATCCATTGCTCTTTCTGCTTCTTGTAAAATCGGTTCTATCTATTGCTGAAAACACTTTCTCACAATTGAGACTATTCTCTATCTCTATAAATCCATTATCAGAATATGTATGGAGTATTGTTGTCATATTTGGCCTGGTGAATCTGTGTCTTATTTGAAAGTTCTTGATAAATTGCAAAAACGAATCAGTAATTTAATTGGTTCCACTCTTTCTTCTCTGCAACCTCTCTCTGGCAGACATAATATTGCCAGTCTCAGTCTTTTCTACAAACACTATTATGGTATGTATTCTTGAGAATTATCTGATCTATTCCCTGATTAAGGTAATGCCTCCTATTTTTTATTCTGTTCGAATGGATCAGAAGCAAATGCACATTATATTGTTATGATAACTAATCTCATGCATTCATAACCTGAACGTTTCATCTCTCTGTTGCATATATTGACAGTGTGAGATTCTAAGAAAGCAATCCCTATCACAGAGATGTGTCATTGAATTCATGGCAAAAGTGCATTGAGAATGATAGTGACTATGTAGCAAAATAAGTTTTGAATACAAAATAAGTTGCTTGTTTTAATGGTACCACTTCCATGGCTCTTCTACTTTATGAGTTAAAAAAAAATTTTAGGCTTACATTTTTATTTTATAATTGCTATTATTATTTGCTTATTTATTAATATAACAAAATGTATAGCATCAAATAAAAGTCAGCCATTTTAATCATTTGTAAATAGTTACGTTATATCCCCCCTCTTTGGTTTTCATACGCAAAATAAATTTCACAGTGTATAAGGATTATTTGATACTGGAGATATTCATAATCGTATCCTATTTCCAAAAGAGGGGAAGTATAACATATGAAAAACATTTGGAATCAAGTCTCCTCTTACTGTTATTTCAGATCATTTGAAATCATAGCAACAAGTTTTAGTCTCCTCTCCATCAAGGTCAGAGGTTTTGGGGAAATATTAGACATTTTGTAATTCATATGCAAAACTAGGAAAACAAATGACTATAATTGAAACATTTTATGGCTGTAAAAAAAGTGCCGAAAATATGCTCTGGATGATCTCCTTCATTTGTGATCCTCAGGGCAAATGTCATATAATGCAGCTTCATTTGATATATTCTGATAAATGGTCGCTGAGATTTTTAAACTTATAAAATTGCCGAAAAAGGTGATTATATATTTAATTGAAATATTGAATATTGAAATGTTCATATCATTGGTTCACTGGGATGAAACAACATAAAAATTTGCAGACTTTTTTAATATCATAATACTATTCTATGGTTAAAATTTTATGACAATTCATAAAAAAGAACCTATATTTTCAAACCAATAAAATATGCACAAATTTGCCTACATTTGTGTATACAGTGTCCTGGCAGGCAGCTTCAGTTTTGCTGCATTGGGATGAATTTTGCTTGTTTTTGTTGATTGCTTGTCTACCCTGTGACCTTGCCAGCCCACTAATATATATATATGTGCATATGTGTGTGCATGCATCTATATATACATATGTATATAGAATCTGTGTATGTGTGCATGTATAGGCATCTATCTATCTATATATATGTGTGTGTGTGTATGCATCTATATATGTGTATGTGCGTGTATGTATGCATAACTATGTATGTGTGTATGCATCTATATATATATATATATATTTCTGCGAAAATATATGAGTGTGTATACGTCTGTATATATGTGTGAGTGTGTATGTGTCTGTATATGTGTGAGTGTGTATGTGTCTGTATATGTGTGAGTGTGTATGTGTCTGTATATATCTGTGAGTGTGTATGTGTCTGTATATATCTGTGAGTGTGTATGTGTCTGTATATATCTGTGAGTGTGTATGTGTCTGTATATATCTGTGAGTGTGTATGTGTCTGTATATATCTGTGAGTGTGTATGTGTCTGTATATATGTGTGAGTGTGTATGCGTCTGCATATATGTGTGAGTGTGTATGCGTCTGTATATATGTGTGAGTTTGTATGCGTCTGTATATATGTGTGAGTGTGTATGCGTCTGCATATATGTGTGAGTGTGTATGTGTCTGTATATATGTGTGAGTGTGTATGTGTCTGTATATATGTGTGAGTGTGTATGCGTCTGCATATATGTGTGAGTGTGTATGTGTCTGTATATATGTGTGAGTGTATATGCGTCTATATATGTGTGAGTGTGTATGCGTCCGTATATATGTGTTGAGTGTGTATGCGTCCGTATATATGTGTTGAGTGTGTATGCGTCCGTAAATATGTGTTGAGTGTGTATGCGTCTGTATATATGTGAGTGTGTATGCATCTGTATATATGTGTGAGTGTGTATGCATCTGTATATGTGTGAGTGTGTATGCATCTGTATATATGTGTGAGTGTGTATGCATCTGTATATATGTGTGAGTGTGCATGCATCTGTATATATGTGTGAGTGTGTATGCATCTGTATATATGTGTGAGTGTGTATGCATCTGTATATATGTGTGAGTGTGTATGCATCTGTATATATGTGTGAGTGCGTATGCATCTGTATATATGTGTGAGTGCGTATGCATCTGTATATATGTGTGAGTGTGTATGTGTATATGCATCTATATATGCATGTGTGTGTATATTACATAAATATATTAGTGTTCGATTCCATTTGAAGAACACAAGAGCGACGGCGACAACAGCAGCAGCTTGTAGTGCCATTAGCAGAACAGTGCCGGCTACGGTAGGAGTTAGTCCATTGTCAGTCTGCTTTGAGGCGGGAAGCCTTAACAGAAACATATTTGGTGTGCAAGTCGAGTGGAACAGTGAGAGACAGCAACCGGTCGCCAACTTGCACCAGTGGATAAAACCCACGGAACTTCCACTGAAAGTCTATTTAGTAAAATAAGCAGTCTGGATTTCAAGAGGGGGGGAAAAAAAGAGCCAATACAACAAATATTGAAAAGTTTTTTAAAAAAATAAATAAATTGAATAACGATGAAAAAAGTTTAAAGAAAAAAATAAATAAAATTGTCAATAATCTAAATTGATTGGATTGTGATTACATTTTTTAGACAATTTTTTTTTTAAACAACTAAATCATAATATATTTCAAAAACGAAAAGATTAAATCCTTCCAATAAGTGAATTCGATTTTTTTTCTTTTATATATATTTAAAAAAAAAAAAAAAAAAAAGTCAATTTACACAGTTGAAAACTTTTTTTTAATAAATTTAAAAAAAAAAAAATACAAAAAAAGAAAGTGAATCAAAAATAGAAACCCAAATATTTTAAGCTCATAAAACCTGGAATGCAAAATTAAAAACGGAAAATTTCCAGTAAGGTAAGTGTCTTTTAAATAGATTCTTGCAGTTTTTTTTTTTTTTTTTTTTTTTTTTCAATATTATTCCATTAGCTTCCTAGACGTTTTGAGAGAGTTATTGTATTACTAATTGCCTGAAACGTCTCTACTGGAAAATACAAACAGGGCTGCTCAGGCATTTTTATAGGCCAGAGTAAACTTCACCTAGTTGTGTGGGCTTTTCTAATCCCTACTTGAGCCTTTGCCTCTAACCTCCTAAAAAGAATGTAAATTATAAATTATTCTACTATTTTTGGGGTTGTTCAAAACGTTCTGTCTTAGTAATAGAAAAAATTTTAAAAGTCCTTTACTTGGAACTTATAAATACATTGAGACAAAAAAAAAACAATAAAAGAATTGTATCAACACAGATGAACAAAACAAGATAAATATGCTTTGTTTGTTTGTTTTGTTTTACTATCATAGAGTGGATTGGCAATATTTTTAAGTAGATAGTCCATGCAGTAAGTGTGGTATTATGGTGACAACTGAAGTGAAAGTGTATAAAAAAAAGAAAAGGGCTATGTTTGGCTAAATGGATCAGAATGCATCCAGGTAAACACAGGACAGACTGAACAATTAATCTTTCTATCCTCAGTAAGCAAAGGAGAAATCCTGCTATATGAAGGCAATTTACATTTTCGACCCAATCCAGTGTCCTTTTTGGAGAGCTGGATTTCGTCCACATTAAAAACCAACCTTGCCTCTAACTCTGCCCTCATCGAAAGGAAAGTAGATACGAACAAACAGGAGACAAAAACCTAACGACTCTGCCCCATTTGTCACATCTTTGAGGCTTTTGTGCTGAATTTGTTAAAACTGTATCATTATTGTTTAGCAAACAAATAATTCAAAGTGTGGTATCTGCTTGACCTGCAGAGGCTATCCTCCCAGGCATAACCTCTTTTCAGAGGGAGGATATGTTTATCGTCTGCTGTCTGAGACACCCTCATCGTAAGGGAATTCCAAGAGAACTATACAAGTTCCCCTCACATTAAAAATCAACCTTGTGTCTAACTTTATCCTCGTGGCCAGACAAGTAGGGGAGGGGGGGGGCAGTTGGTTAGGTATAGGTCAAAATATATAACCAGTGATGCATTATCAGGATAGCTACATCAATCGTTACAAACAGGCAAATTCTATAAATACTAGAGTACTGAGTCCATCAAAAATCATGGAAAAAAAACTATGCTTCACCGGTGTTCACACTGATATTCATATAAAATAACATCTCGATAAAGTTAAAAGAACAAAAGAAACAAAAAAACGTCTCAAACTGGAAAGTTACAATATATACATATATTCTTATGTGAATATTAGTACAAACATTCGTGGAGCATAGTTTTTTCATAGTTTTTGAAGGCAGGTGTACATGAGCATAATATATTATGTGTATATATTTTCAGTATTTAATCCCACAGTGCTCAATATATGAATAGAGCCTAGTAAAAGCAATGAGCTTGATTATTTACCCATTAAGGAAAGAAACGTTTGTGTGCAGTAGAGTATATCTTCATAATATATTTTATTATATACACACATATTTTGAATTGGCGGTTAGATATTAAATTAAATGAAACAAAAAATTTAAAGACGTTTGTCAAAGATAATGAAGATATAAAAAAAAGAAAGAAAAAAAGGAAGGAATGGAAAGAATAAGGACAGCACAGGGACAAGAAAGGAAAAAAAAGAAACTGGGAAAAGAAGAGAAAAAAGGAAAAAGAAAGAAAAAGGAAAAAGAAAGAAAAGAGAAAGAAAAAGGGGAAAGAAAAAGGGGAAAGAAAAAGGAAAGAAAAAAGGAAAAAGAAAGAAAAAGGAAAAAGAAAGAAAAAGGAAAAAGAAAGAAAAAGGAAAAAGAAAAAAAGGAAAAGAAAAAGGAAAAAGAAAAGAAAAAGGAAAGAAAACGAGAAAGAAAAAAGGAAAAAGAAAGAAAAAAGGAAAAAGAAAGAAAAAAGGAAAAAGAAAGAAAAAGGAAAAAGAAAAAAAGGAAAAGAAAAAGGAAAAAGAAGAGAAAAACGGAAAAGAAAAAGGAAAGAAAAAAGGAAAAGAAAAAGGAAATCTGTATAGAAAGCAAAAAAGGGGAAAAAAGTATCTCACTGAAATCGAGTGAAGAGGGGGAGGGAGATTTCCATCCTTTATCCACTTTGTATGATGAAATATATATATATACACACATTGCCCTTTATTATAAAGTGGAGGGTGAGAGTGAGACTGATAAAGCTGTAATAGTGAACAGGCAGAATTGATTGAAAAATGATTAAAGTTGTTGGAAGCTCAATAAAAAAGAAGAAAAATAGAGAAAATTTAAGACCACAAAAATCACTTTAGAAAATATTTATGGTTTAACTTGAACTTTGATGGTGGCTAAGTCGTTAACAACACACAGTGATAAGCTGAGTGTCCAAGTTCGCACCCAGTTCATTCCACGGAAATACTATTGTCAAATGCACAGCTGACATTCTGATGATGAAGTAAATTATGAGGGTTGTTCCAAAAGTAAAACAATCTATTTTTTTTTTTTCAACTCAAAAAGTTGAAGAGTTACAAAGATGGGAACGGTATCATTAAAATGAGTGACCCTTTGTGCTCTAGAATTTATTTTTCTACGTAGTAACCACCATTCTCAATGCACGTTTACCAGAAATTCAATGACATATCTCTGCTTCTGATGCACGTCCATGACAGAGGTTGCTTCTTTTTTTTTTTTTTTTTTTAAAGAGTCTTATACTGTCAAAAGGTAAACTTTCAGGTCATGAATACATAAGTTCAGTAATCATAACTATACAATTTACAATCCCTTCTGATCCATTCAGGTTGAATAAAAAAAAAAATAGGAGGCATTACTTTTGGAACGCCCTTTGTACATTTCACTAAATTTTCACAGTTGCTATAATTTCAAATCATCAAAATTTCATCGAGTATAAAACATAGTGAATAATTTTGCAAAACTACTTCCAGTTGCAGTACTTTTGCACTTTACGGACCATGTTCGAATAATTAATTTATTTAGAAACCAATTCTTAGCATCGGGAAGTGTGTTATCGGGAAGTGTTTTGTTAACTATTCTGTACTTTCACCACACAATTTAATGAACAAAAGATACTGTAAAAATTGAATTTAATTTGAAAATCCTATCTAAAAAAATTATATGGTCCATAAACTGTACAAATACCCTCAACTGCAGAGATGTAAATAATCACCGGCAAAAAAAAAAAAAAAGCTAAATTTGAGATGACATTCTCAACCTGGTGAGTCATGACTCCTACAGTGCAAAATAAAACTTTTTTTTCAAAACAAATCCAATCAGTTTTATTTGATATTAACAATTAAGAAAAGAACACCAAGTGTGCAGAGTGTGTGTGTGTGTGGGGGGGGTCATTCTCTGACGAAAATAAAATCATCCAACTCCCCTACCCCCCCCCCCGTCATAAATCTTTGATGTTTTAGCTTTTATGGCAGAATTGATATTTTCAGTTTTCAGAGAGAACTATCATAAGAGAGAAAAATGACTGGCAAGACGGAGAGAAAGAAAGCTGAACTGAAAAAGATAGAATGAGGAATGCAATCAAAACAAAACAAAAAATTAAAGAAAAGGTTTTGTATGCGAATGACAACCACTGAGCATCTAAAGACAATGGATAGGTGCAAACAGGCGAGTCAGATGTCACTGTGCTAGGGAAAGGTAATAGCAACCCAACCCATGTATTCTGCCAAGTTTAAAATCATGTGATGTCTTCAGAGGAATTGGACCAACAATGGACCGAAACCTATGGAGAACACTAACCATGATTTCATCTACAGCATGAACATGTCACGATACAAGGAGACAACAACTTAGGGGTTCTGGCCCACAGACTAGAAGGCTCTATCAGTTTAGCAAATCAGCTTTCTATGAATTGAGAGAGACAAGAAGAAGACAAAAAAAAAAGAAAGAAAAAAAAGCAGATTTTAACCCAAAAAAAAAAAAAAAAAATGCATTAAACTGAGAAAAAAAAAAAAAAATTTCAAAAGTGCTCAATACATATGCAGAGCCTTTATAAATACAATTATATAAAGATACGAAAAACCTTACATGGATTCATCTACGTTTTAATGATGGTAATCGTCTTGTCAAGTGCTCAACAACAATTTTTGTTGAACTCCTGATAAGAGGATTAACATTTTTTTTTACAAGGAAATCACCACTTACCAAGGCCACTCGAGGATGAGGGTTAATGAATGTGAGTGGTAGTTTAGTAATTATTAATGGTGTAGATTGAGTAGAATTTGGATTATTTAAGAACACGGCTCAACAAGAACTTGTTTACATTGAACTTGAAGGCTACCAGATTGTAATCATCCGGGAAGCAGTGCAGTGGAACAGTGTTCCACATGTGGAAGACAGTTCTAGGAAAGAAATTTTGTTCTTGGAATCTGCATTCAGATTCAGGCACAGATAGAGAGTAGGGAAAATTATTGATGGTGATTGTAGCTATTTGAGTGTTTTTTGTGAAAGTTTAGCGCGGGGGAGGGGGGCATAGATTGGAGCTCAGACGAGCACTTGTCATGAAAATAACGTAGATCAATCCATGTGGGATGTTTCTGATTTTTATATAATTGCACTTATGTTTCAAGGTTAAATATGTATTTTCATATTTGAGCCTATCCAGATAATATAACGCTTAATAGAGAGAAATTTAAAAACAAGAAAAATTGATGAAAACAAAATTGAATAAATTCCAGTATTTATTGATTCATCAAAAATTCAAATAAGAGATTATAATAAAGAAAAGGTTGTTATTCCATTTAATGCTTTAAGTAATTCAGGAGTATTTATTTATTTATTTATTTATTTTTTTTGCAGACTGTTATCCTCATCTTCATAGTTGCTGTTTCATCACATTTCAGCTAACTATTCCTCTGGCCTTCTTCAGATGGGATAGGAATGTTGAGTCTCTAAACTGTATCCTCAGTAATTGCTGGCTTCCATAGTTGTTGTCTCAACATGTTTTGGCCAATTAATCCTCAGGTCTGCTTTGAGTAGGATTGAAACCGCTATCTTCAGACAATGCTCACCTGGATGCATAGAAATTCAACACTGCTATCCACTACACCACGGGCCCGAAGTAATTACTTAGGATACAGCATTCTTATTCCGTTATGGTTAACCACCTGAAGAAGGCCAGAGGAATAGTTGGCCGAAACGTGGTGAAACAATACAACTATGAAGCTGAGGATAACAGTCCATAAATAAATAAATAAACAAAATTACTCATCTCAAAGGTGTCAAATAAAAAATAATATATAATTCAGGAATACTCTGATAAAATAACAAACAAAATTATCATATTTACTGCAAAGATTTTCTGAGCATAATTACAATTCTGCCAAAAATTTCTGAGCATAATTACAATTCTGACAAAAATTTCCGAGCATAATTACAATTCTGATAAAAAGAGACTATCTTTAAAAGTCTATAGGCTTAGGATTTTTCTTTATTAAAATTCATTGTTTGAATTTTTGATGGATCAATAAATATTGAAATTTATTCAATTTTTAGTCATCATCATCAGACTCAATTTAACATGTTTTAAACAAAAACCCTGGATAAGAAAAAATATAATTCTATTAGAAAACAAAAAACAGAAATCACTGTCATAGTTAAAAAAAAAAAAAAAATAAAAAAAAAAATAACTTAGTTGCCTCAGAGCTCTAACCATCAGTTATGTACAAAACATAAAAATTCTAAACTGCAACTGACTTTAACTGTCATCACCTGGTCAACCACTGACCTTGAGAGCAGACCATGTCAATCACATTCTCTAACCTTCTGGG
The DNA here is from genome assembly GCF_053919585.1 of Euprymna scolopes. Lineage (NCBI taxonomy): Eukaryota > Metazoa > Mollusca > Cephalopoda > Sepiida > Sepiolidae > Euprymna > Euprymna scolopes. Next base: position 43,718,968 of record NC_136511.1, on the reverse strand, counting down.
CTTATTTTTTCTAAAACCATATTCACAAAACTGAAGACATTACATAATCATCCAAAAATAAAATTTCATCCAATAATAATATAAGCGGCAGTTTCTCTGACTGAATATCTGTCTGTATTTTGATTTTTTTCAGGGGAAATAATTAAATGAAAACTTCCGGCATCAAATGATCCTGATGTTGTGGAGAACAGATATGACACTTGGATTTGTAGAAAAAAAACGACTTTTTTTTGCGTCTATTATGTTCAGACTCAACATCTTGAAAAATTAGATAGTTTTTTACTTGTGATTTATTTCACCAATAATCTATTATAATTAAGTCATATGTTTGTTCACAATTTGATTAATATGTACAAAAGATACATTGTCTGTTTGTTCACAATTTGATTAATACGTACAAAAGATACACTGTGTCACAAATTAATTTTCATACTGAAAAAGGGCAACAAATTCTTATATTAGATTTGAAAAAATTGGAAGTATAAACTCAGTCAAAATTTCAACTGATTGCATTTTTTAAGGGCCAGCTAAAGGTCATATAAAATGCAGAACGACTACAATACTGGCCAAATAGTGAGTCTCTCACCATACTAACACGCAGAGGATTAAATGTAATGTAAACAGACAACTCTTTGCTCTATTCCTCACAGTCCCATTAGAAACAATCCCAAATAGTAGCTCCTTATGTTCCAAGTGACAATATGCATTGTTTAGGGTGAAAAAGAGTTAGAAAAAAGAAATTGGCCTGCATAAATAACTGATTATATATTATATGCATTTTTTTTAATGTTCTTATCATATTACTGTTTAAAGTAATAATTTTTATTTGTTTAAGGATAATCAAAGACTCAGGTTTTTTTTTTCAACTTACTAAGTAAAAAATATTAAACGTGTACACATACCTAACTTTATTCCTGCCTTGACAGAGTTCAAAATAGACTTCGTAGCCTAGTAGGGGGGATACCTTTTTCTCTTCTCGACAACCTGTTTCTCACAGAAGAGACCTTGCAAGCCTGTCTCTGCTTTATTGTTATTTTCATGGCAAGTACTCATCTGAGTTCCAATCTATGCCCCCCCCCTCACCAAACATTCACGAGAAACACCCGTCTAGCTGAAAACACTCAATAATTTCCCCCGACACTTAATCTGTGCCTAAACCTAAACGTAGATTCCATGAACAAAATTTCTTTCTAAGAACTGCACACCTGTGAAACTCTCTTCCGTTTGCTTGTTTCCCAGCTGACTACAATATGTTCGTCTTCAAGTCCAATGTAAACAAGTTCTTGATGAGCCATTCCCCTTTAAGTAATACAATTTGCCAAATTTACACTCCTAACGATTGCTACAATATTGTCCCATTGACTATTGTACACCCTTTAACCCTTATCCTCGAGTGGCCTCTGGGCCTTGATAAGTAGCGATTCCTTTGTATATAAAAAAAATACACACATACAAATTTATAGATATATGTGTAAAGTGAATTCCTTTTCAAAGATAATTTTTTTTAAGAAATGCCATGTGCCAGCCAGATTCTTTCCTTTCCCTCCTATCTTTTTTGTTTTTTTGCTTTCTTATATATTGACTAGCATGGGTACCCGGCATTACCCGGGTGGAGAGAACTGGTATATTAAGGATATTGAGCAACCCACAGGGGAAAAAAACAACCAACTTTGTTTCAATCAAAATAGCAGTGAGTACCTGGGCAAGCGCAAACAAAATAATAAAATTAGCCGCAGTAGCCAGGCTCAAACCTACGAAAGAGAAAAAAGAAGTGAAAAAAAAAGCAAACATGACATGGGCCTTTGAAATAACATCTTTTAAATGCACGTTGAGATCGCTAGGTGTGAATGACTTGCAAGAATTTTGACGCAAAATCTGACCCTCTCCTTACAAGAAAAATGGCCCAGTTGACAGCCAAAAGAATTAATGTTTTTGGCCAATTTTTGGATATTTGTTGTCTAAGAGATTGATCTTTCTAACGATACCAAATTTGTCAGTGTTTGTTGCATGTATCAAAAGTTTTTGGCAGACATAGACACGCACACATACTAACACACATTTTGCCTTTTATGTAATAAAAAGCTAGCAGGGGGTACCCGGCATTGCCCATGTGTGGAGAGGTGGTCTAGTATGAAGTCCATACAACCAGAAAAAAAAAAATAGATGCAGTCCAGGTGGAGAGAGGTGAAAAAAAAAAAAAAGTTTAAGCGAACGGTAAAATAATTCAGTTTTTGTTTGAAAAGGAAAAAATTCCCATTATGTAAGCCTCAAAACAAAAAAAAAAGGAGCAGGTAGGCTCGAACGTGTAATGCGAAGTAGGGAAAGAGGATGAAAAAACAGCACACCCCAGCAGCCACCATGACATACAACTTCACTGCCATTCAAATTAAGGCTAGTCACTTATGATGACTTTGCAAAAATGTTGACGAAAACGTGACCCCCTCCTTGTACAAAACTGCCTAGTTGAGGGTGAAGGAATGAATGTTTTTGGCCAATTTTCCGATATTTGTCGTCTGAAGATTAAAACGATACCAACACCGATCTCGTGTGTGAAAAGTTTTTGCGAGAAACACAAACATACATTTTGCCTTTTATATATTAGACTAGCGAGGGTGTCCAGCGTTGTTTGGGGGGGGGGGGAGGTAGATCAAAACAAAATGGGCGAAGTAATAACCCTGTTAAAAAAATTTTTTTAAAAATGAAAATGTTGCCCGGGTGTTTAGAGGTGTAAAAGAAAAAACAAAAGTTTTGGTAAGGAGGTAGGCTCGAACCCAACACCTTGAGGCTAAGGCGGAAAAAACAGTCTCATACGTTACCCTGACGCTAAGGTTGGTTGGTTGGTTGTTTTTGTTTTACGGCATATCAACCCTTTTCGGGTTATTTAATGTCGAATCCAAAGATTTTGAAGAAAAATTTTTTTCATAGAATATATTTGTTTTCACGTCGGTTTCTATTTAACCAATAGTTGGGACCCTAACAGGTACTACCACTCCGGGTCAGAGTGGACCTGGGAGCAATGGTAATTAAAGGGTGGCTCCACACTCCCCAAAGCCCACAAGCTGGGGCCTCACCACTGAATATAGTTTAAGGTCATATCCAGGACCCTGACGCTAAGGAGACAGAGAACTGACGAAATTAGACGTTAAGGTGGTTAAACTAACATCAACGTTTTCTAGGTCAAACATCACACCATAGTTGTTCTTTACAGTGCAACGTAGACTATATTGTATTGTTGACTAAGTTAATACGAGGAGGTATGTGAACTTCCTCCTGGTGCACCATGATGCATCTCCAACTAGAGTAGGCAATCAATTGATTTGATTAAAAAAAAAAAAAAAAAAAAAAATGGATGAAAAGGAAAATGAAGGAATGATTTTTTGATACCCTTCTTGTAGAAAAGCGACCTGTTGAGGGTGAAGGAATTAATGTTTTTAGCCAATTTTTCGATATTTGTCGTCTGAAGGTTCGAGCTTCAAAATGAAAATCCGTCGCCTGTGTGGAAACTTTTTGCAAGACATACACACACACAAACCCACTAACATTTTGCCTTTTATATATATACTAGCGAGAGGTACCCGGCGTTGCCCGGGTGTTTGTAGGTGTGTGCGAAAAAAAAAAGGTGCCCGTGAAAAAAAAAAAAAGCCTTGACGGCGCGCAGTTGGAAAATAGTAAAGTGTGAAAAAAAAAAAAACAGGTGCTCGTTTTTGATTGACATGACGGCGATAGCTATTCAGCAGTTAGCATTTTGTGCAGACAGTTTTTAATGAGGTCAATAAATCGGTTTGTTTGTTTTTGAAAACCCGCTCCCTCGTCTCGAAATGAAAGCTACTGTCTGATATGACAAAGTCGACATTGACCAAATGTTACTTAGCTTTCTAGAGACCACTGGCTCTGGGCCTGTGATTAGAGTCAAGTTTCGCTTTTTGTTTATACCGAAAACCGAATGTAACGTGTGCCGATGCGGGAAATGTGGAATAATTAACATTTGAAAGTCAATAAAATTAAATAGACAGGTGAGCTCCGTGGTTAACTGTGAGATATTACAATTTATAAATGATATAAAAAGTTTTAAGAAGTTGTAAAGTGAGCGAGCGCTTCTCTGAAAGAAGCCTTTTGTGGACATCGAGGAAAAGCGTACATTTTCGCTTTTATATTTATAGATTGATGTAAGAAATATAAAGGCATCCGGGTTCTTTCTCATAAGAATATGATTGGTTGGTGTAAACCATAAATTTGGTCTGGTATCACAGCCTGGATGAGACACTTAAAGATACGTCAAAAGCTTAACGTTTAAGCATATCACCAGCTATGACTATGAACAACTGTAGATTGTATTACTCGACTATGGCAGCCAAGCCCATTCAGCTATTTCAACCAAATATATCCTTTTTACAGGACATATCATATATAATATGCATGCGAGAGAGAAGTAAGACATTTCTTAAAAAAAAAAAAAAAATCTTTTTTTTATTTTTGAAACGTTGTGGGCCAAATTCATCGATAAAGTTACTCACTCCTCAGGTAAATCTATGGAAGGAAATTCTCTTCCGAACATTCCATTGACTTTTCTTCGCATTTTTGTTCGGAGATGATATTTAAATATCGAGTGTAGTTTGAATGGCAAAAAATGACATTCAAGCTTATTCTAGAGTAGCTTTAAGAAGAAAGAATATAAAAAAAAATAATACAAAATAAATTTGCTTGCGATAAAAATCAATTGATTGCGTTTGGGAAGATCCAGGTGGAATTGCAGAGTCCCTCATTGACAATGAAATATGGATCTCCAATTATCAGAACCTCTGCACGAATTCATTTTTAAAGTGAGTCATTTACGGGGAGGATTGCATACTCTCTCCGCCAGGCAACTGATAACCATATGAGAGTACAGTAGGTGATATTGTTCACAATTATTCAATAATGATTAATATATCTTTATACTAATGAACCTCTGACAAGATGTGTTGATGTCAAAACATTGGTCAATCCATGTAGGTTTTTCTAATTTTTATATAATTTTGCTTATGTCAACGTATTTAGTTCAGGTTATCAATACATTTGAACTTATTTAACCTATATATATATATATATATATATATATATATATATATATACACACACACTAGCAGGGAGACCCAACGTTGCCCGAGATTGAATGATGATCAATAAATGTTTCACACTTCCATATCTTTATTGTCATCAAAATCGGTAAAATCATCCATTTTTTTTTTTTTTTTTTTAAATCAAATCAATTGATTGCCTACTCTAGTTGGAAATGCATCATGGTGCACCAGGAGGAAGTTCACATACCTCCTCGTATTAACTTAGTCAACAATACAATATAGTCTACGTTGCACTGTAAAGAACCTATTGTTTATTTTATTAAATTATATTTCTCTCTCATTATATATATATATATATATATATATATATATATATAATCATGGCTTGAATTAAAGTTTAAAATGCAAAAGTCGAGTACCATAGTTCAAATGTGCTAACCAGAAACACTGATTTCAAACGCGCCCCTGTCATATCAAAGAACCCACTGTTAATTTTAGATGCCTAGACTTTCAGTTTGTGCTGTGCTTGATCATCATTCAATCCCGGGCAACGTTGGGTCTCCCTGCTAGTGTGCGTATATATATATATATATATATATATATATATATATATATATATATATATATAGGTTAAAATAGGCTTCAATTTATGTTTAAAATGAAAAAATCTAAGTAACATGGTTTAATTGTGCTTTAAACAGAAACATTAACTTTGAATGTGCACCTGTCATATCAAGAGCCTCGCTTGTGTGGTAATAAAACTTCTTAAATGCACTTGTGGTGTTAGGCTGTCAAAGGTGTTAACTTTGGTCAAAAATCGCCTGTTCCTTCTTTCATCGATTATCGATACTTATCGAAGACATTCAGATACAAAACCTCAGAACACTGCCAGATACATAAAGTACATTTGTGTGAAATTTCTTAAAAAACATTGGCCCAGCATTCAAAGGGACTATAAATGCTCTTTATATCTAGACATTTCAAAGCCTAATGCTTCTCATCAGAAGAAGAGGAAGGTGTGAGGTTACAGATATAGGGAAATGTGACATCTAGCTTAGGGTACATTAGGAAGTTAAAATGAAAATCTAAATAAAATAAGATAAATATGAAAAAAAAATAGGAGTACGAGTGGAGATAAATATGAAGATAATGAATGATAATAAAAATACAATAGAAAGAATAACAATAAAAACAAGAAATGTAGATGTATCACGTGTGGGATATTAAGCAAAAGGAAGTGATTAGGAGGATAAGGAGCTGGAAATTGCGGTTATATAAGGAGAGGGATATATCATGGTCCAAGAGGATCTGAATTGGTAGAAAAATTAGGAGCATAGGCTGGAAATTTCTGTTATATAAGTAGGGGAACTGAATGGGTGACTAAAATGATAACTTTCTAAAAAAAAAAATTAAAAAAAAAAAAATACCTGGGGCTGGGAGTATACATGAAACAAGGCCGATACCCATTAGTCGCGTGCTCTCGTGTAATAAATGAATGCGTGAATGTAGGATTGACATGAAATTCTTAAAGATAAACTAAAATGACCGAAAAATGGGCTGAAATGACTTAAATAAATAAAAAGTGAATGACTTTAATGAACTTAAGGATGAATTGAATGCTTAAAACATAACTGGAATCCTTCAAAAACAACTTGAATGATCTGGAGAATGACTTGAATGGCTTGGAGACTGACTGGTTGTAAAGTGGGTGATCATTTTACATTAAATTAATACAGAAAAGTGATCCCACACTTTATATCAAAATAAGTATAGTATGTAGTAAGAACAGATACTACACTTTGATCTTGGCCAAAAGGCCAAGAAAAGCTGTATTTATTTGCTCCCCCACTGAGCAAATTAGGCACAAGGCCGATTTTTAATGTGAGGAGTGAAGGGGAAATGGGGACCAACTCCCCGGGGAGTAGGGGAGCTGGATAGTGACAATTGGTATGAAGGGTTGCCCCTACATTGACCAAGGTCTTATATGTGGGGCTGCCCCCACATATAGTCTTTGCTTGCAGTATCTGCCGGAACAGAAAGGCCAAAAAAAGCTTAAAAAGCTAAGAACAGCGTCTATTAATAACAGACCTTTGATCTTAACCAAAAAGGCCAAGCACAAAAGTGTTACGGACAGACCGATCGACGGACCGACCGATGGAGTGACTTATAGAGTCGCTTGCACGTGACAAAAATAAAACAGACACTTTGCCAGAAATAAAGCGAGATATGCCAAATGAGACGATGTGGAATGGTGGATGGGGGTTAGAGCGGAGAGGACAAAAAAATTTAAATATTGTTTTAATGTATTTCTGATTCATGTATTTGTTTTACCTGTTTGTTTTATATTTTTTGATTTGTATTGTTTCAAATTTTTCCTTTTTGTCCTCTCCTCTGTACACTCTCATTTGCCCACCCCACATTATTTCTGCAAAGGTTTATAGCTTATTCCCATCCATCAGGTATTATTTTTTTTTGAATTTAAATTACTCTTAATACTTTTTTTTAATCATTTTCTTAAAGCCAGGGATAGAGCATCCTACTGGATGCCAGACATTCACGTGCTATCTAATACATTCCAATTTGGTGTGGTAAAGAAAGGAAGCAGGGATGGGAGGGAGGAGTTTGTTTAGTTCAGTATTAAATAGTGACGCTCAAAATGGTGTTGTGAGGTAGCAAGAGGGTGGCGCCTTCCTTCATTTAGCTAATTTATTTATGCTAGCCTATTCTTCAATGTTTTGGTAAGTATAGTAATTAACTAGAGATATACTGGTTTTTAGTTAGTAGAGTTATTAATTTGTGGTGTACCACTTCATTTGTCTCCTTTCACCTTTCCCCTTGGTTCATTTATTAATTAATTAAGATATTAGGAATGAGGGGTTATGTATCACTAACATGAAGGGAATAACTATTTGTTTCGCCATCTTATTTAAAGTATAGCCTCTAAAGTGCTTGCAGCTTATAACTGATTCTACTTTAATATTTAATAATTTTTCAGTCCTTAAATCTAATAATTTCAAAGTTTCTTCACCAAACATAAATAACAGGATGAAGTTAATGAACTACAGGTTTTTGCCTTTCTAAGTATCTTTCATTTGACTATATATATATATATATATATATATATATATATATATATAAAGAGAGAGAGAGAGAGAGAGAGAGCTTGCATACCTACTTGACACTATCCTTGAACGTCTAGAATCTCTCTGAACAGGTGTTTATCAGGACAACCTGGCATGAGGACGTTTTCTCGTGTAAGTAAACTCTGACATAATATTCAAAATCACTTCTTCCATCTCTATACTCATAGTATATATATTTTATTTCTAGGTTAATGTCTTTATGCAAAGTTTTTTTTATGAATAATCTTGGTCTTCTCTTTTGATGAGAAGCATGAAGCTCCAAAATAGCATGGTCTAAAGGGGTTTTCTTTCTATTTCACATGTTTTTTCTCATTGATTTGATCATATAAATTTTATTAAACTTTAAATTGTCATCAATTGTTTCATATTGGCTTACAAGATCTAAAACTATTAACCAAAACATTGTCATGATTGTGTAGCAATATTAAAAAATATTTAAATATAAATAAAAAAGTATACACATATACATATATATATATATATATATATATATATATATATATGAGTGTAATAGATAGGGTCCAAATGAGCAAAGTCTCAGTAAAATATACAAGGGGTGTGCAATAAGTAATGTCCCTGACCCACCTTCCACAGCAGTAGAGCAACGAAACTTGGCACAGTTATTAGTCTTTCTCTACATAGGAACCACCCAGAGTTATGCATTTCTCCCACCGTTTGATCCAGCTCTTGAGACGGTTTTGGTAAAACACCCCAGGTTGGTCCTCCAATCATGACGTGACTTCAGAAATCAAGGCTGCATCATCTGGGAAACCCTTTCCTTTCAAAAACAACTTCATGGCTGGGGGAGGTGAAAGTCAGAGGGTGCAAGGTCAGGAGAGTAGGGAGGATGGGCCAGAATTTCATAACCACACAATCATGCTTCTGATCTGGCGACATGCGAGTTGTGGACCGGAGCGTTGTCCTGCAGGAGAAGGGTACCTTTTCTGATCTTGCCCCGCCTCTTGATTTTGATAGCTTCTCTTAATTTCCTCAAAAGTGAAGCATAATAGGCTCCTGTAATTGTGGTACCCTTTGCTAGGAAATTTGTCATCACTACTCCGTCCTGGTCCTAGAAGACTGTGAGCATGACCTTGCCAGCGGAGGGCTGCACCCTTGCCTTCTTTGGAGGTGGTGAGTCCAAATGCTTCCACTGCACTGATTGGGTTTTGGTCTCTGAATCATAGTGATAGACCCAGATTTCAGCCTGTGTAATCAGTCTTTTGAAAAACTTTGACTCATCTTCTTGCCACATCTCCAAATTCATCCTCGAGCACTTGACGCGTTCTCGCTTCTGGAATGGTGTGAGCAACCTGGGAATCCATCTGGCAGACACCTTATGCATATGCAAATGGTCATGAATGATAGTTTCCACAGACCCTGTACTAATCTTGACATCTTGGGCTATTTGGCGAATAGTAATGCGCCAATCTTCCAAAATAGCAGCCTCAACTTGACGGACAGATGCCTCATCAATGGCAGAAGGGGGGGGGGGGGGACCAGGTCTAGGAGCTGTTTTCACAGACTTCCGGCCATGTTTGGATTCACAATGCCAGCGTTTTACAAGGTCATATGATGGGGCATTACACCATAAGTTTCTTTCATTTTATCAAAAGTCTCCTGTGGGGTTCGTCCTTTCAATTACAAAAACCGAATCACTGCTCGACATTCAACAGGCTCCATTTCACACCTGACTAAGTTCAAACACCTGTAAAACAGAAACCACAATTAGTTCAGAGCTGTAATTTGCCAAATAACCCGTAGAGATATAAATCATTGCACATGCAAAATTTCAGCTAGATCAGACAACTAGAAGTGGGTCAGGGGCATTACTTATTGCACGCCCCTCGTATTTAAAGGTGTTGCGTTCTATGGATTTATTTGTAAATACTGAATGAATAAAAGGATATCGTTTCCGAAACGATCGTACATATAAACACGATTTTGTTATGTTTCATCCGATGAAAACTTGGTAATTTCACACACTTTCTATATATCAAGAATCAGTAAAAATTAAGTTCACAAGCCAAAAGTTTCTGTAAACTTAAAGAATATAAATAATATTTATATAGTGATCTAAACGAAATAAAAAAGCTCAAAAATAAAAAAAAAAGGGAAAATAGAGCTTGTCATGAAAGAACACAAAGATTGTAAATTTTAATTTACAAGAATTTATTGTTCGACAGGATACTCAAAAAGAAATATTAATAAATGTTAACATTTCTTTTTGAGGATCCTGTCGAACAATGAATTCTGTTTCTTTAAAGTTTGTTTGATTTCATCTATTGTACAATTATGCAGTTTTCGGCTTTTCACCTTTGATATGTTGAGAGATTTATGAGGATACGTTTTCATTTTTTTGTTGTATAGTGTGGTAGCTCTTAGCAATGTTCCTGCATACTTCTTGTTTTTAACTTCTATCAAGGTATTGTTACAAGTTGTTTTGATTGATTTTAGAACCATATTCGCTGGGAGATATTTTTCTATTATGAAAGGTGAAAGTTTGGTGATGGGTTTATCATCTACCGATTCAACAATTATGTATGTTGGATGGTAAGTGGTCATTTCCTCCATTTCACTCTCTGTGTCTGTATACGTATCAAATTCTGGATATGGTCTTTTACTGTATTTCGTGACTTTACTTGCAATGGCTTGAGATTTGTAGTTACGTGCTATATATATATTTTTTGTGTTTCATTTACTATGCTCCCCACCCATCTTGGAGCCACATGAGAGGATGCGCCTAGTGGGAAACCCATTCGCCCAATAACATCAGGGCTACATAGCCAATAAACTCATGCTGACGACTGATAATTTAAGATTCTATTACTCACCTAAGAACAGAAAAAGGGTATGCGTTCTTTCTTAGCAAGATTGACCCTACAGCCATTATCCGGATTCAGATTTTGTATATCTAAGAAAAGGCTAATATGATCAACCGATTGGTTGGATTCAGCCTCACCAATCACCCATCTAACCCAGTAAGGGCCACAGTGGAGTGTTACAAGCCACATAATCTTTTCAGTTACTGGATCATGGGCTGCTCAGCCACCAAGATCCCATCCTCAAGCATTACACCGTTGCCACTTACAGCTAACAGGTAGCCTCATTGGAGGTGGGGTACCCATCTGCAGGAGGCCAGTCAGTGTATTCTAATACCCCACCGAAAGGGCCTCATAGGTTTGTATCGCAGTGTAGCTCTTTTTATATGATTTCATTATCAGTTCTTTAAATCTTTTTATAAATCTTTGAAACACTCGTCTAGCTGAAAACATTATCAATAATTCCCCCCACTCTTTATCTGTGCCTAAACTTAAATATAACGATGAACAAAGCTTCTTTCTTAGAAGTGCATGCCTGTGGCACTGTCTTCCGTTTTCCTGCTTTCCAGCTGACTACAATCTGATTGTCTTCAAGTCCAACGTAAACAAGTTCTTGATGAGCTGTTCCACTTAACAAATTTACCGAATTTCCATTACTAACGATTACCATATTATCCAATTGACTACTGTACACTCTTAACCCTTATCCTTTTCGAAAGCTGTAGTAACTGCACATTTCCTTTTCAGTTTTTCCGCTTTTCACCTTGTACGTTATATATGCTATTATTTTACGTTATATATGCTATTATTTTATTTCCATCATATTTGTTTGGAACGCGTATTTCATTATCCTTGAGTGGTCTCTGTGCCTTGATAAGTAGGTTGGTCATCATGTTCGGTTTCTCAGCATTAGAAAAACTTATGCAAGTTATTATAACAATCAAGGTAACTGAATAACGATAGAATATTTTTTTTTTTCAAGTCGGTTTCTATTTAACCCATAATTGGGGCCCTAACAGGTACTATCACTCCAAGTCAGAGTGGACCTGGGAGCAATAACAATTAAGAGGGTGGCTCTACATTTCTCAACGCACAGAAGCTGGGGTCTCGCCATCGGATATAGTTTAAGGTCATATCCAGGACCAGGGATTAGTGGGGTAAGAAAAGAGATAGTATGGGAGTAATTATGAATAAAGTATGTTGGGGAGGGTGGTTACAACAAAGCGATATTAATAAAATAAGAAAATATTAATACAGCAGAGTTGAAAAAAGAAAATGTAATAAAAATAAAAGTTAAAAAATAAACTATAGCAAACTAATAGAAACCTAAGTGGCAAATCGGAAATGCATATATAACAAGTCATGGTAGGAGCCTTCTACTGCTCAAGTAGATATCTCTCTCCTGATGCAATTCTCTACCTATATAAAAGCCAGGTTCGGCCAATGATGGAGTACTGTTGCCACATCTGGGCTGGAGCTGCTGCTAGAAGCAGCTTATTCTACCATGACAGAGTTCAAAATAGACTTCTTAGCTTAATGGGGGCTGCCCTTTTTTCTTCCCTGCAACCTCGTTGCAAGCCTGTCTCTGCCTTATCGTTATTTTCATGGCAAGTGCTCAGCTGAGCTTCAATCTATGGTCCCCCTCACCAAACTTTCACGATAAACACTCGTCTAGCCAAAACCATTATCAATAATTTCCCTCACTCTTTATCTGTGCCCAAACCTAAACATAGATTCCATGAACAACGCTTCTTTCTTAGAACTGTACACCTGTGGAACACTCTTCAGTTTACCTGCTTTCCAGCTGACTACAATTTGATTGTCTTCAAGTCCAATGTAAACAAGTTCTTGATGAACCATCTCTCTAAGTAATCCAATTTAACAAATTCCCACTACTTATGATTACTAGGCTATAATCACATCGACTAATGTATATCCATTAACCCTTATCCTCGAGTGGCCTCTGGGCCTTGATATGTGACTCCTTTGTATAAAAAAAAAACATGTCTGTATGTGAATGTGGATAGTCGTCTTCTTCTAGCAGACGTCGAGACGAAGGAATATTCTCCATGAGATAAATCCTTGAAGTGTTGTGTCATCTGTATTTGCAAACATTTTAATGGTGGATGCTCTGATGAACTACAAGCCCTTGTACCCCCTCAATGTAAATACCCCCGACAAACTCAACAATCAGCAACCACCCCCTACACAGTAAAGACCCCTAAATGTAAGAAGGCCTTCTACTCTAATAGTTTCTTCCCCAGAACTGCTAGACTTTGGGAATCCCTTCTAGGTTCCTGTTTTCTAAACTGTACTGACATGCAGAAGTTCAAGTGTAATGTGAACAGACATCTTGCTGCTCAACTCTCTCGATAGTATCCCTGATACTTATGTCTCCAATAGTAACCCCCCCCCCCAAAAGCTTTTTTTTTTTTTCTATTTATTTAAAAAGAAAATACAACTTTGTTATAAATGGGTTTGTCGAATTGCATTCATTTGAAAAAGATCTAGCTAATTTGCATATTCTTTTAAACATTCATCTTAATTCGCTATTAGTTTTTTTTTCATTTTTCTTATGGGATGATCATCTTTAGTTAACTATTATCTGTAATTATATTCATGCGGATATTCTACATGATTTATACTTGTGTAATATTTGCAAAAAAGTTATAGTAAACACAAACTTCTTTCTATATACATTTATGTATGCGTGTATATATTTTTCTTTTAATTTTGCCTCCCAAACTCCTGTCAGTTTTTTTACAGACATGAAACTTAATATATAGGGTATTCGAACCCATGTGAAACTTTATACTTGGGTTTTAGCCAGGGAAAATCGGTGCGAAAGTGTGAAAATTTAAAAAATGGAATTTGCCAGGTGTAGGTCAAATGACGGCATTATGAATATGCATGCGTAACGTAATAACTATTGGTTAATGTTTTAATTTTAGCCTTACAGCAAACATGTCTTCCAAGCTCAGGCATTAACAACAAAGACAAAGTAAATAGTAAGCTGACCATTTTGGTTTCGATTCTCAGTGGTGGCACATGAGTCATTCTTTTTTAACTTTTTAAATCATTACTATATATAGGGTCTAATATAATCTATATATATAAAAGCGAAAATGTATGTGTGTATGTGTGTTCGCTTTTTATGTATGTCTTCAAAAGGCTTTTTTTCGGTGGATTCTCGAGGCCGTCGCTCATTTTAAAAACTTTTTATATCACATCTAAATAATAATATCTATGGCTTAACAACGGTAGCCGCCTCTCTATTTAATTTGCCCGATTTTGAAACGTTAATTATTCGCCATTTTCGGATCTGCACGTGTTGCATTCGTTTTTCGGTATAAAAAAACCCCCGAAACTCGATTCGAAATACTGGCCCACGGCCAGTAATCTCTAGAAACCTATGTAACGTTTGGTCAATGTCGGCTTCGTCATATCAGACGGTTGGTTTCATTTTGAGACAAGACACTCCCCCTAATAAACAGGGAGCTGTTTTTTTCCAAAGTTAGTTAAAAACAAACAAACCGGTTTATTGACCTCATTAAAAACTGTCCCGCAGAAAATGTTAACTGCTAAATAGCTATCGCGTACCATCGCCGCATGTGCATTAAGCTTTTTCGTATAAAAAAAAACAGACTCGTGTTAAATAAAACACTGTCCCGCACTCAAAGTTCACGTCAATAACTCGTCAAAAACGGGCACCTGTTTTTTTTTTCTTTCTCCACACTTTACTATTTTCCAACTGCGTGTCAAGGCTTCATTTTTTTTTCTAATAACCAACGATTTTTCTTTTTATTTACCCAAAACATCACACACTTCCAAACACCCGGGCAACGCCGGGTACCCCTTGCTAATCTTCTATTTTATCTATATATATATATATAAAAGCAAAAATGTATGTGTGTATGTTTGTGTGTCTGCTAAAATCTTTCGACAGACACAATGAAAATTCACAAACTCAGTATCATATTGAAGCTTCATCCTTCGCTCGAAAAATATCGAAAAATTGACCAAAAACGTCAACAATTTTCGACGAGGGGGGGGGGGTCCAACAAAAAACGGTCTTCTCGTGAAGACGACCGGTTCTGTGCATGCGCCAGATGACGTCATGGCCTGATTTACTTTAAATAGATGAAAAACTGAACAAATTTCATGTACGTCACGTTAGGTCGGTTGATTAGTGAGTTGGTTCATTATCTAAACGTTTTGGGTTCGAATCGTGGTGTGAGATGTCTTTATTTTTTTTTTTTCAATTTTTTAAATTTAAATATTGAACTAGTGTTATCTAAGCCATTTTTCACGTAACGTTCGTTTTTCTGTTTTTTTTTTGTTTTTTTTTTTTTATTTTGCTTATCCACCCCCGACCACACACCCAAAAACACCCAGGTACCCACCTATTTTTTAAATTTTAATATCGAAACAGGCTTATTTAAGCCATTTTTCACGTGTACGTTTTTCTGCTTTCTTTTTGTTTTTTTTTATTTTTACATTTAACACCGTTCGTTTGCCTTACGTTAGTTTTTTTTTTTTTTCGATGTTTTGATCACCCCTTCCACCCCCCACCCCCGCTTAAGTTTTAATGTTCGTTTTTGTTTTCTTTTTTTACTTCGCTTATAACAAACAAACCTGGTCATTGACCTCATTTGCTGAATAGCTATTGCTTACGTCGTCGTCATGTGCGGGCACCTGTCAATTTGGTTCTTACTTAAATAAATGCAAACAACTTTCAGTAACTCATTCTGGCTGGCCGAACGGTTCATGTTTTTTTCACATTTTATTTTCAAACTTCGCCTCAGGGCTTCGGGTTCAATCCTACCAACTTTTATCCCCCCCCCCTCCCCGGTTTCTTTTTTTTATTTAACAGCACACACACACACACACACACCTCCAAGCACCCGGGCAACGGCGGGTACCCCCGCTAGTCTATAATATAAATCTCACCTGTCTGTTTAAATGTATGTATGTATGTAGTTTTGTATGTCTCGCAAAAACTTTCAACAGAAGCAACGGATTTTCACAAGATCGGTATCATTTTGAAGCTTGACTCTTCAGAAGACAAATATTGAAAAATTCGCCAAAAACATTAATTCCTTCACCCTCAACTGGACACTTTTCTACAGGGAAGGTCGGGTTTTTTTTCCCCGCCGATATTTTCGAAAGTCATCACCTCTTTTTGATTGTCTAGCCTTTATTTAAACCTATGTCACTTCCAGTTTGGTGATGAGAAAGATTTCTTCTCTACTGAACGAGGAAACAAACGGTGAAGTGTAGTTCACCTTCTGTTTCTCTCCCCCTCTCTCTTCCTCTCTTAATATCTCTCTCTATCCATCTCTCCCTTTCCCTCTCTCAATCTATCTTTCTCTCTATATCACCCTCTCCATCTCTTTTTGAGCCCCTTTCTCTAACTCCCTCTATCTCTCTCCTTTCCTCTGTCTCATCCCTCTCTGTTTCTAACTCTCCCCCTCTCTCTGTTTATCTATCAATCCCTTTATCTCTCTACCTCCTTCTCTTTCTCTATTTTCCTCTCACTTTCTCTTTTCTATCTATATATCTTCCTCTCTATCTGTCCATCTCTAATCCCTCATCCTATTTTAGTCTCCTAAATTAATTACAGTGAATAAGGCATTGTCAAAACATGGATAAATCCTATTTTAGTCCCATTTTTTTTTTTTTTAACACCTCTCTTCACCCCGGCTGCCTACTGTTGTTTTGATTCCCTCCCTACGCTATTACAATTTTTTTTTTTAATACCTCCCTTTACATTCACGGGGTTGAGCCTGCCTGCCTACAACACTTTTTTTTTGTTGTTGTTTAACACACACCTCCAAACACCCAGGCAACGCCGGGCATCCAGGCTAGTATAATCATGAATAAAAAAAATCTGCATGAATCAAAACATCATATTAAAGCGTATTTTATAACCAGGCAATACCATGCAGCCTGCTAACATATATAATACAGGCTCATATTTTGGATCAATATACGGGATAGCGTGTGAGTATGAGAGGGGAGGTCCATGGATATAACGGTCCAAAGTTCAAATCGCACGATTTGCAAAAGAAACAAAAAAGATCTACAGAATTGGTCACGTAATTGAAGCAGACAGTTTTCTCTTTTGCTTGTAGAATGAATTAATAAAAGAATCATCACCAATTTACGAAAAGAAACAGTAAAGACAGAGAAGGGAGAGACGGTGAACTTCTGTGGAATGCTTTTAACGGTAAAGATGAGTTTGGCTGGCAACAAAAGCATCACACGTACACAGAGTTGGGGGGGAGGGGCTGTTGCTGAAGGAAAGGTTGATGCAAAGAATACAAAGAAGCAACGCTAAGCCATTTGGTTGGTTGACAGTGCTGCAGGCTTTTTCAATCAACAGGGACAACGGACAAAGTCTGCGAGGCCAGCACACACTGCCCGGCCCGCCACCATCGCGGTCACAGCTGTGGTGGTACACAACAGATTCTCATCACATTCTTGCAAATTAGATTCCGAAACTGGAAAAGATGTTCCAAATTTGGGGATTCTATGGAATTAGGTGTTTCTTTAAATGAAAAACCAAAAGGAAAAAAAATGGAAAGGAAATTAACGGTTAAGAATTAATACATCTTTTCTTTTACGGCACATCAACAGTTTTAATATCATTAAATGTTAAAAACATAATATTTGATTTATATGTAATATGTTGATGTTGGCATTCTGTAGGTATTCAACGTAAATGGAGACACTCTGATATTATTGTAGCTCTTTTGTTAAAACTGCAAAAGTATTTATCCAAGCTAGCAGGGACACCCAGAATGGCCAACTCGTAAAATATGCTTAAATATGATATTTTAATTCTTGCAGATTTCATATATATTATTATAGAGTTAATGTTCTATCGATTTTTCTATAGTATAAAGTTGCGATTTCAAAAATAAAAACTATGTCTATATGATTTGGGTTCATCAGTTTGAATCGAAACTGAATCCCAAACTTATATATATATATAACTTTATTTCCTTCAGCTATAATCGAAACCGAAACCAAAACTTATGAAAAATTCTTGATAAAATTATTTTTTAAAAATAGATTATTGGAGTGCCATTAGCTTTAATCAAAACTGAAACCAAAACTTATGAGGAATTCTTGGTAAAATTATTTATAAAAAATAGACGATTTAAGTGCCCCTAGCTAGAATGGAAACCAAAACCAAAATTATGAAGAATTCTTAGTAAAATCATTTATGAAAAAATTAAATGATTTGAATGCCATCAGCTATAATCGAAACCGAAACCAAAACTTATGAAGAATTCTTGGTAAAATTATTTATGACAAGAAATGGAAGTACATAACAATTAAACGACCCGGATGTAAGCGTGGCACAGAAAATAACACACACGCTACCGTATTAATATATGGATAATAATAATAATAATAATAATAATAATAATAATAATGTGTAAATTTACGTTCAGAGGAAACAAAGTTTTACTCACTGATCATATTAAATTTAAATAGTTCAACTTATCGAAAATTAAACTAAATCTCCCTCAGTATTTTCTTTAATTTTCTATTTTTGAGCAATTATCAAGACTCCTAAGATGTGATCCCTCATGTCAAACATTATTTCTTGTTCTCACATAACACTCGACACTACTTGATTTTTACTGAATAAATGCTTTAAAATAAGTTAAACCACAAACAACTTAGCTAACTAGGTAGAAAAATCGATTTTGCTCTTTTTAAAATAACAGTAAATAAATATAAATATTATTAAAAAACATGCGATCTGAAGTCTCTTTTTTTTTTAATTGAATAAACGCTTTAAAATAAGTTAAACCACTAAAGACTTAGCCAGCTAAGTAGAAAACGAACATTTAGTAAATCGATTTTATTTTTTTAAAAGAATAGTTAAAAGATAGAAATATTTTTAAAAATATTATGGGGGTGTAGTCTCTTTGAAAACAACATCTCCTTCAAGAATGGGCATAAAATGTGTTTTCAATCGATATTCATTCAATAATGGACGAGTTTTCCTACATAGCAAAAATGGACAAGTTTTCCGTGGATGAGTCTCTTTATGTAAGTATAAAACTCATCGGAGCACTTCATCTATATTTTTCACTTGCGTCCAAAGATAAGCATCATAAGACTTTATTTTAGAAGAAGCCAATGACAGACACCGTCAATATACAGCTGGCGGCAACAAAATTTATAAACCCCGTCCAGAGTATTTAACCTTTTAATAATCACTTGAACTCCCTCGGATGGGGGTATCTAGACATTTAGCAAATAAATGCACAAAGATAACTGACCAATAAATAAAATAAATTAAACTCTGTGAATCAATGTTAAATCTGTAAATGACATTTATAACCCATTCTGTGGCCCTTCTCAGTCTTATGTTGTAAATGAACAACTTCTAATAAAAGCACAATTTGTGCTTCTTTCATTTTATATTGTAAAAAGAAAAAAAAAAAAAAAGAAAGAAAAAAAAATTGGTTTGGAATCGGAAATTAGGCTATAATTTTTCAGATTCCGATTTATCGTCCCAACACTAGCAATAATATATAGTAATAAATAGTTATATATAATGATAACTAGTAAGATTGTACATCCAGAAAAAAAGAAAAAATATAGGTTTCAGGCTCCTAAAATTCATACTAAAATTGCCCACAGGGACCCGTGGCTTACTAGATTTAGTACTTGGTAAAATTCATTTCATGAGGTTGATGGTTCAATCCTCAGTGCGGACAACATTATAAAATACAACTGCAAATTACTTGGGACTTCTACCCAGTCATGGCTGATGAAATTAGAGCATGCTAACTCTATGAATTAAATGAAAGGTTCCATTCGAAATTCCTTGCAGATTCTTAAGTTTGACAGAAAAATTCCTCAGTTCGACAAGATAGAGTGACCAAAACCGGTGAGAAAATAACACTCAAGATAACAGTAGTCTGAATAATACAAGCAATCAATCCTCATCTCAAAAATTTAGAAGCGTTAAAAAAATATTAAAAAATAATAAAGATTTGAAAAAAATAGAAAAATTTATCTATATATCTATAAAAGTGAACGTGTCTTTGTGTCTGTGTACATTTCCCTACACAACAACTCTGTCAATTTTTAGTCTACAGACTCGAAATTTGATATACAGGGTACTGAGATTTAGGAAAATCTATGTGATCGGTTTTCGACCAGAAATTTGGCTGTTATTGGGTCAAAGTTCAACGATTTGACCTTTAAGAACGCTACCAAACTCCTCCGGCAATTTTGGGTCTAAACACTTGAAATTTTAGATATAGGTTCCTTGGACATGGATCTAACTTAATAACTTGATTTGAGCCCAAAGCAATAAATGGTAAGGGGTCATAATAGGAGTCAAAGTTTAAAAAAATTGACCGTTTTCCCTTTTTTTTTTTTTGCTCCGCATACACCTCTAAATACCCGGGTAACGCAGGGTTGAAATGCTAGTATATCTATAAAAGTGAAAGTGTCTGTCTGTCTGTGTACATTTCCCTACACAATAACTGTCAATTTTCAGTCTACAGACTCAAAATTTGATATACAGGGTACTGAGATTTGGGAAAATATTTGTAATCCGTTTTCAGTCAGAAATTTGGCTGTTAAGAGGTCAAAGTTCAATGATTTGACTTTTGAAAACTTTACCAAACTCCTCCGGCAATTTTGGGTCTAAACACTTGAAATTTTAGATATAGGTTCTTTGAACATGGATCTACCTTAATAACTTGATTTGAGCCCAAAACAATAAATGTTAAGGGGTCATAATAGGGGTCAAAGTTTTAAAAAATTTGACCTCTGCAATCTCTACCAAATTACTCAGACAATTTCTGGTCTAAACATTTGAAATTTTACACAAAGGGTATTCAGAGATAGGGCAAGCTTTTTAATCAGTTTGGGTCGAAAATTTGAGCTACTAATATATAAATGTATGTATGTACGTTTGCATGTCTGCCTAAAACTTCCGATAGAGGCGATAGATTTTCACAAGATCAGTGTCGTTTTGAAGCTCGGCCCTTCAGACGACAAATACCGAAAAATTGGCTGTTTTTTCTACAGGAAGGGGTCGCTTTTTTTACCGATATTTTCGAAAGTCATCCCCTCTTTTCGATTGTCTAGCCTTAATTTAAACCTACGTCACTTCTGGTTTGACGGTGGTCTTCCTCCTCCTTTAGTCCACATGAGCGATGTTTCTGACAAAGGAGGAAGAATTACTGTTTTCCGAGTCAGAAAATTCAAATAATACAGAAAAATTGTTGTTTTCGTTTTTGCACAACATGATTGAGTTTCATAAAAAGAAAGGGGAGGGGAGAACAAAACACCAATATTTGGTGCATTTAATTTAGGAAGTCGATATCTTCAAACAGCCTGATTTGATAGCACCAATATATTTATTGGAAACTAGCCTGGGTACCTGGCGTTGCCCGGGGTGTTTGGAGGAGAGTGTTGAGCAAAAGGAAAAGAAAAAAAAGTGGTAGTAGGCAGACAGGCTCGAACCCTTACCGTGAAGGAGGAAAAGAATGTGAAAAAAAGTGACATCTTTGCCGTTACGTCCATCGCCAAACTAGAAGTGGCGAAGGTTTAAATTAAGGCTAGTCAATCAAAAAGAGGGGATGACTTTCGAAAATATCAGCGAAAAAAGTGATCCCTCCCTGTAGGAAAGTGCCCAGTTGAGGGTGAAGAAATTAATGTTTTTAGCCAATTTTTCGATATTTGTTGTCCAACGGGTTGAGCTTCAAAACAATACTCGTGAAAATCCGTTACCTCTATCAAAATTTTTAGGCAGGCATACATACATACATACATACAGTTAAAGAGACAGATGAGATTTATATTAATTGAGGAATCTTCATTGAATTAGACTCTGAGTGAAAAATCATTGCTTTCGAAATCAGAGAGGAAAAAAAATACCCATGTTATTATTAAATTTTGACCTTGGTAAATGGAGAGTTATTTCAAACAAGCCAAGCATGCAGGATTCCTCTTCATAAGTGAAAAATTTACTTTTACCATGACTAATGTTTTTGCAAAATTAAAAAAATAAAAATAAAAGTCCAAGGTGTGGTTATTGAGAAAAACAAACAAACGGATGAACGATTTTGGGTCAATTTTACCCCTATAGTGGCCTCTAGGTGGAAAACGAGAGTTATCTCAGAAAATTTGTTCTAGCAAAAATTTATTTTCACCAGTGTGGCTATTGAGAAAAGTGCAAACAAATGAACAGGAGTGAATTACTAGGTCCCATCCTTCTTTTGTGTGGGAGGGGGGATGGGGGTGTCAAAAAAAAAAAAAAAAAAATGGAGTAGGTGAAAAGGTGATGTATGGAGTGACCAGGATTTCATTGCTTATGAGGTTGATTTATTGACATTAAATTTAAGGACGACCATGTTGTAGTTTGCAAGGGGAGAAAAAAAAAAAAAAAAATCAAGCTTTGAACACGTGTGTATTATTCACTGCCATGGTTGTAATCGTTAGCTCACTGGGCCAGTTCAAAGTTGTTGCTGTTTGATTCTGATATGGGTGGCAGTGTCAATTGGGTGGTCTCTGTTAGTGTTGCAACAAACGTCTAGCAAAAGTGAGGCTGAAGTGGAGTGTTGCAAGTCACATGTATGCAACTAGGCTAGAATATAATCTTAAGGCATCACAGGTCACCACTTATAGTCTAGAGTCGGCGAACTTGTGACCCTGACGGGGTGATATTTGAACATGAATTTTGTTACTCAAGTATATAGGAAAAAGGCTTTAGGAAAACAAATGTTATTTTAAATTTATTATAGTACTAGCAGATGTACCCGACACTGCCTGTTATTAAATATAAATTTGAGTTAAAAAAAAAAAAAAAAAAATAGAAAAGAAACTGAAACGTGCATGCGAGTATTGTTTTTTTTTCCTAAACAGTTCACTTCTTGTAAGTAAAAAATAAATACTCGAGCTGAGATCGAAACCAAAATCTCAAGACAGTAAACCAAGTACGATAACCATTAAAATAGCTTGACACAATCTTTAAAAAGTGTTTGTCAAACCTCAATGAAACAGCTGATGAACAGCTAAAAATATTATGACCCCCCCCCCCCAGTATGAATTTTTCAATTTTGACTCCTTAGCACTTCCTTTTTTTCTGGATAAAAACGATCGGAAAGTTTTCCACATTGCCAATTCACTCATAACAAATATTTTGGAATCATTATAACCACAACTCACCATGAGACTACAGCCTGTCTAATTAACGATCGGAAAATGCTAACAACCTTTTCTTTATATCGACTTTCCTTATACAAGGTGCCTTCAATAAGTTTCCAGACTTTTATGTAAGGTCACTTTTATTGATAGTACACACATGAAACTCTGGTCTCCTTCGAAGTAATCTCCTCCTGCTGCAACACACTTTTTGTACCGTTCCGACAACTTTTGAAAGGCTCCATGGAAGTCCTCATGTGTGAGCATGTCAATGACCCTCGTCACAGCCTCTTTCATCTTCTCAATTGTCTCATAACGCCAGGCTCTAAGGTTTTCCCTGAGTTAAGGGAATAACCAAAAGTCACAGGGAGCAAGGTCTGAACTATAGGGAGGGCGAGAAACTGTCTTGATGCTCATCATCTTTTTTTTTTTTCTGGTCTTTGAGCACCCTTGTGACAAACTTAGGGCAAATCTTCTGCATCTTTAATTCTTTGCGAATAGTTGAGTATATAGTTCATAAACTGACATCTAACAGTGCACATTGTCTCTATAGACACATCACGGTCCCTATCCATTAAATTCTTTATTTGGCCATTCAACTTTGGTTTTCTGATTTCCTTACTCCTCCCACACCTTTCATCATCTCTCACAGACTCCCTGCCTTCCTGGAATCTATTATGCGACTAAAAAAATAATGCTCGATTCATGCAAGATGGTCCAAAAGCAGTCTGAAGCATTCCATACGTTTATGTGGTATTTTTTCCAAGTTTAAAACAGAATTTTATAGCATATGGTTCATCTAAAGTGTTCTTACGTCATTTCTGAACAATCTGTGACAATCAGGCTTTAGTAGGGTGTATTCCAATTCCTGCTGTAGCTGTTCATTTGAACCTATAACCATAAAAATTGGTCAGTCATCTCATAAGCTGTGTTAGCAATAACATACAGAATTTTCAAGAGTCCACAACAATATTAAACGCCTGTACAAAAAAGTCTGCAAATTATTGAAAGCGCCTCGTAAATATAATCTTTTTTATCTAAACCCATTGTTATTGTCTCTCTTTATGACCCTTTCCTAGGGCCACAACCAACAGTAAATCAGCTTCAACAATTTTCAAATGAAGAACGTGCAAAGAAACAAATTCAAAGACTCCAGAAGAACACGTTTATCTGTCGGAGACAGAAGATAGCACAGACTTTCATTTTCCTTTACCTTTACTAAACAAGCCAAAGAATGCCATAACACAAAAAAAAAACAAATCAACCAAGCCAGTAATCTGACTTAGTCTTAGAAATGCACTGGCAGATCGCCTGGCATTCCCAGTCATAAAATATGCTTAGATATATTTTAATTCATACAGATTTCGTATTGATTATTACAGAGCCAATTCTCTATTGATTATTATATTGTACCTAATATATAGTAATGGTCACCCGGCTGTGCCCAGTCGTAAATTACACTAAAACATGATTTATTTAATTCATGCAGATTTTGTATTTATTATTGTAGATCCAATCCTCCATTATATTGTATTCAATATATAGTAGTGATTTCTAAAGATCTTTTCTTTTTTAATAGGATTGGGTGCCATCACCTAGAATCAAAAGGAAAGCAATATTCGTTACCATCTGACCAAAGACACATGTAGATGTAAACTTCACAAATTAATGCAGTTAAACATATAAATGTATATTTGTGCATGCGTAAGGAATACACATTAAGCCAACATGTCTGCTAAATTCCAATTTTTCGATATTGATCATTTTTATCAACTCTTTTTTCCGGCTAAAAAAACAAATACAATTGGCTCCACAGGTCCAACTACCGCATATGTTAAGTTTCATGCCTGTAGATCGAAAATTGACAGGATAGTTTGGTAGAGATCGTTTTTCAAACAGACGAGGTCACTCTTATATATAAATGTAAAGTGACTTATGGATCACCCTATATATATATATATATATATATATATATATATATATATTCAGGCAAACATTATTAAAAACAACAGAGATACCTTGCTTAATGATTCTTTTTTCATTTTTTCGATCTTTCATAAAATTTTTTTAACTTCAAGATGGAAGGTATTTACATATGTTCCATGGTTTACACGAGCGCTTTCGATTCTTTCTTGAATCATCATCAGGTGGAGATAAAATATTAA
Source organism: Euprymna scolopes (assembly GCF_053919585.1). Taxonomy (NCBI): domain Eukaryota; kingdom Metazoa; phylum Mollusca; class Cephalopoda; order Sepiida; family Sepiolidae; genus Euprymna; species Euprymna scolopes. The sequence goes on along the minus strand of NC_136511.1, from coordinate 43,693,592 downwards.
AAATAGAAGTGAAATATATAGTTACGAATGATAAAAAGAGTCATCGAAAAAATGAAAAAAAGAATCATTAAGCAAGGTATCTCTGTTGTTTTTAATAATGTTTGCCTGAATGAAGGAATGCTGCCTAAATACACTAATAAATATATATATATATATATATATATATATATGTGTGTGTGTGTATATATATATATATATATATATATATATATATATATATAGGGTGGTCCATAAGTCACTTTACCTTTTAAAAATTAAATAACTTTCTTCTATTAATATATTTTAATTTCTATTTTCAGAATTATAAAATAGAATCTTTGGAAATTTTTTATATGGATAAATTTACAACAGAACAATGAGTGTGGATGGTCAATTGTTGCAACACAAAGATCTTATGTGCACCATTTTAATGTTTGATATCCTCCTAGTAGATATGCAATAATAAACTCAGTAACGCGTTTTCAAGAGCAGGGGGTCTATAAATGATAGGTCTAGACAATACGTACACCTGAAAACACTGAAGATGTGAGGTGTAGCATTGAAGAGAACCCAACCACCTAGTCGAAGGCGTTCTAAAAAGCTTGCCATCTCACGGAGTTCTCTGCAACACATTCAAAGAAACTTGAACATGTATCCTTGCAAGGTTCAATTCGTGCAATCTTTACAACCAGCAGACTTTCAGAAACGACTAAATTACGATGTCAGGTTTTAAGAAACTGCAAGAAATGGCAATGAGTTTATTCACTAGTTGATCATTGGAGATGAGGCTCATTTCCATTTGAATGAGTATGTCAGTAAGCAGAATACCTGATTCCAGGAAACCGAAAATCCATGCCAAGTTCATGCGAGTCCAATACACCCAGTTAAAGTCGCAGTATGGTGTGGAGTAACCTCAGAAAGGGTTATTGGACCCTTCTTCTTTGGAGATGCAAATGAAAATGCTGTGACTGTAACTGCAGAGAAATATAGAGATATGCTAGTGTATTTTGTTCAACCTCAGTTAGCAAACATGCCAGGGTATTAGTGGCAAAAAGATGGAGCAACTGCACATGCAGCTAGAGTCATAAAGAAATTCCGATTTTAAATGGCCTCCACATTTACCTGATTTGACAGCACAAGACTTTTGGCTTCGAGGATATCTTAAAGACAAAGTACATGCAAATATGCCTCGAACCATCCAAGAACTTAAGGCAAACATACGACAGGAAATTCTTTCCCTACAACCTCCAATGTTAAGAACTGTCATGGAGAATAGCTTAGAAAAGAATCGACTTTGCAAAGCCGAGAATGGAGGTTACTTAAGAGACATTATCTTTCGTAAGTCAGAACAAATTTTCACACTCTAAACTGCAATAAAAAAGAATTAATTAAATACAGTCATTTAAGAAAAAGTTGTTTCATTTTCAAACTGTAAAGTGACTTATGGGCTACCCTGTGTGTGTATATATAAAAGTAAGAATGTGTGTGTGTGTGTGTAAGGAACACTCTCCGCCTATATACTTACCAAATATTTGATCTACAGACTTGAAATTAAGTATATTGTGTATTCAGACATGTGGAAAACTTTTTAATCGGTTTTCATCCAAGAAAAAAAGGGGGGAGGGGGGGGGGCTGTTAACAGGTAAAAATTGGGAGTCATCAAATTTTTATCTGTTTGTCAATTGTTTCACATCTGCACATGCGCGAATCGTTCACATGGCAGATTCCTTATGTTAAGAATAAGTAGGTTTGAAAATACTTTTTAAAGATCATGGGAATCTGGCCTAATTGTTATTGTACTTGACTTCCTGTCTTAAAGTTTTGGTTTCGATCTCAGCTCAAGTGTTTTTTTTTTTGTTTTTTGTTTACTCACAAGAAGTGAACTGCTTAAAAAAAAACATAATACTCTTATTCATATGTCTCAGTTTCTTTCTGTTTTTCTTACTTTAACGTTACATTTAATACTGGGCAATGCCAGATACATCTGCTAGTATATATATATATATACACACACACACACATACACTAACAAATTGCCTGGCATTGCCTGGTCACAAAATATGTTTAAATATTATATTTTGATTAATGCAGATTTCGTATTTATTATTATATTTGGCCCAATATATAGTAATGATTTTAAACGTTAAAACAGGACTCGTGTGCTACCACTGAGAATCAAAACCAAAACGTTTAGTTTATGATTTACTTTTTCCTTCAACGTTAATGCCTGAGCTATGAAGACATGTTTGCTACAAGACTAAAAATTAAAACATGAACCAATAGCTATTATGTTACGCATGCATATTCATAATGCCGTCATTTGACCATCACCTGGCAAATTCCATTTTTTTTTTTTAATTTTCACACTTTTGCACTGATTTTCCTCAGCTATAAATCCAAATATAAAGTTTTGCACACGTTCGAATACCCCATATATTAAGTTTCCTGTCTGTAGACCAAAAACTAATAGAGGAGTTTGATAGCCAAAATTTTTTTAAACAAATATATATACGCATACATAAATATATATAGAAAGAGGTTTGTGTTTACTATAACCTTTTTATGCAAATATTACGCAAGTATAAATCATGTAGAATATCTGCATGAATATAATTACACGTAAAGATGATCATCCCATAAGAAAACAGAAAAAACTAATAGGGAATTAATTAAAATGAATGTTCAAAAGAATATGCAAATTAGCTAGATCTTTTGCAGGTGAATGCAATTCCACAACCCATATGTAACAAAGTTGTATTTTCTTTTTAAATAAACAGAAAAAAGATTCACCTTTTTTCTTCTTAGCCTTCCGGCAAAGATCTTTTTTCAGTTATCAAAGTGTAGTATCTGTTCCAGCAGATACTGCAATCAAAGTAATATGTGGGGGCAACCCCACATATCAGACTATTGCTCTGGAGCAATCTGTTTTTGCTAGATTTTTTTTTCCACATTAAAAAACAATCTCCATAAAAAGGTAAGTAAATAGAGTCTGATTTCTTTTAAGCAAAAGTTCCTTATATACATTTTTTTTTTAAATTTTGAGATGAAGATTGGTTATATGCATTCTTATTCTTCATCGGACTACTGTTCTCATCTTGAGTATGATTTTCACAATGTTTCGGTTGATATAACCTCCGACCTTCTTCAGGTGTATCTTGTCAAACTCGGGAATTTGGACGGAATTTCGAGCAGAACCCTTTATTTACTTCATGGGAGTAGCGTGCTCTTGTTCCGTCAGCCATGACAGGATAGAGGTCCGCAAGGACCTGTGGCGCAGCGGTTAGAGTACTGGGAAAAACCAATTGTAAAAGTGATATTCTCCTGAAGGTTGAAGGTTCAATCCTCAGTGTGGGCGACCGAAATATACATTTGCGAATTACTTAGGACCTCTATTCATATTCAGTCATGGCTGACGGAACAAGAGCACGCTACCATCTTGAAGTAAATAAAGGGTTCCGCTCAAAATTCCATCCAAATTCCCGATTTCGACCAGATACACCTGAAGAAGGTCGGAGGTTATATCGACCGAAATGTTGTGAAAATCACACTCAAGATGAGAACAGTTGTCCGAAGAAGAATAATAATTTCTTATATACATTTTTTTTTTTTAATTTGTTATCAAATTTTTGTTTAAGACAAACTCCTCACCTTCAATTAAACAACATGAAAACCCCATTTGCAAACCATTTATTTGGAAAACATCAAATATCAAGAGGATGTTTGATGTCTGTTCACTCCTCATCACAAAATAAGAAGTGGAGGGAGGAGAGGATGAATTGATTATTATCTGATGGTGACAGTTTAACATAAGTCGCCAGCCGTGATTTCAAACTGCAATTACAGAAAACGCAATTGCAAAAACAATTTTTTTTTTTTTCATAGTGTGAATCTTTATTGTTGTGAAACAATAATTTTCTGATTTCCTTGGGAGGAAATGACTGACAACCGAGAAGTGAATAAGGATATTTAAAAATCTCGTGAGCAACACAAAGGAAGAAACAAATTATCACTACCCCCTCCCCCCACATCTTGCTGCCACCAAGCGAGAGAAGAAAAAAAAAAGATAAAAACAAAAATTTTAATTATCTTGAAACATGCTGATCGGAATAACAATATCACAGATTTGAAAGCACAATGGAATATTCAAAAAAAAAAAAGATATTAAAAATTTCCGCTTTCTGGCAATTTCTGTTTCTAAAACGAATATGAATATATCTCCTCTCCTTTTTACGTCTTGTATATTATCTATTGAGTTTGTAAATTTAACATCCAAGTGGAATCATAGAAAAAAGATCATAAAAAAGAAAATCCTACCTGCTGACAATTCTTTTATAAACCATATGTACATATGAAAACCAAGATTTTTCCTTTGATTAATCAAAACACAACACAAATGAACAAGAATACTTGACTTATCTGGATTCTTCAGATTACTATTCTCATCTTGAGTGTTATTCGCACAACGTTTTGGTCGATGTAACTTATTCAGGTACCTGGCATAAGTAACGCAAACGCCTGGTTTTCCGAGCTGGGACGTTTTGAAGTCAATTAGGTTTGATCAATGTGGAGGAAACCCTTCATATCAGACAATTGCTATTTATTTGGACACTGCCAGACTGCTCTCTTTTTAGGGGGAGCTGGTTTTTCCCCCCACATTACAAAACGACCTTGTGTCTAATTTGCTTTCATGGGGAAGCAAATAAATACCAACTTCTTTAGGTGTATCATACTGTACGGTTCACCCCCAACAAACTTGCTTAGCAGCAAAAATCATACCTCTTCATTATTGAGGTCCCTAAACTTTGGAATTCCCTTCCTGTTAACTGCTTCCCTGACTGCACTGACATGCAGAAGTTTAAATATAATGTAAACTAACATCTTGTTCATCTCTCCTAAATATGGTCTCAATTAGTAGCCCTTACGTCCAAGAGGCGGTATACCTTATTTGAGGTGAACGCGAATAAACAGAAATCTTTTTAAGCTCTTGCATCTGCATGGAATTTCACGTAAAAATTATAAACAGAGAATGGTGTAAAGCAAGACGACTCAAAGATGCAGCACATATGACAACCACTTACTAACCCAAGTTAGTATAAGATCTATTATAGAATTGAATAGAATATTAGAACCCTCTAATATATAAAGGCAAAATGTGTGTATGTGTTTGTATGTTTGCCAAAAACTTTCGACACACGCGACAGATCCTGACGAGAGCGGTATTGTTTTGAAGCTTGATCTTTCGGACAACAAATATCGAAAAATTGGCCCAAAACCTTAATTCATTCATCCTCAACTGGGCAGTTTTCTACAAGGAGGATCGCTTTTTTCATCGACATTTTCGCAAGTCATCATCTACGTTGGATTGACTAGCCTTAATTTCAACACTCACGACTTCCGGTTTTGCCATGGATGCATTGGCTAACACGTTACGTTTTGGGTTTTTTTTTTACACCTTCTTTTCCTCCTTCACATTACGGTTTCGAGCCTGCCTGCCTGCCTTCTACCACTATTGATTTTTGTTTTTACCCCCCTTTTAACACCTCTCTCCACCTAAACTGTTGTTTTGATTCCACACCCACCCCCCTGCTACTACCGTTTTTTTTTGTTTTGTTTTTTTTGCAGTTCCTTACTACACTATTTCAACCTACCCGAGCAATGCCGGTACCCCTGCTAGTTAATTATAAATAAGATCTTCATAAAAATAAAAAAGAGCATTTAGCTACAAAGCCACTATTTGCCCTTGTATAGGTTATTTAATGCAGAATCCCGTAATTTTGGAAAAAGTTATATTTCAATTTCAAATCTTCTTCGTGCAGTTCAGTTTGGTTGTTTTTGTTTTTGCAGAACATGATTGAGGTTTACAAATGGGGTGGGGAAAAAAAACAAAAAAAACAATGTTAATGTTTAGTGCATTTTAGCTCAGGAAGACAGTATCTTCTAACCGCCTGCTCTTGTAGCACCAGTCCTACCATGCATGGCATATCTGGGCTGGTGCACCAACCACAAGTCTTGCCCTCTTGAACAGGCTCAAAAAAACAAGAATCTCTAATCTAATATATCCCCGTCCCTCCCATCACCACAATGTTATATCTCAACCTTTTTTGCAAGTACTTTAATAGAAAGCACTCCAACAAATATGCTGTACTTGTGCTCCTCTAACACAAATACCCCTGACCAACCTATCAATCAGCAAAATCACAATCCCTTAACTGTAGGCATTCTCAAATGTGTGAAAAAACTTTCTACTTGAACGGCTAGCCTTTAGAATTACCTACTCTTTCATTGTACGAATTTTCAAAAATTTAAATGTAATGTGAACAAACATCTTACCATACAACTCCATACTTAGAATGCTCTAGTGGATATAGCCCCTAATTAAAAGGAACCTCTTACGTCTCGGTGAAAATGTACCTTGTTTGAGAAGAATATAAGTTTTTATAATAATACTTTAAATATGCCTACAAAACAAACAAATATATAAAATTATTCCCGGCTAAATGTATCCAAAAGTGAAGGCCAATGAATTTAACGAGGTTATTGATAGTGCTCAATAAAAAGAGCAATATATATTTTTATTTAATTTTATGTAAACAAATTACATGGTTAGTACAATAACAAAGTTTAGATTAGCCAATGAAGGTCATTAATTGACCGAAACAGTAGTTTTGTTATTGTCCTAACCATGTAATTGGTTTACCTAAAGTTATATATCTATAATATAAAGCTGAACGTCTGTGTGTGTGTCTGGTCACGAATAGGCTCCTATATGGTTGACTATTATAGAAAACTGATCACATATAATGACAGAATATGTATCGAGACACAAGAATGGGTATGTTTGATTTGGCATAATGATGATTCAGTAAAATTGTGGGGTCTGCGTACGCACCTGGTCCACAAAGTATGGAAATAAAAAATTTAAAAATGAAAAAAAACGTTTACAAGTGTTTTTGATATAGATGTACATAATAATACTTTGATAAGTATGTTTTAACTTAAATAGGGATGGTATAATAAAATTTTGGGGTCTGCGTTCGCACCTGGCCTCCATAGAATGGAAATAGACACAAACTTTAATAAAGACTTTTCATATCTATCTGCGTAAGTATACTTTGATAATTATGTTTCAGTTTGAAGAAATATGGTATAATAAAATTATGGGGTGTCCGTTCGCGCCTGACCTCCATAGAATGAAAATATGTCACAAAGTTTAACAAAGTTTTTTAATATAGATCCACAGAATATTGTGATAAGTGTTTCAGTGTGAACAGGTATGGTATAATAAATTATGGGGTTTATCTATTTTATTTTTACTTTCATCATATTTTGCTTTGGTTTTGATACCCCTAAATTCAAAGCTATCTCTTTACAACCCTTCTTTTTCATAACCTATCATACTTTCATAAATCAGAGTCCATTTTCTGTAGGCTGTTTTTGAACCCAGTCAACGACGGGTACTTTTGCTAGTATATATATACTTGCGGGGGTGTCCGGCGTTGAGGGGGAAAAAAAAAGTTGTAGTAGGCAGGCAGGCTCGAACCCGAAAAAGCCTTGACGCAAAGGCGAAAAAAAAAAAGTGAAATAAAACGTGACATTTTACTGCTCAGCCAAGAAAGGAAAGGATTGAAAAGCGTTCAAATTTAGTGATGAAAAAGTTGACGTGCAGAAAGTGAAAGTTAAGTGAATGAGTGCACGCAGGCGAAGAAATGAAATCACACACTTAAGTTTGGCTGTAAGCCAGTTAAGCTTTCAGCTTTCCGCCGTCGTGAGAGAAATCAGCTCCTCCCAAAAGGGGGGAGCTCTGGCAGCGTCTTAATGAACAGTAATTGTCCGATATGAAGGGTATTCCCCACGGTGATCAAAGCCGATTGCCTTTTAAGACATGCTGGCCACGAAGGCTAGCGAATCGCTTTTATTTTGATTCAGTTTTGTTTTTATACGAAAAAGCCAAACAAATATGCGAGAGGGCGGAACAGCGGGAATTTTATAAAAGGCAATCAAAATAAATGTAGACACGATGTCCATTTGCAAATCGTAGATATTGCAATCTAGGGAGTATATTAAAAGTTCTAGGAAAAAATAGTAAACCCTCCCCCTCGTGAGATGTGGGTTAGTCTTTTTCCTATAACATCTTGGGGGTTGGAAAAAAAAAGTGTTCAGCAGTAAATGAATACTATTTCGCAGTCAAACTTGATATCATTAACTCATTAAAATGGGCACCTGCTAAATCCAGCTAATTAAATAAATTCAAACGTGTTTCCGTTAGCATCTCGCGGTTGGGCAATGGTTAACATCGCACTTTTTTTTTTTCACACTTTAATTTACAACTTTGCCTCAAAGGTTCGGGTTCGATCCTCATACTTACTTTTTTTTTTAATCCCCCCCCCCCAACACCCGGGCAACACCGGGTACTCCTCGCTAGTTGTATATGATATAGCTTCTTTTTTTCTTTTCTTTTTTTTTAAAGCAAATATAAAAATAAAAGTTTTATTCAAACAGTCTTTATTTGAACTTTTATAACAAAATTATAACTTTTATAATAAAATTATAACTTTTATAATAAAAAAATGTTTAAGAAATGTTTTTTTGTTTTGTTAGTAATTTTTTCACATCAAACATAAAAATATAATTGTTTGAAAAAATATTGATTAACTGTTTTTTGGGAGTTTTTTTTTGCAAAAATGTTTATGAACTGCTTATTTTTTAATCAAAAAATTTTTTAAAATGCATAAGCATATGTTTATTATAAAAGTTTTACTTTTTTTTATGAAAGTTCAAATAAAGAATGTTTGAATAAAACTTCTATTTTTATATATTTACTTAAAAAAAAAGAAAAGATACTTTATATGAAGCGTTGGTCATCCAAACCTTAAAATTTGTATGACGTCACTTCCACCAAATGGCTTTATAAACAAAAAAGTGTGGCTTTTAACGAAAACCAAAAAATCATACAAGAATGATGTGATGGATGTGTAATGTCTATCTCAAAGATGGGTTTAGATGTACTGGTTTCAGAGGAAGATTAAATTTAGACAGTATAGGGAAATGTATGAGGAAGAGTAGACTTTGTTGGTATGGTCACATCAAAAAGAATGGATGAGAGTCTTTGGGTTAGTAAATTTAGAACAGTTGAAGTAGCAGGGTCAGCTGACAGGATAAGGCCAAGAAAAACAAGGAAGGAAATAATAAAAAATAGAACCACAAGAAAGAAGGATAATAAAAACGTTGCCAAAGATAAATTATTTTCAAAATCAATTTCTAAAAGCTATCCAATACATGTCAACAATGAAGATAGTTTTCATTTTTGGAGTCATTTTTTTAATTTAATTTTTCAAATTGCCTGTTTTTACCAATTATCATGATAGAATTTTTGTCGGTATTGCTTTCCAAATTGGTGATTACTGTTCTCATCGACTTCACGCACATTTCGAAATGAGCCGTTTGCATGATATGCTCTCATTATTATTAAGCCGGATAAATTATTTCGGCAAAATGCGGTACTCAAAAAAAAAATAAATAAATAAAATAAATAAATCTAATAACCATTTCTTCCATCGTCACGGCAAATATTTATCAAGTGATAATTTATCACTATCGCTTTGGAAAAAAATTTTTTTTTTTTTTTTTTAACAAGATAATTTTTATTTTATCTTTAAATATTCAATGCTTTAATATAACAGAACACATATGGCATGTTCCCATTGGATCACCGAAGTTAAGCAATGCTAAACCTGGTCAGTACTAAATGGGTGACCATTTTGGACTACCAGGTGCTGTATGTGCTCTCCACTTATCTCAACATTGTTTCCAGTCATCCTGGACTTCTCCTTGCTACTGGACTCAAACAGTGCCGATTCAGAAGAGGTGTGGTTGGGATTGCACAACCCTTGCCTCACAATTACATGTGCAGCTGCCCCTACATGGGATATCCTTTGTCTTTTGAGACGGAATGAAGGCATCGAATAGAACACGAATGGAAAACTGAAGAAATATATATATATATATATTTTTTTTTACATAGATGTCCCCACTTATCAAGGCCGAGAGGCCACTCAAGGATAAGGGTTAAAGAGTGTACAGTAGTCAAAAGGACAATATAGTAATCGATAGTAATGGAAGTTCGGTAAATTTGTTAACTTAAGTGGAACGGCTCATCAGAAACTTGTTCATGTTGGACTTGAAGACAACCATATTATAGACAGCTGGAAAGCAGGAAAACGGAAGACAATTCTACAGGCGTGCAGTTCTAAGAAAAAAGCTTTGATCATGGAATCAACGTTTAGGTTTAGGCACAGATAAAGAGTGGGGGGAATTCTTTATATATTTTCAGCTAGACAAGTGTTTCTTGTGAATGTTTGGCGAGGGGGGACCATAGATTGAAGCTCAGTCAAACACTTTCCATGTAAATAACGATAAAGCAGAGACAAACTCGCAACATCTCTTCTGTGAGATGGAGGTTGCAGCGAGGTTTAATTCTTCAGTGTGATTTTCACATTTCTGTCGACAATAATCATCATTTCTGATTTAATAGTTGACATTTACATATTAACTTCTAAACTAACCTAATTCTGACCAGGTCTTTATTTATCTCTCTTTCTCTTAAGTCCATCCTTATCACTTCCATGTTTTTTTTTTCTACCTCTGCCAACTAACCTTGCTATCTCAACTGTTCTACATCTACTAACCCAAGAACGCTCATCCATTTTTTCAATATGACCAAACCAATGAAGTCTGCTGTTCTGCATATATCTCCCTATATTGTCTAGGTTTAATCTTCCTTGAGGCTATCAGATATAAGTCTATCTTTATTTTTTTTTTTACTCAAAAAGTGAAAGAGTTATGAAGACGGGAGTGGCACCATTAAAACAATCAACATTTTATGTTCCAGAATTTTTTTTCTACATAGTAGCCACCATTCTTAATGCACTTTTGCCAGGAATTCAATGACAGGTTGTTTTCTTAGAGTCTCATATCTTCAATATCTGTAACAAGAGGTGAAATTTTCACTTCATAAGTTCAGTAATCATAACAATGCAGTTTGCAATCTCCTCTGATCCATTCAGGCGGAATTAAAAAAATAGGAGGCATTACTTTTGGAATGCCCCTCGTAATTATCTATGAAGTTGTGAATATAGACATACATATAAAAAACAAAATTTGCATAAATTCAATTGTGTGTGTGTGTAAAAATACACTTGCTATGTGTATAGGAGGAGGTGAAGGGAATGCTGATAAAACTAATGGTAATTTTGTTTTTCTCTGTTATCTGACAAAACAAAATATAAAAGGTAAAAATAAAAAAAAATTAAATATTGGTCAAAGTGGCTGGCAATTGATTTGCAAATAATTCTTTGCCACAGAATGCCTCAAGGTATTTACAGAATGGCACTAGAATCGTAGACAGCCAAAACAATTCTAAATGATTGTGAAGAGAGAAAGGAAAAAACAGAGAGAGAGATAGAGAGAGAGAGAGAGAGAGAGAGAGAGAGAAAGAGGAAGAAAAGAGAGAAAGGGAGAGGAAGGAAGTGACAGACGGAGAGAAAGAGGGGAAAAGGAAGGGAGTGATACAATGAGAGAGAGAGAAAGGAAGGGAGTGACACAAAGAGAGAGAGAGAGAGAGAAAGGAAGGGAGAGACACAAAGAGAGAGAGAGAAAGGAAGGGAGTGACACAAAGAGAGAGAGAGAAAGGAAGGGAGTGACACAAAGAGAGAGAGAGAAAGGAAGGGAGTGACACAAAGAGAGAGAGAGAAAGGAAGGGAGTGACACAAAGAGAGAGAGAGAGAGAAAGGAAGGGAGTGACACAAAGAGAGAGAGAGAGAAAGGAAGGGAGTGACACAAAGAGAGAGAGAGAGAGAGAGAGAGAGAGAGAGAGAGAAAGGAAGGGAGTGACACAAAGAGAGAGAGAGAGAAAGGAAGGGAGTGACACAAAGAGAGAGAGAGAGAAAGGAAGGGAGTGACACAAAGAGAGAGAGAGAGAAAGGAAGGGCGTGACACAAAGAGAGAGAGAGAGAGAAAGGAAGGGCGTGACACAAAGAGAGAGAGAGAAAGGAAGGGAGTGGCACAAAGAGAGAGAGAGAAAGGAAGGGAGTGGCACAAAGAGAGAGAGAGAGAAAGGAAGGGAGTGGCACAAAGAGAGAGAGAGAAAGGAAGGGAGTGGCACAAAGAGAGAGAGAGAAAGGAAGGGAGTGGCACAAAGAGAGAGAGAGAGAGAAAGGAAGGGAGTGGTACAAAGAGAGAGAGAGGAAGGGAGTGGCACAAAGAGAGAGAGAGAGAAAGGAAGGGAGTGGCACAATGAGAGAGAAAGGAAGGGAGTGAGAGAGAGAGATAGAGGATCAACTCTTTTTTAGTTCCGATGCCACGCTGTCAACTAAATGTATATGCATGATTCTTCAAGTTAGAATGCCACTCACGGGTCTAACCATTACACAGGGTGTCCTGCCTCTTAAGAGACAATCATCAGACAGGAACAACCGCATATCTCCAGGTGTAACAGAACCTATTAAGATTGTTCTTATACTTCCAATTTGTTTTAATACAAATCTAGACATGACAAAAAAATTTAACATTACCCATGACTTCACGTGTGTCAGAAACAGATTCCATAAATGCTTAAATGGTGGCACTATTTTGAGAAAAAAAATGCTGGAATAAAAATCTTACATCTAAATGAGACTTGTCTCAATGAAATAAAACATTTTCAAATTTATGGAATAGGAGGAAGAATTGTTGTCATCTTGATTGGCTTCTTTGATTGGATGGAAATTTTAATTCTCATTGTAATCCTTATTATTAAACCATTACTCCACCCACGAGGTTACTTCCCTGTAGGCTACAATATGGTTTTCTTTAAGTTCGATATCAACAAATAATTGTTGAGTCATCCTCTTAAATAGTTAACTTTTGTCCATTCCATCCATCTTTTCAATCCTCTCATCATATTTTTTATCATCTAACTGGCGATCTCTTTAAACCTTATCCTTGAGTGGCTTTTGGCCTTGGTAAGTGGGAACTCATTAGTATAATTTTTTTTTTATTATTATTATATCAGTATGTAAATGATCACAACAGATCCGATATAATCTGAACCGAGCATTCGAGCAGGCTATGCACATGTAAAAATCAACATTTGAATTCATTAATATTGCTATCTGTGTTTGATTTAGTCGGCCCATCACGAATATGCAAATAGAAATTTGGCTGGCCCCCAACCAGAATGCATAATTGATTTTGTTGCCAAGATATGTTAATGAATTTGTAGATTAGAACCTCCTTGGAACTGATTTCCTAATTGAATTGATTTCCTAAGTCATTAGTTTAAAGTTATTAATTCTATTGCACTTGGTTTAATTCGCTGGTTGGGTGTATTGATCTCTTGCACTCGATTGATTTCTCCATTCTAATCACGTGAAAATGGATCAATCAATTGAAATGAGGAGACACACAAATGCATTTGTGGTTACAGATCCAAAATATGACCTACGGTCACATTGGCATCTTCCGGCAGTTTAGGATAAGCAAGCAGAAAAATTGCCAGAAAAGGCTGATACGAACACTACAAACGATAAATTTAAGATGCTGAAAACCAAATTTTAACACAAGTCAGAGTTGTGCTTTCATTGCTTGAATTTTAAAATAAAATATGTATAAAATATGTTTAGAAGCCAAATTACAGCGCAATGTATTCTTGTGGAATTTCAAAATAACACCGTAGACAGACAACACACAGATTTTTTACTAACTGTTTTTTTGGTTTTTTCTTCAATTTAACATCATGGCGAGGGGGGAAAAAATGTATAAAATTTTGAGGGTAACGTCTAATCACAAAATATTAATTTTAAACAAATAAATATTTGTTTAGTTTCATAGTATTACATTGTAATTTGGCTTCTAAACATATTTTATACATATTACATTTTACAAGAAGATAAGAATTATTATAAGTTTAATTTATATAACAGAAATATTTATTTTCTAAAGAAAATTTTTTTTTTAATTTTCAACAAAAGTTTCAAAGAATTTTTTTTATAAGAAAAATAAATTTTTAAAAATTTTCAACAAATGTTTCCAAGAATTCTTTTTTAAGACGAAAACATGAAAAAAACTTTATATATAACTAGCAGGTCACTTGGTTGGTTGGTTGGTTGGTTGGTTGGTTGGTTGTTCAGTTTATTGACCTGTCAATAGCTGCATGGTCATTTAAGGCCAAATATGTTTTTTTTATTAATTTATTTTTATTGGGGTTTGTCTTAGTAGAGTAGGTATTCTTTATTCTCCAGTATGTCAAGGTGAGTTTGGAGGAAGTTTAGTAAAGGATTTCGTTTGAACTTTTTTTTTTTTAGGTAGATTTATATTTTGGAGAAGAGATTTACCTCTTTCAAGTAATATAGAATTTTTCATCATTTATATTTTCAAAGAGATCTTTAAGGGATCTGTAGTGTTTTTTGGCATAAGGGAGCTAGGTTGGTGCAGTTTATTAGAAAATGTTTAATGGTGTAGTTTTCTTGGCAAGGTAAGCATTCAAGTGGGTGTTCTCCTTTCAATAGGAATGAACGAGTGATATTTGTGTGCCCTGTCCTTATTCTTGTAATGATTACCTCTTCTTTCCGGTTTAGTTTGGATTTGGGACTCCATTCTCCAAGTTTGGGTTTGATTTTTGTAGCTTATTTTTTGTATAAGTGCTCCATTGTTGTTGCCATTTTGTTTTGATGTATAGGTTTATGTTTGGTTTAAACAGGCCATGCAGAGTTGCCCAGTAGTAAAGTATGTTTGAATATGATATTTTAATTTATGCAGATTTAGTATTTATTAGTACTAGCGAGACCTGTAGAAATAATTGTCAATTTTGTTTCTATAAAAATTATTTCTAATTAAAAATATTTTTGTAGAATTAAAAGACATTTAACTTACTTAGTCTATTATTTTTTTTAAGTAAACCATGACACACGCACGTACGTTAAATGTATTAATAAATTATTAAATATTTCACAATCATTTTTACGTTATAATTTTAAGAACAAACTTTCTATGAAATCGTGTCAAGAAGGACATTAATAGAGGATAATATGTTTCACTGAAAAAATAAATAAATATATAATTAAAAACAAAAAATAATACGTTTTCTTCAAACGTGACATCATTTTTTAAAAATGTTTTTGTTTTTTTACATTGCGTCTTTGGTAATCAGGAGATCCTATTTATTAAAAATCTATCTGTATAAAAGCCAAGTACGTCCAAGGATGGAATACTGTTGCCATATCTGGGCAGGAGCTGCTAAAAACAGCCTATCCTGCCTTGACAGAGTACAAAATAGACTTTGTGGCTTAGTGGGGGATACCCTTTTCTCTACCCTGCAGCCTCTCTCCCACAGAAGAGACGTTGCGAGCATATCCTTGTTTTATCGTCATTTCCATGGCAGGTGCTCGTCTGAACTCCAATCTCTGGTCCCCCCTCGCCAATCTTTCACGAAAAACACCCGTCTAGCTGAATCCACTGTGAAAAATTTCCCCCACTCTATATCTGTGCCTAAATCAAAACGCGGATTCCATGAACAAAGCTTCTTTCTTAGAACTGCACGCCTGTGGAACTCTGTTCCGTCTCCCTGCTTCCCACCGGACTACAACTTGGATGTCTTCAAGTCCAATGTTAACAAATTCCTAATGAACCGCCCCTTAAGTAAACACTTCATCAAATCTCCACAGTAACGTAATGTACTTGCAATAACCCTTATCCCTGAGTGGCTTCCGGACCTTGATAAGTGGTGATCACTGTGTAAAAAAAAAAAAAAAGAGGACAGAAAGTGATAACGCACTATGAACATTAAATTAGCGCATCTATATACAAATTTAATGTTCACAGTATGGTATCACCTTCTGCCATACTGTTTAATAAATAGGATCTCCCATTCGAATAAGTTATAATCTGGAAACCATAACACACATACATACATTAAAGTAGATCAAACAAACTCAAATCAAGCATTATTGAAAATAGCATAAAAAAACAAATAAATATTATCTTTAGTTTTTTAAAATCGGTCCATTAGAACTGGAGTTATGACCATTAAAATGTGTGGTCCACTGGGCATTTTGCTTAAAGTCCTATTCAAATATACACAGATGACAAAAAGAAAGTCCGCACCTGTAATTTTTTCAAAAACTGCAAATTGAAGCTAAATTTAATTTAACTGTTTAAACAAACTATATCTCATTTGATTGGCCTTTTATTCTTCTATAATTTTACCTGTTCATATTTGACTTTTAATTGAAATATTCTGGTGTTCACATCAATTTTAAAAAAATAACTTCAAACTGTGGAGGCAAAAAGAAAGTCTGCACAATGGGAAATTGTTATTTAAATGTAACTTTAGGACATTAATGCAACACAAATACAACAGGAACACAATGAACGAGTTAATATTTAGTAGCATAGCCCTTCTGCAATTTGACAGTCTGCAATCTTTTGGGAATTCCTTAAATTAGACTGCAGCAATACTCCAGGGAAAGGGCATCCCACTTTTCTTTAATTTTTATCCAAAGTTCTTCCAAATTTGAAATTTTATCATTGCGCAGTTGTTGCTTGATGTAATGCCATACGTTTTCGATAGGATTGAGGTCTGGAGATTGTGCAGGCCAATCCAAACACGGAATATTATGCTCTTCCAGGAACCTTTAGACATTGCCAGCTGTGTGAATGGGAGCATTATCCTGCATGAAGATGGGATTATCATCCAAATTCCGACCAAAGTAAGGTAGAAAATGCTCAGTCAACATATTAATGTACTTGGTAGAATTAATTCGACCTTGCAAGCGAACTATAGGCCCTGAACCATTGGTACTAATAATGCCCCACATCAAAATTGAACCTCATCCATCTGGCAGCATTGAAACTGGGCACCTAGGATTACATTCTTCGTCTTTCCTCCGATGGACATACTGCCTAGCCTATTGAACTTGCTTTCGTCGCTAAAAAGCATTTTTGACCAATATGAAGAGTCATGATCTTGACTGCATCTGACAAAGTCCAGACAGCGCTTTCTGTTTTTTACAAAAATCATTGGCTTGCATCTTACAATATATCCTCGAAAATTAAATTCCTTTAATCTGTTCTTGACAGTAGAAAGAGAGCACTTTTTACCAAGATTTCATTGTTGTTGGGTTTGGGGAGCTGTTTCAAATCTGCTGTTATCCCTGTTAGAAGTAACTCTAGTATGACCAGATTTAGGGGCATCACAAACACTGCCGGGTTTTGGTGCTTTTGCACAGTCTTTCGTACCGTTTTCTCATCACATTTCAATCTGCTGCTGATTTCTCGATTGGATAAACCAGAAAGGTGGAGATTAATGAGCTCTTGATGATCACTAAGAGAAAGCCATGGCATATGGACTAAATGTTATATTTTATAACCTGGAACAACAACAATTACGATTAGAGATGCTTTGTTGCCTATTGGTGGATATTTTAAACTGTTTAGGGGTGATAATTTAAGTTGGTTTTAAGTGAATTTGTTGCTGCGGACTTTGTTTTTGCCTCCTCAATTGGAAGTTATTTTTTTAAATTGACGTGAACACTAGAATATTTCAATTAAAAGTCAAATATGAACAGGTAAAATCATAGAAGAATAAAAGGCCAATCAAATGATGTATAGTTTAAACAATTGCATTAAATTTAGCTTAAATTTGCAGTTTTTTTTTAAATTACAAGTGCGGACTTTCTTTTTGCCGGCACTGTAAATAAGCTTGTGACTGAAAATGGTAGGAAATTTCCACAATTTACAGACAAACCCATCTTTAAAAAAACTGTATCTTCAGATCTTTTTAAAGTATTATGATGAAATTTTGAATATATTATAATACCATGAAGGCTGAGTTGGCATTATTTACGACCATCTCACTCGGTAACTTACAGACTAATTAGCATATTTCAGTTTCATTTTAACAGCTTTAAGTAGAAGCATCATAAAAACAACTAAGAAAATGGTAAGTAAGGCTTTTTCATCATAGGAAGTATTATTCTGATGGACATTATCATTTGCCATTATAACATCTTGAAAAATCCAAGATGACAACTAGGAAATCCAAAATGCCACCATGACAGGATTTAAAGAAATTAACAAAATATGGCTTGCAGCATATTAAATTAAAGGAAATTTTGTACAGATCAGAATTATATTTTCAAGTACATTAAACTAATTAGCATACTCATTAGCATCATTAAGTTTCATTTTAACAGCTTCCAGCAGAAGCATCATAATAAATAGTTTAAAAAATGGAAGGTAAGACTTTATCATCATGCAAAATGTTATTCTGATAGATTTTATCATTTACCATCATTACACCATGAAAAATCCAAGATGGCCACCACGACACAATTCAAAGAAATTATTAACAAAATATGGCTTGTAGCATATCAAATGGAAAGAAATTTTGTACAAATTACAATCATGTTTTCAAGTTCATTAAACTAATTAGGATAATTAAATTTCATTTTTAACGGTTTCAAGTTACTGTGACAATTATCGGGCAAGTTTCTAACACTATTTTGTATAATTTTTTTTTATTTTTAAGTCATTGTTGAGACTTCAAGAGACATCGCGGCCATCTTTTCCTTGTTCTGATGTAACGCTTTTTTGAACAATACCACAAATTTATTGAGGTAGGTAGAAATGTAACTTGCCTTTGGTAACATTTATTTGTTATATATTTGGGGTTTTTTTTGCCAATTTTTCATACCTCTGTGGATTGTAAAACAAACCCACAGATTTTTTTGTGTATGCCACAATGCAAAAAAATTCTATGTCACTATTTCTAACGACTTTAGCATAAGTTTTTATCCAATTCTTTTCAAATTTTAGGACAAAAGAAATGAATATGTTTGTTTGGACACAGTTTCTATCTTTACTTATCTTTATTACAAAGCGTTAACTTTGAGATAGTCTAACTTTTAACTGGAAAGACGTACGTGTTCAAATTCCGTAGCAAAGATAATTCTTTCCCCCGATTAGCTAAAACAATTAGAAACATCGTCAACGGGTACAACGTTCACTTCAAGTGTTTATGTGAACACACCTCGATCGCTTATTTGCAAAAAGTGATCTACTGCAAGCGGGCATGCTATGCTAGCATGTTTTGTCATTAATAGTCAGATTTAAATGCTGATTTCTTCGAAGATACAAATCACAACAAAAATATTAGAATACTATTTTTTAAAGTAAATTTTATTGTGAATCCAATTATATAAGTTTTATTTTGATGCAAATAGGAGAAATGTACTTATTATTGATTTAAAAACTATGAGTGTCAAATTAGGTAGCAGTGTGTGCCTTGTCCAGCGCTGAATGTTATGGTGTCTGGTATTGCTAGTTAAAGGTACGACGGTATTAATATATAGATTATAAATCCAATTCTCTATCCATTATTATATATTGCAGTGCTCACCTCCCCCAGCGTTACCTGGTCATAAAGTATGCTTAAATGATATTTTAATTCATGCAGATTTCGTATTTATTCTTATATAGTCAATACTGATTTGATTATTATATTGTACCCAATATATAGTAGTGATTGCAAAAGGTTAAAAAAAAAAAAATATGACTTAGTTGCCATCATCCAGAATCAAAACCAAAACATATAGCTCTCCAACCGTATTCGTTACCATCCGTCTTAAACCCATACACATAAAAACTTTTAAAAAATAATATTGTCAAAGATATAAATGTATATTTACGCATGCATAGAAATAACATGCTTAGTCAACTTACACCTGCCAAGTTCCATTTTTGTTTTAAATTTTGACTCCTAAGCAGCTATTTTTACCAGCTAAAAACCAAATCAAGTTTGTTCTACAGGTCCAAATACCCTATGTATCAAGTTTCACTCTGTAGACCAAAAATTAATGGAGTAGTTTGGTAGAGACAGAGACAGACAAGATCACTTTCACACACACACACATATATATATATATATATATATATATAATTTAATGAGTAAATGGTAAAAAACCTGAAAAAAGTGCTCATTACTACTATAGAGCAAAATATTTTTACTGCTGGGTCATATCCAGCCCGCCCATCTACTTAACCACAAACCTCTTTCTTTTTCTCTTAATATCTTACCCTTCTCCCGTTTTTTTTCCCTTCTCTCTCTCTCTCTCTCTGGTTTTGTGATTTAACCCTCTCCCTCTCTCTACCTTTGTTATCTGTCTTGAGTTTTTTTTGTGTGTGAATTTACAGTTTGCTGCTGCTGATTATAATTTTGACTTTGCACTTTTTATCTCTACTTCCTATAATATTTCTTCAGTCTGCTAAGTCTGAAGAAACTATCAGATCATTAATTTGATTCTGGTAGTGGAAACATGTAACTAAGCAGACCAAAAAACAGTAATAAGATGTATGTATATATATATATATATATATATATATATATATATATATATATATATATACATGTGTGCTATTTAAACTGTCTAAAAACTGTGAAATTACTTTTTTAATGCAAATATGATAAATTTCATATTGTTTGTTTCCTGTGATGCATTAACCTGCAAAATTTATTGTATATTTTGCAAATCTTTCCTCTGATGAGAAGAATTGCATTCTTCAAAACTCCATGGAATAAGGATTTTCTTGTTTTATTTGTACTCCTTGTCAAATTATTAAAATTTTGTATGCCTTCCTTATAGGTTTTTATAAATTTTCAATATCAAGATTTTTATTTTATATATATATATATATATATATATATATATATATATATATATATATATATGACATGTCAGGTTGAACACAACTGAGTTTTCAGGGGGGAGGGGGTTCTCATTCTATGGATAATTTGCTCTATCCGCTTGGCCAGTTGTATATTATGGCACCAAATGACAGTTTTTTGGCCATTTGCTCAAATGCTAACCCTTCCTCTCCAACAGACAACTCAAATCAATAAATAGACGAATATAAAAATTTATCAAATTCACTTAAAGCACACTTAACTAAACCTCAGCAACAATTACAAGGACAATCACTCATAACAACAATGGAAGACACCAATTAAAAGCACTTGAGCAAATGGACCCAAAACTATCATTTCGTGCCATAATATACAATTTGCCAGCCAAAACAAGACAGATTGTGCAGCATATAGAGCAGATTATCTATAGAATTGGAAAAAAATATGAAAACAGTCGTGTTCAATTGTCTTGCTGGTGAATTACATATATTGTTGCAGTATTTTTTATACATGATGGGGGATATGGTCTCTCACAGTTGGAAGATTCTATTTATAAACGATGCTGCTAGGCACTGGCGAATCAAATGAATTCACATTCTGTTAACAAACAAGACCGATGATGAGGGGAGGTTCTGTCATGATTTCTCCATTGCCTATGACCTCACTCAGATTGTTCAGGAACCCACCCGTGTGCCCGACAATGACGGCCAGTATGCGAGCCTACTAGACCTTTTTCTCACAACTTGCCCTGAACTATGTTCAGTTTCTGTTCTGTCGCCTCTTGGATCTTCCGACCACTCTGTTGTATCAATTAAGATAAAAATGAAATGTAATAAGTCCCCAGACGTACCTCTCCATCGTACAGTATATCAATACACTAAGGCTGACTGGGATAGCTTCCGTACATTTATAACTGATCTATCTCTGCATTCCATATTTAAAAAGGATGTGTCCTCTATAGTATTAGACCTGACGGAATGGTTAATTGTAGGTATTGACCGTTTCATACCCTCGAAAAAGTTTCAGCAAAAACCTAACAGCCAGCCATGGTTCTCTCCAGAATGTGCTGCTGCCATTGCGCACAGAAATCACTTTTTCCACTGTTTCCAACGTAATAGATGTATGGAAACTAAAGCCACTTTCAGGACTGCCAGCAACCATTGTAAGAAAGTAATATCCAGATATAGATATCTCACTGCTGATGCTATTCTCTATCTATATAAGAGCCAGGTACGTCCAAGGATGGAATACTGTTGCCACATCTGGGCAGGAACTGCTAGAAAGGACTTGTCCTGCCTTGATAGAGTTCAAAATAGACTTCGTAGCCTCGTAGGAGATGTGCTTTTCTCTTCCTTGCAACCTCTATCTCACAGAAGAGATGTTGCAAGTCTGTCTCTGATGTATCGTTATTTTCATGGAAAGTGTTCGACTGAGCTTCAATCTATGGTCCCCCCTCGTCAAACTTTCACAAGAAACACTCGTCTAGCTGTAAACACTATCAATAATTCCCCCCACTCTTTATCTGTGCCTAAACGTAGATTCCATGAATACAGCTTTTTTATTACTGCACGCCTGTGGAATTGTCTTCCGTTTTCCTGCTTTCCGGCTGACTACAATATGGTTGTCTTCAAGTCTAACGTAAATAAGTTCTTGATGAGCCGTTCCATATAAGTTATCAAATTTAACAAATTTTCATTACTAATGATTATTATATTGTCCAATTTCTACTGTACACTCTTTAGTCCTTATCCTTGAGTGGCCTTTGGCCTTGATAATGTGTTGATGCCTATGAAAAAAAAAAAAAAGAAAATGTCCAATGTGAACAAGTTACAAAATTCCCACTGTTTACTATGCTAAAATCACAATGACTAATGTATACCTATTAACCCTTATCCTCGAGTGGCCTCTGGGCCTTGATAAGTGGTGAAACCATGTAAAAAAAAAAAAAAAAAACAATCAGAAACCAGAATTGCTCCATAAAAATGAAACCTTTTTCTGTAGCAACTTCGCATATGTTTGATTCGTGTCAACATGGGAAGAATCTTTTGGTCTGTGGCGTACAACTCAAGAACTGTCTACTGAGAACCAGTCGCCTCCAGGACTGTATAGAACAACTAACCATCAGAAACTGTTCTGAAACTAAAAATGGCTTCCAACTCAAGATATACACTAGCAGGGAGACCAGATGCTGCCCTGGATTGATGATGATCAACAAAGTGTTCACACTCCCATATCTTATTGTCATCGAAATCAGTAAAATTGCCTATTTTTCAATCAAATCAATCAGCTCTTGTTGGGGACCCATCTGGGTGCACCAGGAGAAAGCTTCACATGCCTCCATGCAGTGATTTAGTCCACAAAACATTATAGTCTACATTGAACTGTAGAGAATCTACTGTTGATTTTATAAAATTATTTTTTTATATATAATGGCTTGAATAAAAGTTTAAAATGAAAAGGTCAAGTATCATAGTGCAAATGTGCTTTAAAAAGAAACATTGACTTTGAATGCACTCTTGTCATACCAAAGAACTTACTGTTGATTTTATATGTCAAGCCTTTCGACTTGTGTGGTGATAAAACTCCTGAATGCACTAGTGATGTTAGGCTGTATAAGTAGTCAGTCAACTTTGGATAAAATCGCCTGCTCTTTCTTTCATCGGATTATTTCAATTTATCGATACTTATTGAAGAAATTCTGGTACAAAACCTATCTAAGAACACTGCCAGGCACATAAAGTACCTCTATGTGAAATTTCATAAAAATCAGCTCAGCCGTTTTTGAGTGCATAGGGAACGAACTCACACACAGACAGTTTATTTTATATAATAGTAGTGATACACACACACAGAAAGTGCATACATAAATATATCGATAGATACTTATATAACTGCTACACACACACACACACACAAGATCAAAGGAAAAATGCTAATAAATTTACCGTTAAGAAATCTAAATCAAGTTCTTTGAAGATTTGATCTTGTCACACTTTTCTAAAAGTACCAAATGGAGGCTAATATTTATCAGCAGCAAACAGTGATGGAAAGCAGGCGTAGAGCATCAATGATCAATGGAAGCAGGGTGGGAGTTCGAAAAGGCCAATGCCATTAAGCAGTAATGTGTGCTGATATGCCAGCACTGAAGCAATAATGTCCAAACAGTTGGAAAAACAGATGAAAGACACGACAGGCCGGTAAAAATGGCAGATGCAGCGAGAAACAATAAATAAATGATGGTCGGACGAAGAAAGATGATGAGTTGTACAATTCAAGCTATCTGAGAACTTGAGACGCCTGAGACAAGGAAAGAAAGAGGCAGCAGAAATGGAGGTGATATAACGCTAAAAAGACTCGGCTCAAATGCATAAATGGTAGTATTGGAACGATTAATTAGAATCGGAAAACAGAAAAAATCCAAACATTTTGGAATATCGGTATCGGAAAAAATTAGTGCCTATTTTCCGATGCCAAAAGCGATTCTTTTTAACAACCTTTTTTTTTTTTTTAATTTGATTTTGTTTAAAAACAACTTATACACTGCTGGCAGTAATAAATAATATTTATTGATTTTAAACGACCAGTAAAACTAAAAGTTATAAATCACCTCCACAAGCGTGGTTTTATGTTTGAATAAATATATGAGAATTTAACGTGTTTTTTTTTTTTTTACGGTAATCAAGAAAAAATAACAATTTTATAAAATAAAATATGCACCAAGTGTGCTTGAAAGTCAAATCACAACGTAATATTATGAAAATAAACAAGTATTTTACTTGTTTGAAATTTATAACATAAATATATTTCGGAGTTATACTCCATCCTCAGTATGTTGTTTTCTTTTTTCTTTTCTTTTATTCTTCCTTGTCATGTTGTAGAGTTGGAGAAAGAAATGTCTGTTTGTAAAGAGCCGCGTGTTGTATCTCAGCGGTTGTATTTTGAAATGTTTGAAACAGTGCACAGGCAACGCGAGAATAACGTCAATTTTATAGTTTAATATTTAAAGATTTGTGAAGAATCTGAATTGGTAATTGTGTCGGAATCAGAAAGAAATATTGAAATTGTCCCATCACTAATAAATGGCTTAATCAGGGGATGAACAACCAAAGAAACTGACGGAATATATGTTATACTAACAAAAACTGGGTTCCGGCCAAATGACCAGAATTGGCCAAATAAAGAGAACAACTTGAAGCTGATAACATTGCACAATAATTGCACGATACAGAGTTTGCATATGTACGACAAAATAAGGCATGACAAGTGGATCCTCCTGATTCTCTATTCGTGTGATTTAGGTACACCATGCAAGCAACTTGGGATTCTTATGTCAAGGACAATAAGCAACAGATTCGTATTTAGACGGACTGACATGATGTTTTTCTTTTTTTCGCTAAAAGTCTTTGTAAAAAATAAAGTTATACCTGAAAATCCGTTCTGGTAAAAATTTACTTTCACCATAACTAATGTTTGTGCAAAATATCAAAAAAAAAAAAAAAAAAAAAAAAAAATCCCAGGCATGGTTATTAAGAAAAGTGCGAACAAACAAACGGGCATGAATTACTAGGTCCAATCTCTCCTTTATTGACAGACCAATAAAGAGTTATTTTCTCTAATGAAGAAATGTCCCTGCTAGGTGATTTGTTCACAAGACCAATAAGCTTGCAGGACATATTGATTCCATCTGTCCCCTGAGTAACTTCTTCAGCCTCTTTGGAAATCACGGTCTGCATAGAGAACCCTGGAAGCATCAAATAAAGACATCCCTGCTCTTTCTCTTGGCCTTGTTCACTACATGCTCCAGCATTAACGATCTTTGCGTGAGGATAACTACTGGCTGACATTCGACAATCCAACAAATTTTCAACTCTCCATTTTTCTTCACTCTCACACGGTGCAACTTTTTTTCGACTTAAATCCTTTCACAGTTGTAATAAAGGAGGTTTTGTTTTTCTTTCTGTGCAACATATTTGTAAAATGTTTTTGACTCCTAATGGGGGGATGAGACGAATGGAGTTGCCGCCTATCATTTTTATAACCAACGGCTGTGCTAAACAACCAATGAAAACGTCCCAAAATTATTATAAAAATTGTTGAATTTTAGATTCAATCAGTTCGCCGTTTACTACATCACGGACTGCATTTAATTCTTGGCCGCCATCTTGGTTACTGATCTGAACTACGCCGCCATCTTGGTTACTGATCTGAACTACGCCGCCATCTTTGTTCAACACAATATCTCAGAACTTAAGAGGTTAACTATGCCACGGACCGCATTTGATTCTTGGTCGCCATCTTGGTTACTGATCTGAACTACACCGCCATCTTTGTTCAACACAATGTCTCAAAACTTAGCAATATTCATTTACTATTAATATATAAAAGTGCATCTCACATTTTTAAAGAACTAGCAGGCCACAAGGCATTACCTGGTTGTAAAATACGCTTAAATAGGATATTTAAAATATCCTATTTACATTTAAAATACTCTTAAATACGACATTTTAATTCATGTAGATTTCATATTCATTATTAAAGAGCCAATTCTCTACTGATTATTATATTGTACCCAATATATATAGTATGATTTCAAAAGTTTAAAAAACAAAAAAAAAAGTACTTGGGTGCCATCAATGAGAATCAAAACAAACATTTAACGTTCCAGCATTGGTCATTACCATTCAATCTATCGTCAGACAAACAAGAAGTGGTTAAAAATGGACTGACTTTAACATATAAATGTATATTTGCGCATGCTAGCTATTTTTACCAGCTAAAGACCAAATCATATTTGTTCCACAGGTCCAAGTACTCTATATATCAAGTTTCAAGGCAGTAGACCAAAAATTGATAGAGGAGCTTGACAGAGATCACTTCTCAGACATACAGGCATTAAATGACCTTGTCTGTCTGATATGAGCATTTCAATATTCAATTTGGTTATGTGTATAGATATATCCATATATTAGTGGCCTGGCAAGGCCACAGAGGGGGCAATCAAGCAAAAAAAAAAATCCCTAAGCAAAATTCATCCCAAAGCAGCAAAACAGAAGCTAGCCTGCCAGGACACTATATATACAAATGTAGGAAAATTTGGGCATATTATATTGGTTTGAAAATATATGTTCTTTTTTCCAAACTGTCATAAAAATTTAACCATAGAATAGTATTATAATCTTCAAAAAGCCTACAAATTTTCAAATAGTTGTCTCATAGAATCAAAGATATGAGCATTTCAATAATCAATTTGGCTACGAGTATATATATATATATATATATATATATATATATATATATATATATATATATATATATATATATATATACATACTACCTTTTTTGGCAATTTTATAAGTTCCAAATTTCAGCAACTATTGATAGTAACTGAAGACTCGTTGGAAAGGTAATGACCTAAATTCTATAGTGGGCTATGTGACATTTGCCCTTAAGGTCACAGTTTATTTTTGGCACTTTTTCAGAGCCATAAAATGGTTCAGTAAAGGTGCAGTACCTTTCCACCTCAAAAAACCCTTTAAAATTACAACTATTATGGGGTTTGGAGAGTGCTGAAAACGAAAATAACTTTTTAAATTCCTGGAAAGAGAAGTTTCCAAGATATGAAGAAATTATAGTTGCAAAAAGTGGGAGATCACTTTTCTATATTAATTTAACGTAAAATGAGCCCCCAATTACCTATAAACTATGATAGTTTCGTATCAACTTTGTTTACATTTTATGATCTAATTAATTTTTGCTTACCATTTTATTTCTTAAGAAGGAACTACAATTAAAAGGTTAGCCGTTTGAAGAACAGTTGTTTTGGAATATTTTAAATGACATAATATTCAACGCATATGAAAATACACAATATGATGTTTTCATTTTATATTTTGTTGCCCTGATTTTTGCAAAAAAAATTGATTATTTGCTAGCAGTAGTAATAATTGAAAACACAAAAGTTGACATTTTTAACGGCTTACAAAATTGTATGCTATCAAAATAACAGTGTTATCACTATGTCGCAATAAAAAAAAAAATACCCAAATACAACCAGCTTATCAGCGATGGAAGAATATTTTTAAATCTGTCAACGTCATTTCTGCCTGAAAAGGAAGATCAAGATTGAAGACACAATGGAGTCGCTCGTATCATGCAGATTATTCAAACTACTGTTCTAATCTTGAATATTATTTTCACAACATTTCAGCTGATGTAATCTCCGACCTTCTGCGGGTATATCTTGTCAAACTCAGGAATCTACACTAGATTTAGAACATAATCTTTTTATTTAATCCAAAAGAGTTGCATGCTCTTGTTCTGTCAGCCATGATCAGATAGAAATCTTAAATAATTTGCAATTGTATTCTTAGTATCCACAACGGGTTAAAGGGCCTGTGGCATAACGGATAAATACTAGTTAAAATTCAGTTCGTTTAACTCTTGTGGCAGTTGAAGGTTCAATTCTTAGTGTGGGCAATAATAATACAATTAGGAGTTTCACAAAAAAATTCCCAAGTTAAACAAGATACACCTGAAGAATGTCAGTTGGTTGGTTGTTTTTGTTTTATGGCATATCAACCCTTTTCAGGTTATTTAATGCCAAATCCAGTAATTTTGAAGAAATTTTTTTTAATGGAATACATTTGTTTTTTTCAAGTCGATTTCTATTCAACCAATAGTTGGGACCCTAACAGGTACTACCACTCCGGGTCAGAGTGGACCTGGGAGCAATTAAAGGGTGGCTCCACACTCTCCAAAGCCCACAAGCTGGGGCCTCACCATCGGATATAGTTTAAGGTCATATCCAGGATCCTGAAGAATGTCGGAGTAAATCGACAGATACATCATGAGAATAACACCCCCACATTAGAACAGTAAACTGAATAATTGAACTAATATACACCATCACTCCTCATCTACAAAAAATTATAAAACATAATTTATTTGGAATTTCTTTTTATTATAGTAAATATGTCTATATTACAAACAACCTCCACCTCTGTGGGAGAAAAGGAGGAAACAGCTATTCAAATCCAAAATACTTGTTCAAAATTCAGTTCTAAGTGTAACTCTTGTGTGGGGTTGAAGGTTCAATCCTTAGTGTGGGCAATAATAAGAATACAATTAAGAGCTTATTAAAAAGATTCCAGAGTTTGACAGGATACACCTGAAGGTCGGAGGCTACACTGGCCAAAACGTTGCGTAAAGATGAGAACAGTAGTCCAAAGAATCAAAATATATATAAATCTGAATTTCATCAAAAATCAAGAACTCCAATCCTTTCAATGCTTATCTCTATATAAATAAAATTAAGTCATTTTCCCCTCTCAGTTTTACCTTAATAGGATTAAAACTCGAGACATTTCATGCAAATGTAATATGCACAAACCGCAGCACATTCTCTGAGGTTTGCTATAGGCCTATTACCTATACACTTGCTCAATACTCATACATTCCTATATTTTTTCTGGCGAGAGTTCACTGCCAAAACCTGTAAGAATCAATGGAAGTTGTAAAATCTTTTCTCTCCATTTAATTCCTCCTTTTCCTGCTCCCCATTTACACCGTCGCTTCATCGTTCACGAGGGACTAATACGAACGCACACCGACTATGGGTTTTGTAGTTTCACAAAAAAACTGAAATGCTTCCTATTGCAGGGAAACGCATCACGCCTAATTATACATTGCTTATTTACAATTTATTTCGCAACATTATTACACTAGAAAAAAAAAAACGATTCTCTCCTTTTTCTTTTCTTTTTTTATTCAATAACATATATCATTTCCTTTTCCTTTAGTTTCGTTCGATGTATTCTTTGTCTGTTTACGTTTTTCCGATTACAGAGTTAAAGATTGATTTTACAGTTAGCGCATTACAAAATCTAAGATGTCCCATTTTCACTAAAAGCGATTACGCACATATGAATCTCGATTAGTAACAAATCGTTTCATGTGTGCTTTAAAAAAGTCACCGACTCGGATAGAGAAATACTACATTTGAAAATGTAAACAATGCATTTCTATATGAATCTCTAATAACATCAGTTCCGGTGTACTGCGTTTCATATGCTTTTGTCTTGTTTCTTTGCTGTTCCAGTTTTTCAGATTTAATTGCGATTGTAAACATTGTTACGATATAACTCAAAGCAAAATGAATTCCACTACTGACGCTTTCCTCAGCACAAACAAGGTGTTTCCTTTTTTGTAATATTTACTTCATTATCTTGGAATTATACTTTACTAATTATCTTTGAATTATACCAAGAAAACTAATCTTTATCTTGATATGGATTTTTACATTGGATTTATTTTAATTCAAAAATTAACTGAATTGATAAGTCCGCCATGCAAAAAATTTCTCATAACACGTTTTTCTTCTCACGTGTACAAACACTTCCTTCCCTTGCAGAAATTAAGTTTTGTCCTTATTCTTCAAATTCCTATTTCAGTCACCTAAATTAATTAGTGTTAAAGGAGCTTAGGAATTTCTACATAGAATGATATGCCGGTATATTACAGCAAAATCATCGTTCACGTTGCTGACACGGTTACAGGTTGTCCATTCTGAAAGCCTTCCTTAACATGGGGAGGTTTGGGGTGTCTATTCCGAGACCCATTTAATTGGAAATGTTTCGATTTCATTATTTAGAACGGGACAGTTTTCCATGAAACATTTTCGGTTAACACCAGACAATCACATGACATATTCGTCAGGGTTTCAGCTGAACGAGCACCATATGAAAACCAGAACAAAACCAATACATTTATTCTATAATAATTTATCAAAATATCATTGGACAAAACTTTAGTGAAAACTTGGCGTGATAAAATTTTAATTTTAATACAACAATTTCAATTTTTTTTTTCGTAAAAATACATATTTGGATATGTGTTTTTTGGAATTAAAGCAACTTCGAAAGCTCAACAACAAATTAATTTATATGATTGTTTTTTTCCTTTTTTTAACGGGGAAGTGGGTTGTTTTTTTTATTTATTTATTTTTCGTTTTACCAGCAATCGTTCTACAGTTTAAATTTTCGGTTATTTATTTCATGCTTCGGTCATAGTCTAACCACGATTTGCACAGAAGGTGTGTGAAATAAAATGGTGTCTCCAATTTCGGCAATAAAGTGTAGAAGCACCGTTATTCTTTGGATTATATACGTTGGAGGGGGGGGGCACGATTTAAACCCCCCCAAAAAATAAATAAATAAAACGGAGCAAAATTTAAGTTTCCTTTCCATTTTTACAACAACCGCACAAATAAGGGGGATTGATTTACTAGGGTTTTTATTCGAAGCTGAGCACTTATTTTCGCATTTTGGTTACATTTGTTTGTTTGCAATCGCTGATAGCCCACTTCAAAAATTGAACAAAAGACGAAATTAAAAATAATGGTACTCATGCATAATTTGACCCCTACTCCCTGATTCCATTTCATTCCATCGGATTCAACCAAGCATTGTTTAAATGTTCAAACACTAAATCAACATTTTATTTTTTTTTTTTGCATAACTAATTAATTAATTAATGATGGGAGTATTTTTTCTGTTTATTTTCTTAACATCTGTTGACAAAAAATTAATTTGTACATTCTCTTGAAAAAAAAAAAAAAAAAAAAAACTTTTCTCTACTTTCACCTAACTATTAACAGTATTCATATAAAGCATTCATCTTTTCTTTTTATAAAAATTCCGTTTGCAAAAAAAAAAAAAAAAAAAAAAAACGTTTACTGCCAATTTTCTTTTTTAAAAAAAAAAGTGCAAGTTTTCCTGACAAAAAAAAAGAAAAAAAAACCCTTTCCCCTAACAATTTATGGTAAAAAAGGAATCTTTTTTGAGGAAAAAAAAATTGCAAAAAATATTAAAAGTAAATATACAATACAAAATGCAATTTTTCTTGAGGAATGTGTTCCATTTTAACAAACTGAGCCACAGCAACGTGTGGCCGGGTACAGCTAATTAACTATAAAATATGAATGAGAAAAGTGACATACCAACAAAACTGTTGAACTTAAGCATGACACACTGATGGAAAACCTGAATTTCAGTCATATAGAAAGGCATGAACACATCTATTATTTAAAGGCTAAAGAGTAACTGTCTGTTTGTATGTCCAGCTAAAACTCAAAAAATTGTACAACAAACACCCATAAAGTTTTATTTTAATTTTTTTAATCCGTATAACCTTGAATTAAGAATTTAAAAATTTTTAATTCCTAAATTAAAAAAAAAAAGATTATCTGGAGATTAAATGCCCATTTATGTCATTTAATGTGATCAAGACATACACCTTTTAATGCTATCATCTACAGGAAGAAATTAATTTTATTTTTTCATTATTTCCCTTATATCAACTAAAGTTGTGCATGCGTGTGTCTAGAGAGAGGATTGGGCTAAGTGAAAAAAAAAAAAAGAGGAGGTCAATAAGAAAGAAAAAAAAGAATAAAAATTATTTTCTACTTTTACCCCAGGCAATGCTGGATAACCCTGCTAATCTAAAAGAAAATAAAAGGACCTGCGGCACAATGGATAAAAGTGTTAAGCAATCTTAATTTATAATCTTCCGAAAGTTGAAGATTCAATCACAGTATGGGTGATACTAAGATATAATTATGATCTACTTGGTCATGGCTGCCAAGAAGAGAGCAAGCTCCCTCTATGGATTAAATAAAAGGTTCCATTCAAAGTTCTATACAGATTTTCTAGTACAGCAAGATGATTCTAAAGAATATTAACAGTTATATTGGCTGGAACATCATGAATCCAAGTGACATAAATTTTTAATCCTCATCTCAAAATTTTCGACCGATAAAAGCGATAAGAGAATAGTGAATAAAAAAAACTGTTTTTAAGTGCCGAGAATTATTATCTGCTGATTGAAGTGAAGAATATCACATGGTTTGTTGCAGATCTTCGAGGAATTATCTTGGAAATAGGTCAAACAAATTAATTTAAAATTTTAGAAAACAGGAAATCTAAAACTGAAATGATAATTGCTTCATGGATTTATTTGGATTTTTTTGCTGGTGTTTTTTTTTTTGTTTTTTTTTCTTGAGAATGAAAAAGAAGACAAGAGCAGGTAGAGATTAGGTGAAGGGGAAGATAGAAAGAAAAAGATTAGGTGGGAGGGCGATAGAGAGAAAAAGATTAGGTTGGGGGGGGGAGATAGAGAGAAAGAGATTAGGTGGGAGAAGAGAAAGACATTGGGGGGAGAGATAGAAAGAATTAGTAGGGAGAAATAGAGAGAAAGCAATTAGGAGAAGAGAAAGATTAATGGGGAAGACAGAAAGAAAGAGATGAGTGGAGGGGAGACAGAGAGAGACCGAGATTAGGACGGAAAGATAGAGAAAAAGGGAGAGATTAAAAAGAAGAGATGGAGATTGGGGGGGGGGGGGATCTATCGCTCCCCCAATCTCTCTCTAATCTCTATCGCTCCCCTAATCTCTATCCGTCCCCCTAATCTCTATCTGTCCCCATAATCTCTCTCTATTAGGGGGACAGATAATTAGGTGGACGGATAGAGATTAGGGGAGCGATAGAGATTAGAGAGAGATTGGGGGAGTGATAGAAATTAGAGAGAGATTAGGGGAGCAATAGAGATTAGGGGATGCACTTTTTCGCTTCACACCAATGCAAAGTTGGTTACCGTAAGCTAAAATACTTGCTAACTTCCAGTGTAGCGCTACCAAAAGCAGTGACACGGCAAATCAGTTCCTTCGCTTTTTTTCTCTCATGCCTAGATCTCCTCTGTTCATGTGGTCCTGGATATGACCTGAAACTATATCCAGTGGTGAGGCCCCAGCTTGCGGGCTTTGGGGAGTGGGGAGCCACCCTTTAATTGCCATTGCTCCCAGGTCCACTCTGACCCAGAGTGGTAGTACGTGTTAGGCTCTCAACTATGGGGTAAATAGAAACCGACTTAAAAACAACAAATACATTCTATTAAAAAATTTTTCTTCAAAATCTTTGGATTTGGCAAAAGGGTTGATACGTCGTAAAATAAAAACAACCAACGAAACCTCTGTTCATGTAATCTTTTTAATTATGTTTTTCTGATTTTTTGTAATAATCATCGAAAAGTTCTGTTTTTTTTAATTATATTTTAATTAAGTATTATTGAAATTTTTTTGTTTTTTTAGTTCATTGAAAACACTTTTTGAACTTTTTTTTACAATTGTTGAAAACACTTTTTAAAATATATTTTATTTAACTATTTCAGGAATATTATGTATTCAACACATATTTTTATGATGTTTAAAATTTTGTTATTTTGATTTTAATAATTTTAATTTTATATCTTCACTAGCAAGGGGTACCCGGCGTTGCCCGGATGTTTGGAGGTGTATGTGTGTGTGGGGGGGGGGGGGTTAAAAAAAAAGTAAGTATGAGGATCGAACCCGAACCCTTGAGG
Source organism: Euprymna scolopes (assembly GCF_053919585.1). NCBI lineage: Eukaryota > Metazoa > Mollusca > Cephalopoda > Sepiida > Sepiolidae > Euprymna > Euprymna scolopes. The sequence continues at coordinate 43,659,484 of NC_136511.1, read as the reverse complement.
TAAAGTTGTGAAAAAAAAAAAACGTGCGACGTTACCCATTGTCCCACTGCGACATGCTTACGGAAACATGTTTGAATTTATTTAATTACTTGGCTTTAGCAGGTGCTCGTTTTAATGAGTTAATGAGGTCAAGTTTGACTGCGGAATTTCATTTACTGCTGAACGCTTTCCCCCCCCCCAAGATGTTATAGGAAAAAGACTAACCCACATGCAGCGAGCGATAAATATTGAATATTTATCTTCCCGAAATCGAGTAAATTAAATAGACAGGCGAGCTTCGTTGTTAACTGTGAGATATTACGATTTATATGTGATATAAAAAGTTTTAAAAGGTTGTGAAGCGAGCGACCGCTTCTCTGAAAGAAGCCTTTTGTAGACACACAGAAAAAGCGAACACACATATATATATACATTTTCGCTTTTATATTTATAGATAAGCATATTTATTATATAAATTCAAATATAGAACGTTTAATTTTAAAAATTAAAAAAAAATTATTTTCTTATAAAATTTATAATAAAATAACGTTTATTTTTTAAATTCTATTAAAAGTGTAAATAAAGACTAATTGTGCTATTTTTATTAATTTTTATTGTATATTTTTCAAACATGTCCTTTTCTTTAATTTATTTTTATTTCGGACTATTAGTCTCATCTTTATTAGTTGTTTTTTTTATCTTTTTTTTATTTTATTGGTTTGTTTATTCAGAACGTTTCGGCCAACTATTCGTGCCAGAGGTTAATTGGTCAAAATGTGGTGAGACGACGACAACAACTACGGATGGCAGTGATGGCTGAGAATGCAGTTAGGAGATTCGAAGTTCCTATCCGTCGCGGTTACCACCTGATGAAGGCCAGAGGAATAGTTGGCCGAAACGTTGTGAATAAACAAACCAATAAAAAAAAAAAAAACAACTAATAAAGATAAGACTAATAGTCCGAAATAAAAATAAATTAACATATAATGCTCATCTCAAAAAATGAGTTCCAATTAAGGAATATATATATATATATATATATATATATATATATATATATGTCCTTTTCTTATATTTCATTTCAATAAATTGCTTCACAATAGAAATACTGAAGAACAATAAAAGTGAAGGAACTGGTTTTCCTTGTCACCGCTTCCGGTAGCGCTACACCGGGAATTAGAAAGTAAGTTAGCTGACTATAACCGCAAAGTTTGACAGAAAACTATTTGTAATTACAATAGAAAAATGTGAGCATGAAGCGTAATATGGTTAAGCTTAAATATGGAAAAGAAAAGGACAAGATATTCTAGTAAAAAATATAATAAATTTATAACTTAACATATTGCAGCATTAAGAATTGATTATATAATGTTAAATTGAATTTTTTTTTAAATTCTTAATGCTTCAATATTTTAAGTTATAAATTTATTATATTTTTTACTAGAATATCTTGTCCTTTTCTTTTCCATGTTTAAGCTTAACCATATTATTTTTCATGCTCGCATTTTTCTATTGTAATCCATGATTTTTTCAGGTTTCCAGTAAATTCACTTGCTTTTTTTGTTTAATTTCAGTCTTATTTTTTTGCCCCCATAAACATAACATACACATATGTAATAACAATGTACGGCACTCATCTGCTTTCATTCTGTCTGTTTCATTTGTTACTTCTCTTTTTGCAAGAGCAGTGAATTAGTAGCAACACTAGTCGCTGAAGTGACATGGTTGCCATCGAAACCAGTCATAAAAAACGTTGCTCACCTCCTTATGAATTTTTACCAGTAAATTTATCATAACTTTTGTTTTACTGAACAAAAATTTAATTTTTTTTTTTTTTTTTTTTTTTCACAATATAACTGAGGTGATCTATAAACTGTAATAATTGTTTAAAATCTGGTCGAAAAATGAGTGAGCGGTGAAGCTTTAAAGCAGTTCTAAATGACTAAAACTGCCACTTAACCATATATTCAAACACGGTTGTGTTTGAATGATGTAGAGGCAATCTATCTCCCTGAAAAGGATCACTTTGAATTAAGACAAGCATAATTAATAATTAATTCTATATTAAGTAAAATAATTTTTTGTTTGTTTTTTCAGAATCCCTAATTTGAACATCTGAGATGGCCGTAACTGTTATAATGAAGATCTCTTGCCTGGCTTGGTTATTGGCAATAATCAGCCTACATCAAGCCAGTACTGGCAGTCATAGCTATAATCAAGACAAAGAATGCAAGTGCTGCATTGGACAGACTGGACCTCCGGGTGTTCCAGGGATCCCAGGTATGCAAGGAGCAATGGGCTTGGATGGACCAAAAGGAGTTAAAGGAGACCACGGATTACGAGGACCGGAAGGATCAAGAGGTAAGAAGTCAATAATGCGATATTTACAAAGAAAGTTCTGCTCGTCACATAAATGTCTGATGAAATGATTCTTGGATGGCATTTATTTGTAAACTAGTATGGGTGCCCGGCGTTGCTTGGGTGTTTGGAGGTGTGTGTTGAGCAAAAAAATGTGGTAGTAGGCAGGCAGGCAGGCTCAAACGCGTATCATGAAAGAGGGAAAAGAAGGTGGGGAAAAAAAAAAAAGTGACGTTTTTACTGTTGTAGCCATCGCCAAACCGGAAGTGGCGAGGGTTTAAATAAAGATTAGTCAATCGAAAAGAGGGGATGACTTTCGAAACTATTGGCGAAAAAAGTAACCCCCTCCTTGTAGAAAAGAGCCCAGGAGGGTGAAGGAATTAATGTTTTTAGCCAATTTTTCGATATTTTCCATCCGAAGAGCCGAGCTTCAAAACGATACTGATCTCGTGAAAATCCGTCACCTCTGTCGAAAGTTTGGACAGACATACAAACATACATTTAAACAGACAAATGGGATTTATATAATAGATTTAAAATATTGGACTGTTAATTCTTTTGATTTACTGCAAAACTTACATGGAAGCATTTTACCATTTCAAACATGCTATAATAAATATCTCAGTATCTATTTTACGAAAAAATGTACGTGCCCAACAGAATCTTTTGCCTGACTTGGACTTTTAGCTATGTTAGATATTGACTGGGCAATGTAGATAAAATTATTTGTGCTAAGATATTTTAATAGGAAAGAATGCTAAAACAAACAATAATTTAAAAATAGATATGACGTAGCATTACGTAGGTCACTTAAAATGATGTGGACTTTTAGGAGAGATCTGGAAAGATATGTATCATTTTTAGTCAGTTGGGGTCGAGACAGGAACAGAGATGGTCTGCAGATTGTGATGGCTCCCAGTATAGGGGATCAGAAATTGCGATAGTTACAATTAGCGTTGCAACTTTCCAATAGGGAAACATCCGTAATAAAGTTGCTGAAAAGATTTCTTTTTTTTTAAATAATTACAGCAGCTTTATTTACCAAATGTTTTCCCCCATTTTTCAGCCAATATCTAACCAGATTAACATCAATTCTTAAAATTTTCAACAGGCGAGAATGATCCAATACCACACATTAGTAATGAACAGACGTTTTGCTTTATCATAGTTCTTCACTGTGGCTAAACTAGCAGATACTTCTAGCTGATATGGGAACCAAACTGTTTTAACAACAGACGAATGGCTCATACATAACATTATCAGCAAGATCTCACTAGAGCAAGTGAAATCAATATATTTATATTATGCATTTTCTGCAGGTGCGAGTTTCTTGTATAAAAAGTTATTTATTACTGATAATGGCGTTGTTTCGAATTCTTATGATTACTTGTTCTCAGCCTCTCTTTATAGAAATCATGTTATTTAATGCTGAAAGCGGAAAGATTAATGTGAGAATGTTTTAATTGCCTATAATTCGGAAAGAACAAGTTTAATTAGTGCATTGCATCAGAAACTCCACTAATTAAGGTTCATGTGATGCACTTTTATAAGTCAGAACCAATCATTTTTGGAAGTTCATTATCACATTATTAAACAGGAAAATTAGGCTGGAAAGAGGTGTTGTTAAACTAGGACTGGTTCCCAACCCTTAAACATTACCCGGAAATTAGCTGGTATCTCAAGTAAACAATTAAATAGGGAGAGGCCCCAAATTTAAAACAAGAAACATTTTAATTATCTTTCTAGCTCTAAGTACTCTCTCCTCTCTGTTTGGGATCAACTCATCCTTCTCTCTTTTCTAACCAGTAGATTTCCTTCTGGCTCCAAGCTATACTATCTTTCGCTTTCTCAAAGTGGAAGCATTTCTCTATCACTCAAAGCTGAGACCCTTCATTTTACTCAATGCCGAAGGGATTCTGTCTTTTAGAGTAAACATTTACTCCCTTTACTTTTCATCTTTTAAGCTTAATCCAATAACTCGCTTACTAGTAAACTATCTCTCTCTCTCTCTCTCTCTCCATATATATATCAGAGAGAGAGAGACAGATAGTTATACTGTATCTCGGTTTCTTAAAGTGGAAGCAATTCTCTATCACCTAAAGCTGACACCCTTTATGATTATAATCCGCTAACGTACTTCCTAACTTCAACCATAGCACTACCGGAAGCGGTGACAATGCAAATCAGTTCTTTTTTTTTTTCTGTCTATATTTCCCCTATGCATGTACTCTTTTTTTTTTTTTTTTTTTTTTAACGTTTTGCCAATTGTTCTTTTTTTTATTTAATAATCATTGTAAAGTTTTTCAGTCTTATTTTAATTAAGAACTATTGAAATTAGTTTGACTTTTTTTTTTTTTTAAAAGAAAAATTGAAAACTATTTTCGGAATATTATGAATTGGATAGGTTTTTTTTATGATGTTTAAAATCTTTATTAGTTTGATTTCAATAATTTTAGTTTTAACATATATTTATTACATGAATTCAAATATTTTTATTTTTAAAAATAAAAATAAATTTATTTTTATAATTTCATAAACATATTTCTTATAAAATTTCAAATAAAATAAAAAAAATTTTGGATTTTGTTATTAAAAGTGCAAATAAAGATTAATTATGCTATTTTCATCTTTTTATAATTTTGTTAATTTTTATTGTATACTTTTTGATAATGTGCTTTTTCTTATATTTTAAATGGTTGTATTATTTAACTGAAGCTTCTTATTTTAAAAATTTTCCCTATATTCACACGATCTGTAGACTCTTCAGATTAGAAACTCCTGACTTACTACTAGGAGTCTGAGTCTTCAAAAACTTCCAATTCCCACTGTTTAATGACGAGCATATCTTTTACAATGTATGTCAAAAAAGTCAGTGCTGCATATTTTTTTTTGCACGTGCGAGTGTATAGTTGTTTTTATCAATCGCCTTTTTTGCCACTGTGCTTCAATGATACCAAATAAGTGTCTAAAATATGCTGGGTTTATAAAATAAATGATAAATTCTTTTTGTCTTTATTTTCTTTTCTTTACACACAGGAATCACCACTTATCAAGGTTTTGAGGCCACTCGAGGATAAGGGTTACTGAGTATACATTAGTCATTGTGATTATAGCGTAGTAAACATAAATAGTGAGAATTTTGTAAATTGGATTACTTAGGGGGGATGGGTCATCAAGAACCCACCAAAAAAAAGAATAAAATGCATTTGGGCATGATTACAAAAATAAAAGATAAAATAAAAGGCAATTGCAACTTCTCTTCCAATTTTCGGATTTCGTAATCATACGCAAATGCATTTTTTTTTTTTTTTGATGGATGGATAGTTGCTATTTCTTCTGATGAGTTAAGGGCAAAATAGATTCATTGATTGATATAATAATTAAATGAATGATTTTGCGCTACAAAACAGTTGCTGTCAAGAATTGTAAGTGTTAACGGAATTAAAGGAATAAATTGTAAGATGGTCAACATCATGAAATCTGAAATACAGACTTTTGTCATTTGTTTTTATTTATATATATATATATATATATATATATATATATATACACACACAAACACACTAGCATGGGTACAAGGCATTGCCTGGGTTGACATCAAGTTCTGTTTGGAACACACTGGAACACACCATGGCATTATGGGCAACGTGGATACCCCCACAACAATTCCAAAAATAAAAGAATGGATAAAAACAAATCTTATTCAATAACCAACAGAGAGAGATGTGGAAGCTGAGGCAACAGACTAATTCGTAGCGGGCACTTCTGACCTCCATTTGTTTTTATTACAATTGCATAACTCTCCATCTATTGTTCTTTTGTTTAACATTGACATTTCTGACTTGCGTCACAGGTCAGAATCTGGGTTGCTTTCTCCTGCTTGTTTTTTTTTTTAGGAAACTTGGCATTTTGTTATTGTAATTTTCATTCTTGTTTATTTCATTACTTACAATCAAAATGAAACACTGCCTTTAAGTACGAAAACATAAAAATATTATAATTTCTTTTTCATGATCTTATAATTGATTGTTAGTCTTTAATAATAATGATAACGTGAGAATGCTGTAAACTAGAAAAAATAACTTAGACAACACAAAATATTAGATTTCCAAACCTTAACCGAGACTGGCAGCTATAATAAAGGGGGTGTTTTTTTTTTTTGTTTTTTTAAAAAGACAGTAAACTTTAAAGTAAATCACAGAAAAATATTTTTTTATATAAATATGTGATTTATTCAAAAAATTAATTTTTGGCATTTATAATTTAAGTACAATTTCGAGTATATGGCTCCCGCATCTTGTACATATATGGCATAATCTAGAGGTTCAATTTTTCACAAAATGGGACAATAATGTATCAAATGTTGTCTTTCAAGTGGTTGACTGTGTCTGGTTTATCAGTGTAGACATGGGACTTTACATATCTTTAAAGAAAATAATCTAATGGAGTTAAATCACATGAACAAGGTGGCCAGTTCATAGGTCCATTTCAAATGTTTATCTCAGAAAACTGATTGTATTAAGCACTGTGTGGCATGTGGCTCTGTCCTGATGAAACCCCAAGCAAAGTGGAACACAAAATAACTGATAGTTACTAATTATGCATTTAAAAAAAAAGTTGTCAATTTATAGTTCGCAGCCTCAAATAATAACACCCTATAGAAAAACGGGCATTTTTTTTTTTTTTTAAAGAAAAAAATTAATCTTTTTTTTTTTATATATTTCCAGGTGAATTAGGTCCAATGGGACCAAATGGTGAAAAAGGAAGTCGCGGCAGAAAGGGCCAAAAGGGTGACCCCGGGGCCAATGGAACCAACGGTGAGAAAGGAGCCATGGGTCCACGAGGTTACCCAGGCTACAAAGGTGACCGTGGAGATAAAGGGCAAACTGCTAAGCCTACACGGCGCATCGCTTTCTCTGCAAGCCGGACAACCAAACTAGGACGCGTCATGCAGGACACGATCGTCACATTCAACAATGTGTTTGTTAATATTGGTGAGAGCTTCGACACGTACACGTCACACTTTGTGTGTCAAGTCAATGGCACATACCTCTTCACGGCACACATTATGGGCCAGAACAAGATTGATGCTTTTGCCTGGGTTATGGTCAACAATCAACATCAGCTGCCCCTACACGGGGATGGGCGGGCTGGCTTTGGGTCAAGCAGCAACACCATCATCTTGAGCCTCAACGCCGAAGACCATGTGTGGATACAGTTGAGCAAAGATTCAGCACTCCTCAACGATTATTCCACTTTCTCTGGATTCCTCATCTTTGAGAATTAATCTCGTCTTACACACCCACCCTAATGTAGTTAATGTCACTTCAATTTTGCTCTGAGGTGTTGTTAAACTAGGACTGGTTCCCAACCTTTAAACATTACCTGGCAATTAGCTGGTATCTCAAGTAAACAATTAAATAGAGAGAGGCCCCAAATTTAAAAAAAGAAACATTTTAATTATCTTTCTAGCTCTAAGTACTCTCTCCTCTCTGTTTGGAATCAAATCATCCTTCTCTCTTTTCTAACCAGTAGATTTCCTTCTGGCTCCAAGCTATACTATCTTTCGCTTTCTCAAAGTGGAAGCATTTCTCTATCACTCAAAGCTGAGACCCTTCATTTTACTCAATGCCGAAGGGATTCTGTCTTTTAGAGTAAACATTTACTCCCTTTACTTTTCATCTTTTAAGCTTAATCCAATAACTCGCTTACTAGTAAACTATCTCTCTCTCTCCATATATATATATCAGAGAGAGAGATAGTTATACTGTATCTCGGTTTCTTAAAGTGGAAGCAATTCTCTATCACCTAAAGCTGACACCCTTTATGATTATAATCCGCTAACGTACTTCCTAACTTCAACCATAGCACTACCGGAAGCCGTGACAATGCAAATCAGTTCCTTTTTTTTTCTGTCTATATTTCCCCTATGCATGTACTCTTTTTTTTTTTTTTTTTTTTTTTTTTTTAACGTTTTGCCAATTGTTCTTTTTTTTATTTAATAATCATTGTAAAGTTTTTCAGTCTTATTTTAATTAAGAACTATTGAAATTAGTTTGACTTTTTCTTTTTAAAGAAAAATTGAACACTATTTTCGGAATATTATGTATTGGATAGGTTTTTTTATGATGTTTAAAATCTTTATTAGTTTGATTTCAATAATTTTAGTTTTAACATATATTTATTACATGAATTCAAATATTTTTATTTTTAAAAATAAAAAAAAATTTATTTTTATAATTTCATAAACATATTTCTTATAAAATTTCAAATAAATTAAAAAAATTTTTTGATTTTGTTATTAAAAGTGTAAATAAAGATTAATTATGCTATTTTCATCTATATAATTTTGTTAATTTTTATTGTATATTTTTTGATAATGTGCTTTTTCTTATATTTTATTTCAATAAATCACTTCACAATAGAAATACTGAAGAACAATAAAAGTGAACTGAGTTGCCTTGTCACTGCTTTCAAAAGCAGCCACGCCAGAAGTTAGGAAGTATGTTAGCTGACTATAACCCCCTTTATTATCTTCAATGCTAAAGAGTTTTAGAGCAAAAGTCTACTCCCTCTATTTTTCATCCCTTAAGATAAATCCTACTAGCTCACTTACAAGTATACTCTCTCTCCTTATATATATATATATATATATATATATATATATATATATATATATATAAATGCATGCATGTTACGAAAATTGTGGAAATATTTCAACATGATGGAATATAAAAAACCCAAATTATTTATTCAACATTTTGTCTTTATTTCAAAACTTTTTCAAGAAGATTGATTTGAAGATTTATCTTACAAGTAGTATATTTTAAAATACTTGGTGTGTTTGTGACATGAAAAGAATGTTTTTCTTTTTTTTTTCTTTTTTTTTTACAAAAAAAAAAAAACTCATTAGAATTCAAAAGTGTGGTGCAATCATGACACGTCTTTGTATATAGCGCTGGTAAATGAAACAAAGAAAGTCACTCATTGCATTTCATAAATGCATCAAACATTTTGAATTCAAACAGGCTTCATACGATAAAAAAAAGAATGGAAAAATTCTTTTCATATCATATTTGCACAAAATAATTTTGAATTCTAATGACTATTTCATTTGGGAAAAAAAACAGTTCTTTTCACGTTACAAACGCACCATATAATTTGAAACCTTGTACTTTGATATTATTGCTTCAAATTAATCTTGAGAAAGTTTTGAAATAAAGAGGAAACATTGATGAATAATTGTTTTTTTCCTTTTTCAATGTATATATATATATATATATATATATATATATATATACAAAAACTAAAATACATAGTATAAAGAAAAGTGTACGAATCAGTATTGATGTTGTGGAAGTGAAAGACTATGCCAATGTTTTGCTTGTTTTTCTTCTGTAGTACAGAAGTGTCATCGTCGCTTTTGACCATTTATTTTTAATATGTCTCGCCCTCCAAAAGATTTCTGTGCCTATGTGTGTCCCTACCCTCATCCAATGCCATTCAACCTTCCAAAAAGTTGTACTCCTCTAGTTGAAGAGTTCTTTCGTTGTACCATTCTATGTACAAGAGTGCCAAAATATTTCATACACTCTTTCGTGTCGATCTTTATACAATTCTTTTACTACCTTGATATGCGTTTTTGCTTTTAAATTTTGTAGAAAGTATTTGTGTGAAAGAATTTCAAAGAAAAGAAAGGGGTAAACGTAAAGTGCAGCATATTTAAATTTTATGTATATATAAGATTTTTATGGGTACATAATTTTATTAAACATTTGAATAAAACTGGGCACAGTGCCATTATTATCAATTGTTGAAGTATTTTTTTTTTATAGTTTCAACATATATTATTAAAGAAGTGTGATGACAAACAGAAACTGAAATACACTTCAAAAATATTTTTTCTCCTTAACTCTAATTCAATGTTTAAATAACACAAATTAGACTAAAAGAAGGGTAAATAAGGGGGGGATAGAGAAAAAAAATGATAGTTTTGCTGCTTAACTCTTGTTCTGAGAGAAAAAAAAAAAAACACTACTCTACCACTATTCCTAATTCTGGGGTGTACTTCCCACTCAGGATTACTGGTAGGCCAAGTCATTTCCTCCCGTAAAACTAAAGCAACAGTCATTTTTTTTTTTTTTTTTTTAATTAATACTAATTATTTCAGAATTAAGCACCTGTAAAACTCAAGCAACAGTCTTTTTTTTTTCTTCCTTTTTTTTTTCCATTAGGGAGCTTAAAATGAAATGAAAATAAACTGAAATTTAAAAAGTTTAAAATAGTTTCAGAACACTAAAAGTATACAAATCAGTAGAAAATAAAACTTTGATGTTCGGTAAAAGTCATTGTTGTATACTTTTCTCCTATTTTTTTCTCAGCTGTTAACAATACTGCACATTTACGAAGAAAAAATGAAAGGAAACAATATTAAAACAAATACATTAATTTAATTAAAATTAAAACTAATACAGAGCAATAAACCAGTAGGGCACAGTGGTGACAGCAAGCACCATCTGCAACTTTTCCAATAATTGGAAAATAAATAAAAAATCATGTGGTTTCTTTGAAAACAAAAAGATTAATAAAGGTTTTTTTATTGGTAGGTATGAAGAAAAAAGTTAAAACGGGTATATTCTTAACTAAAAAGAAGTTGTCATCTTACAAAAGTAAATACTAGCACTTTTTTGTTTTTATTTTTCACAAATTACAAAATTTAGATATTTATGTGATCATATAGAATTCTTGTCATTTAAAATAAATATTGTGAAAAATACAATAGAAAGTGGCAAAACATTTTTTTCACAGCAAAAATCAAATTTTTCACTGAATACAAACAGAATCAAATACAGGTTGTATATCATTATATACCAACATATATTCATATTAATGCAATAGGCAAGGTTTTAATTTTAAATGATAATAAAAATAATAAAAAATCCGGCAATATGAATTAAAAATTGAAAAGGAAAACCAAAATGTTCAATGTTTTGCCTACTGTTTCGTGGTCTTTTTCAAATCTGATAGTTAAAAATGGTCCATGATGATTTTGTCATGGGCCATTTTTAACTATCACTTTTTAAAAAGACTATGAAACAATGGGTGAAACATTAATCATTTTGGCGTTCCTTTTCAATTCATATATATATATATATATATATATATATATATATATATATATATATATATATATAGAGAGAGAGAGAGAGAGAGAGAGAGAGAGAGAGAGAGGAAGAGAGAGAGAGAGAGAGAGAGAAATAAAAAGGAACAAACCGAATTATGTGTTCATCAACGTTTCGTTTTTATTTCAAGACTTCCTCTGGATGAAATAAAGACGAAACATTGATGAACATATAACTCCTTTTGTTTCTTTTTATTTCTCTATTTTGTCGGAATACTATTTCCATTATTCTAATAAGATATCAAGAATAACAGTATAGTTAAATTCCAAGATCCAAATATTTATTTTTTTATGCAAAACAGCTCCTCCAGCATATTAAAATTTTGGTACATTTTTTACAGATCCATTTCATTATGCAGAAACAAACAGTTATTATTATGTCAATATCGTCTCTTTAAGTGCATATACTCATCAGAAAAACTAGAAATTCTTTGCTTAGATAGAGTTTAACAATATCAGCAAAGATGGGTGCCGGAAAAAAGACAATGTAAAGTCTTCTATGCAGAGACAGTATTGACATAATAATAACTGCTTGTTTCTACATAACAAAACAGATATCTGTAAAAAAAAAAAATGTACCAAAATTTTAACATGCTGGAGGAGATGCTTTGCATGAAAAATAAATATTTAGATCTTGGAATGTAACTGTACTGTTATTCTTTTGTATATGCTCTGTTGTATTTAATATTGAGCTTCTAAACAAAAAGGATCAATATACACAAAGAGTGAAATATAATTGAACAAACATTTTACCAAAACACACACACACATATATATATATATATATATATATATATATATATATATATATATATTTAGTGGAAATGGTAATTAATAAAAACTGAAGAAAGTGCTCAATACTGTTGTAGAGCAAATATGCGTTTTATTTTTTATTACCGTATCTTTCTGTTAAGTTACATTATTGTTTCAGCTACTAGGCCTTTTACAGAAATGTTAGCGAACATTTCTGTAAAAGTCTGAGGATGCTACAGACGGCCAAAAAAACGGCCAAGTAGCTGAAACAATAATGTAACTTAACAGAAAGATACGGTAATAAAAAATAAAAACGTATATATATATATATATATATATATATATATACAAACACACACACACAAATATTTATTATTAAATTTTCCAAAATAAGTCTAGTTTTGAATTCCATCACACGATATTATTTTATTTTTATTTACTTGTACTGCTAATTAAGTCTGTCCGGCCATAATATTATAGGATAAACAAAGTTTACTCATAGAAAAAGATATATCAGTGAAAACAGATTGTCATCATTGTTTATATATAGATATATATGTATAACCTCTATGTTAAAACCAAAAAGGATTAAAAAAAACAAAAACAAAAAACATTTTTTTTTTAATTTAATCTGGTTGTGAATTTCTCTAAAAGATTATAGACTTCAACTGTAGCCATATTAAATGTTTGTCGTTAAAAACTCCTCTCCTGTCAATGGAATGGTTTCATTAAATTTGGATTATAACGTGCTTATTTTTTTCTTTTTTATTGTTTTTATGATTTCTTAAAAGAAAAACATTTATAAAAATTCAACACCTTGTCTGTTATTATTTCCATCTTTGTGCAGTTTTTTCCCTTTTTTGCCTAAAAATTTAACATGTTGTTACAATGATCTCCCAAAAGGATGAGGAATACTATGGAAGTACAAACCTTGATCGGTGGAACTAACTGTGTTTGATTACTTATAGGATGGTTTATGATGCATAACAATTTTAAAGGACACAGTAAATCTTATCTAAAAACGTTTAATAATTTGGTTTTGCTCACCACTTATCAGAGCTAAGAGTCACTCGAGGATAAGGTTAATGAGACAGAAAAAATTGCCAGTTGAAAGATGAGGAACACTATGAAAGTCCTAACATTAAGCCATGGTATGAACTGCATCTGAATTTGTTCAGATTGGATTTGAAAACAACTAAGTTGTAATTTGCAGAGAGGCAGTCTGACGGTAATGTGTTATACAGGAGGAAAGCTCTTGCAAAGAAATTAGACTGGATGCTAGATACATGAAGACAAGGGATTCTTTGTTTTTATTTTTTTGTTAATTTATTGTATAGAAATTGCTCTAGACTAAGCATAAAGCCACTTGATGTAAGAAGCTAAAAAAAACTACTACTTCAAAGTCAAAACTTGCCAAAGATAAGTGTTAGATGGAACAGATTCTGATCCAGAAAACAATTCATACACTTTTGTCAGAAACATCACTTATAGAATGTGAGGACTAAAGGACAAAATACGAGAAGTGAGAATTACATGGCTACCGTGGTAGGGAGAAGAGTTCTTACTGCGAAAATCTTACAAGGAGAGACGAAAAATTGGCGCTCAGTCAAGCATCTTCCAGAAAAATAGAGTAGAGAGAGAGACCAGCAACATGTTTTTTTTTTGTTTTTTTTTTACGTGGGGGTCACCACTTATCAAGGCCCAGAGACCACTCGAGGATAAGGGTTAATTTCTTATGTGAGAAAAGGGTTGATCACACTCACTCACCACCAGCACGCACACTAGATTTCAAAGACGATTTTGTACTCTATCAAAACAGGAAAGAGTGCTGTGCGACTCTTCCCAAGATATGGCAGCAGCATTCCATTTCAAGATGCATCTGATTTTTACTTTTATATAAAGAGGACTTGCCCAGGCGTAAAATATGCTTAAATATGATATTTTAATTCGTCCAGATTTCGTATATATTATTACAGAGTCGTGAAAAAAAAAAAAAAAGTATTTAGGTGCCATCAGCTAGAATCGAAACCGAAACTGTAGCATTCAAAGCTGGTGACGTTACCACTGTACTTGAATATTAATGTAATTAAAAATAAACTAAGATGAATGTACAAAATGTTTAACAATTTTTTTTCATTTTTGACCCCATATGAGGCCCCTAGTACCCCTCTGAGACTTTTTGTTTTGGAGGAGATAGAGTTTGAAAATATGGAGACAGACAGACGGACATATAGCTTTTTATATATTAGATTAAACGTAGTCATGTACTTTCTTGAGCGATCAAGATAGGAAGCAATATTAAGTTTAATCAAGTAAAAAATATTGAATTAAAATATCAAGTTACAACTTGATTCCAGCTTTGATCTGTCAATACTAAATTTTGAAAAGTGATAAAAAAAAATAAAATAAAATAAAATGGAAAACCAACTACAATTTGCCTCATCCAGAAGAAATATTCGCTAAATTCAACAGAGGAAATAAAGTTTCAAAGATTTGAAGTGATGCTTATTTCCCCAAGACATGGCAGCAATATTCCATCTAAGGATGCTGTATCTGACTTTTCTATAGATAAATGGTTATATAAGTAATCAGGTGCTTTCTGGAGTGGTAGAATGATCCAATCATTTTTTTTCCCCCAGCAAACTTAACAAAAACCTAGATAAATGATTCCATTTTAAATCTCAAATGAAAGTTAATCTTCAGTACTTAAAGACTTTAACAAATTCATTGCAACTGAGGCACAGTTAAGATCAGAGCGTTGATGGTGAAAAGAGAAGCTTGGTATTAGAAGTATTAAAATCCACCCCCATTGCATCACATCATCCAGGTCTAAAGAGAATCGGTGAGATCTTGATCAATGCTTTTCAAGGTGCTGCCATAGACACAGCATAATCACGTTGACACACTGTTTCACATTAGATCATTGCAGTTAAGCAACATTGAGCCTGATATGGATGACCATTTGGGACTTCCAGGTGCTGTATGTGCTCTCCGCTTATCTCAGCATTATTTCCAGTCATCCTGGACTTCTCCTTGTCACTGGACTCAAGCAGTGCCAATTCAGGAGAGGTGTGGTTGAAGATTGTGCAACCCTTGCCTCATAATTACATGCACAGTTACTCCTACAGGGGGTATCCATTGTCTTTCGAGACTGGACAGAGGCTACATACATAGATGCCAACAAAGAAATCAAGGTGTGATTGGATTAATCATTAATGAAGATTGGGAAGAGTGTCGGACCCAGAATAGATCCTGGAGGTATGCTAGCATTGATTCCATGTTCTTTTGATTTCTGCTCGTCAATAACTACTTCTACAAATCTATCGAAGAGGAAAGATTTGATGCTTTTTTTGTTTTTGTTTTTTTTACATGGGGGCCACCACTTATCAAGGCCTAGAAGCCACTTGAAGATAAGGGTTAATGAGTATACATTAGTCATTGTGATTTTAGCGCAGTAAACATTAGTGGGAATTTTGTAACTTGGATTACTTAGGGGGACGGTTCAATAAGAACTTGTTTACGTTGGACTTGAAGACAATCAGATTGTAGTCAGCTGGAAAGCAGGCAAACAGAATAGAGTTCCACAGGCGTGCAGTTCTGAGAAAGAAGCCCTGTTCATGGAATCTACGTTTAGGTGTAGGCACAGATAAAGAGTGTGGGAAATTGTTGATAGCGGTTCTTGCTAGACGAGTGTTTTTCATGAAAGTCTGGTGAGGGGGGACCGTAGATTGAAGTTCAGAGGAGCGCCTGCGACGAAAATAACGATAAAGCAGGGACAGGCTTGCTACGTCTCTTCTGTGGGAAAGAGGTTGCAGGGAAGAGAAAAGGGCACCCCCCCCACACTAAACTACGAAGTCTATTTTGAACTCTGTCAAGACAGGATAAGCTACTTCTAGCACCTCCTGCCCAGTGCAAAGATATCGTCAGATATTTCATTGCTAGTAAATTTGTGAAGCAACCCTTTTTGCAACAGACATTTAATGCAACTAAGACTAAGCTTCTTACCTTTAACAATTACAAGAAAACTTCTCAAACACAGATTGCCATGAAAAAAACCTTAACCACCAATTACTGTGATTAATAACATGTTACCTGAATGCTAATTGTTCAAAATATTCGCATTAACATTCACAGACAATATGAACTGGAACAAATACATTGAAGACATTGCCAAGGCTGCTGCAAAGGAGGGCTCTCTTTACCGTGTTAGAAAATTAATTCCAGATAACAGTATCCTGCATCTACACAAAGCCACAATTCGCCCATGCATGGAGTATTGCTGCCACATCTTGGCTGGTATATCTACCATTAGTCTTCACTCTCAGACAGGGTCCAAAAAAACTCTCCAACAATAGGTTCGACACTATCAACCAAGCTCCAACCTCTGTCCCATCACCTCAACGTTGCATCCCTTTGCCTGTTTTACAAGTACTTTAATCAAATCTGCTCTGATGAACTAGCAGCACTTGTGCCCCCTCAATATAAATACTGACTAACCAGACAAGCATCAAAATCTCACTCCTTCGTTGTAGAGGTCACTAGATGCTGGAAAGCTTTCCACTCAAACTAGACTTTGGAATTCCCTCCCAGTCTCCTGCTTCTCTGACTGTACTGACATGCAAAAATTAAAATGTAATTTAAATAGACATCTTTTTGCTCAACTCCAAACATATTGCCCCTGTAGAATGGTCCCAAGTAGTAATATGCTTTGTTTGGAGTGAATAAAAGTTTTAAAAAAGTAAATAAAAAATAAAGATCCTATCGAAGCCCCTTGATATGTCAAGAGCTATAAAAGTTTCTACAAAGAGATCAATATTACAGTTAGTACATCAGCAGTTGACCTTGCAGGACAAAATCCATATTGCTTATTATTAAATGTATTGCTTTTGCAGAGACAGTTAACAAGACTTATCAAAGATTCATGACTTCTAGGAGACTGATTAGTCTGTATTGAGATGCAGAAGACTGATCATTAGTCTGCTTGTCTCTCTTCCATGGCAGGATGAAGTGCTTGGTTATCTGGTCGTTTTGGATACAGCATATCAACCATTTCCAGTTTATTTAATGCTGAATTCAGTAATTTTATAACAAAAATTTTCATGTTTTTATATCTTTAAATATTTATTCATGGTGTTTGGTTTGGTTGTTTTGTAGAGGAAAATTGAAGTTACATCAACCGAAATGTTGTGAAAATAGTATACACGATGAGAATGATAGTCCAAAGAATCCAGACAATATAGTCAATCCTTATCTAAAAAATTCAAAACCGAAAAAATTAAAATTTTTTAAAAATACTACTCACACCATTTTATTGTCGAGCACAATATCCAAAAATGCCATAGATGGAGGTCAAATACTCTAAAAAAAATTTTGATTAAAAGATAAAAAAAATTGTTGCTCAGCTCTTTTAGTCCTCGCATCACATGAGCGATGTTTCTGTCAAAGGGGAAAGAATTACTGTTTTCTGAATCTAAGAATTTGCAAAACCTGATTGAGCCTTGCAAAGGAAAGGGAAAATACAATAACATGAATGTTTGGCATATTTTAGGCCAGGAAACTGGTATCTTCCTCACCTGTCTGATTAAATGTATATATGTATGTATGTTTGTATGTCTGCCTAAAACTTTCGACAGAGACGACGGATTTTCACGATATCAGTATCGTTTTGAAGCTCGACCCTCTGGACGACAAATACTGAAAAATTTGGCCAAAAACATTAATTCCTTCACCCTCAACTGGGCACTTTTCTAAAGCGAGGGGGGGGGTCGCTTTTTTCACAGATATTTTTGAAAGTCATCCTCTTTTTTTCATTGACTAGCCTTAATTTAAACCTTCGCAACTTCCAGTTTGGCGATGGACGCAATGGCAAAGGTTGAATTTATTTGCTTCCCCACTGAGCAAATTAGGCACAAAGATGTTTTTTAACGTGGGGAGGGAAACCAGCTCCCCCAAGGGGGGCACTCTGGCAGGGTCCAAAATTAGCAATTGTCTGATATGAAGGGTTTCCCCCACATTGACCAGAACTGATTACTTTTTTTGCTCCTGGCCTGAAGGCCAAGCTGCGCCTCATGCCTCACTTCTTTTCCTACTTCACGGTATGGGTTCGAGCCTGCCTGCCGAAGACTTTTTTTTTTTGCTAAACACACACCCGGGCAACACCGAGCACTCAGGCTAGTTAGAAATAAAGAGGAGACTTCAGGTAATAAGTGTAAAATATTATTTGTGTCGGATGAGTTAAGCTATGGCGTCTTGTTCGGCTTTCTAGCTCCAAAGCAATCGCCTCATTATCGTTTATTTGAAAGCGAAAATAAATCTTATTTGTTTATTGGGAAAAGATTCAAACCAAGAAATATACAAGTGTGAGTGAAAAGCTATTAAAGAGGTATTCATTCGTTTGACCATTTTTGTTTAAACTTGTCTTTTTTTTTTTTTTTTTGCGGGTTAAAATGAAAAATATAAAATGAAATGGACGAGGTCAAAAGAAAAATCAATTTATTTTTATAAAATGGAAATTTCTCAGCACAAAAGAAATCAGTTTTTACATTTTTTGGAACTAAATTAAAACAGAAAAAAGAATAGAAAAAAAAAAAACAAGATGGTGTCCACATTAAACATTATGAGAAAATAAAGTGTTTAAATTAGAAGGAAAATATTTGAAAATTCAGATCATGGATGATGGATGGGGAGAAGGGGGGTTAAATTGTGAGAAAAGATGAGGTGCCTTATTGAAAAGAGGAAGTTAGAGGAAAGAGAGGGCTGAGAGGAAGTGAAGGAAATAGATGGGGGTGAGGGGAAGAAAGGCTAGCTGAAATAGCTGGGGAGAGAAGAGTACAGAAAATAGACTGGAAGATCAGGGGGGAGAAAAGTTAGAGGAAATAGGCGGAAGGGTGGGAGGGAGAGAACAGGCTAGAGGAAATAATTGGAGGGTGGGGGAGAAAGGCTAAAGGAAATAGGCGGAGGGGGGCTAGAGGAAATAGGCGGAGGGGAGAAAGGATGGAGGAAATAGGCAGAGGGGAGAAAGGATGGAGAAAATAGGCAGAGGGGAGAAAGGATGGAGGAAATAGGCAGAGGGGAGAAAGGATGGAGGAAATAGGTGGAGGGGGGAGGCTAGAGGAAATAAGCAGGAGAGTGGGGGGAAAAAGGATGGAGGAAATAGGCAGAGGGTGGGGGGAGATAGGCTAGAGGAAATAGGCAGGAGAGTGGGGAGAACAGATAGAGGAAATAGTCAATAGCTGCGGAAGAGAAAGGATAGCAGAAATAGACATGGGGAGAGCTAGAGGTAATAGACATGGGGAGAGCTAGGGGAAATAGACATGGAGAGAGCTAGGGGAAATAGACATGGGGAGAGCTAGGGGAAATAGACATGGGGAGAGCTAGGGGAAATAGACATGGGGAGAGCTAGAGGAAATAGACATGGGGAGAGCTAGGGGAAATAGACATGGGGAGAGCTAGGGGAAATAGACATGGGGAGAGCTAGAGGAAATAGACATGGGGAGAGCTAGAGGAAATAGACATGGGGAGAGCTAGGGGAAATAGACATGGGGAGAGCTAGAGGAAATAGACATGGGGAGAGCTAGAGGAAATAGACATGGGGAGAGCTAGAGGAAATAGACATGGGGAGAGCTAGGGGAAATAGACATGGGGAGAGCTAGAGGAAATAGACATGGGGAGAGCTAGGGGAAATAGACATGGGGAGAGCTAGAGGAAATAGACATGGGGAGAGCAAGGGGAAATAGACATGGGGAGAGCTAGAGGAAATAGACATGGGGAGAGCTAGAGGAAATAGACATGGGGAGAGCTAGAGGAAATAGACATGGGGAAAGCTAGAGGAAATAGACATGGGGAGAGCTAGAGGTAATAGACATGGGGAGAGCTAGGGGAAATAGACATGGGGAGAGCTAGGGGAAATAGACATGGGGAGAGCTAGAGGAAATAGACATGGGGAGAGTTAGAGGAAATAGACATGGGGAGAGCTAGAGGAAATAGACATGGGGAGAGCTAGAGGAAATAGACATGGGGAGAGTTAGAGGAAATAGACATGGGGAGAGTTAGAGGAAATAGACATGGGGAGAGCTAGAGGAAATAGACATGGGGAGAGCTAGGGGAAATAGACATGGGGAGAGCTAGGGGAAATAGACATGGGGAGAGCTAGAGGAAATAGACATGGGGAGAGCTAGAGGAAATAGACATGGGGAGAGCTAGAGGAAATAGACATGGGGAGAGCTAGAGGAAATAGACATGGGGAGAGCTAGGGGAAATAGACATGGGGAGAGCTAGAGGAAATAGACATGGGGAGAGCTAGAGGAAATAGACAAGGGGAGAGCTAGAGGAAATAGACATGGGGAGAGCTAGAGGAAATAGACATGGGGAGAGCTAGAGGAAATAGACATGGGGAGAGCTAGAGGAAATAGACATGGGGAGAGCTAGAGGAAATAGACATGGGGAGAGCTAGAGGAAATAGACATGGGGAGAGCTAGAGGAAATAGACATGGGGAGAGCTAGAGGAAATAGACATGGGGAGAGCTAGGGGAAATAGACATGGGGAGAGCTAGAGGAAATAGACATGGGGAGAGCTAGAGGAAATAGACATGGGGAGAGCTAGAGGAAATAGACATGGGGAGAGCTAGAGGAAATAGACATGGGGAGAGCTAGGGGAAATAGACATGGGGAGAGCTAGGGGAAATAGACATGGGGAGAGCTAGAGGAAATAGACATGGGGAGAGCTAGGGGAAATAGACATGGGGAGAGCTAGAGTAAATAGACATGAAGAGAGCTAGGGGAAATAGACATGGGGAGAGCTAGAGGAAATAGACATGGGGAGAGCTAGGGGAAATAGACATGGGGAGAGCTAGAGGAAATAGACATGGGGAGAGCTAGAGGAAATAGACATGGGGAGAGCTAGGGGAAATAGACATGGGGAGAGCTAGAGGAAATAGACATGGGGAGAGCTAGAGGAAATAGACATGGGGAGAGCTAGAGTAAATAGACATGAAGAGAGCTAGGGGAAATAGACATGGGGAGAGCTAGGGGAAATAGACATGGGGAGAGCTAGGGGAAATAGACATGGGGAGAGCTAGAGGAAATAGACATGGGGAGAGCTAGAGGAAATAGACATGGGGAGAGCTAGAGGAAATAGACATGGGGAGAGCTAGAGGAAATAGACATGGGGAAAGCTAGAGGAAATAGACATGGGGAGAGCTAGGGGAAATAGACATGAAGAGAGCTAGGGGAAATAGACATGGGGAGAGCTAGGGGAAATAGACATGGGGAGAGCTAGAGGAAATAGACATGGGGAGAGCTAGGGGAAATAGACATGGGGAGAGCTAGAGGAAATAGACATGGGGAGAGCTAGAGGAAATAGACATGGGGAGAGCTAGAGGAAATAGACATGGGGAGAGCTAGGGGAAATAGACATGAAGAGAGCTAGGGGAAATAGACATGGGGAGAGCTAGGGGAAATAGACATGGGGAGAGCTAGAGTAAATAGACATGAAGAGAGCTAGGGGAAATAGACATGAAGAGAGCTAGGGGAAATAGACATGGGGAGAGCTAGGGGAAATAGACATGGGGAGAGCTAGAGTAAATAGACATGAAGAGAGCTAGGGGAAATAGACATGAAGAGAGCTAGGGGAAATAGACATGAAGAGAGCTAGGGGAAATAGACATGAAGAGAGCTAGGGGAAATAGACATGAAGAGAGCTAGGGGAAATAGACATGGGGAGAGCTAGAGGAAATAGACATGGGGAGAGCTAGAGTAAATAGACATGAAGAGAGCTAGGGGAAATAGACATGAAGAGAGCTAGAGGAAATAGACATGAAGAGAGCTAGGGGAAATAGACATGAAGAGAGCTAGGGGAAATAGACATGAAGAGAGCTAGGGGAAATAGACATGGGGAGAGCTAGGGGAAATAGACATGGGGAGAGCAAGAGTAAATAGACATGAAGAGAGCTAGGGGAAATAGACATGAAGAGAGCTAGGGGAAATAGACATGAAGAGAGCTAGGGGAAATAGACATGAAGAGAGCTAGGGGAAATAGACATGGGGAGAGCTAGAGGAAATAGACATGGGGAGAGCTAGGGGAAATAGACATGGGGAGAGCTAGAGGAAATAGACATGGGGAGAGCTAGAGGAAATAGACATGGGGAGAGCTAGAGGAAATAGACATGGGGAGAGCTAGGGGAAATAGACATGGGGAGAGCTAGAGTAAATAGACATGAAGAGAGCTAGGGGAAATAGACATGGGGAGAGCTAGAGGAAATAGACATGGGGAGAGCTAGAGGAAATAGACATAGGGAGAGCTAGGGGAAATAGACATGGGGAGAGCTAGGGGAAATAGACATGGGGAGAGCTAGAGGAAATAGACATGGGGAGAGCTAGGGGAAATAGACATGGGGAGAGCTAGAGTAAATAGACATGAAGAGAGCTAGGGGAAATAGACATGGGGAGAGCTAGAGGAAATAGACATGGGGAGAGCTAGAGGAAATAGACATGGGGAGAGCTAGGGGAAATAGACATGGGGAGAGCTAGAGTAAATAGACATGAAGAGAGCTAGAGGAAATAGACATGGGGAGAGCTAGAGGAAATAGACATGGGGAGAGCTAGAGGAAATAGACATGGGGAGAGCTAGAGGAAATAGACATGGGGAGAGCTAGAGGAAATAGACATGGGGAGAGCTAGAGGAAATAGACATGGGGAGAGCTAGGGGAAATAGACATGGGGAGAGCTAGAGGAAATAGACATGGGGAGAGCTAGAGGAAATAGACATGGGGAGAGCTAGAGGAAATAGACATGGGGAGAGCTAGAGGAAATAGACATGGGGAGAGCTAGAGGAAATAGACATGGGGAGAGCTAGGGGAAATAGACATGGGGAGAGCTAGGGGAAATAGACATGGGGAGAGCTAGAGGAAATAGACATGGGGAGAGCTAGAGGAAATAGACATGGGGAGAGCTAGAGGAAATAGACATGGGGAGAGCTAGAGGAAATAGACATGGGGAGAGCTAGAGGAAATAGACATGGGGAGAGCTAGGGGAAATAGACATGGGGAGAGCTAGGGGAAATAGACATGGGGAGAGCTAGAGGAAATAGACATGGGGAGAGCTAGAGGAAATAGACATGGGGAGAGCTAGGGGAAATAGACATGGGGAGAGCTAGGGGAAATAGACATGAAGAGAGCTAGGGGAAATAGACATGGGGAGAGCTAGGGGAAATAGACATGGGGAGAGCTAGGGGAAATAGACATGGGGAGAGCTAGGGGAAATAGACATGGGGAGAGCTAGGGGAAATAGACATGGGGAGAGCTAGGGGAAATAGACATGGGGAGAGCTAGGGGAAATAGACATGGGGAGAGCTAGGGGAAATAGACATGGGGAGAGCTAGGGGAAATAGACATGGGGAGAGCTAGGGGAAATAGACATGGGGAGAGCTAGGGGAAATAGACATGGGGAGAGCTAGGGGAAATAGACATGGGGAGAGCTAGGGGAAATAGACATGGGGAGAGCTAGGGGAAATAGACATGAAGAGAGCTAGGGGAAATAGACATGAAGAGAGCTAGGGGAAATAGACATGAAGAGAGCTAGGGGAAATAGACATGAAGAGAGCTAGGGGAAATAGACATGAAGAGAGCTAGGGGAAATAGACATGAAGAGAGCTAGGGGAAATAGACATGGGGAGAGCTAGGGGAAATAGACATGGGGAGAGCTAGGGGAAATAGACATGAAGAGAGCTAGGGGAAATAGACATGGGGAGAGCTAGGGGAAATAGACATGGGGAGAGCTAGGGGAAATAGACATGAAGAGAGCTAGGGGAAATAGACATGAAGAGAGCTAGGGGAAATAGACATGAAGAGAGCTAGGGGAAATAGACATGAAGAGAGCTAGGGGAAATAGACATGGGGAGAGCTAGAGGAAATAGACATGGGGAGAGCTAGGGGAAATAGACATGGGGAGAGCTAGGGGAAATAGACATGGGGAGAGCTAGAGTAAATAGACATAAAGAGAGCTAGGGGAAATAGACATGAAGAGAGCTAGGGGAAATAGACATGGGGAGAGCTAGGGGAAATAGACATGGGGAGAGCTAGGGGAAATAGACATGGGGAGAGCTAGAGTAAATAGACATGAAGAGAGCTAGGGGAAATAGACATGAAGAGAGCTAGGGGAAATAGACATGAAGAGAGCTAGGGGAAATAGACATGAAGAGAGCTAGGGGAAATAGACATGGGGAGAGCTAGAGTAAATAGACATGAAGAGAGCTAGGGGAAATAGACATGGGGAGAGCTAGGGGAAATAGACATGGGGAGAGCTAGAGTAAATAGACATGAAGAGAGCTAGGGGAAATAGACATGGGGAGAGCTAGGGGAAATAGACATGGGGAGAGCTAGGGGAAATAGACATGGGGAGAGCTAGAGTAAATAGACATGAAGAGAGCTAGGGGAAATAGACATGGGGAGAGCTAGAGGAAATAGACATGGGGAGAGCTAGGGGAAATAGACATGGGGAGAGCTAGGGGAAATAGACATGGGGAGAGCTAGAGGAAATAGACATGGGGAGAGCTAGGGGAAATAGACATGGGGAGAGCTAGAGTAAATAGACATGAAGAGAGCTAGGGGAAATAGACATGGGGAGAGCTAGAGGAAATAGACATGGGGAGAGCTAGGGGAAATAGACATGGGGAGAGCTAGAGGAAATAGACATGGGGAGAGCTAGAGGAAATAGACATGGGGAGAGCTAGAGGAAATAGACATGGGGAGAGCTAGAGGAAATAGACATGGGGAGAGCTAGAGGAAATAGACATGGGGAGAGCTAGGGGAAATAGACATGGGGAGAGCTAGAGGAAATAGACATGAAGAGAGCTAGAGGAAATAGACATGGGGAGAGCTAGAGGAAATAGACATGGGGAGAGCTAGGGGAAATAGACATGGGGAGAGCTAGAGGAAATAGACATGGGGAGAGCTAGAGGAAATAGACATGGGGAGAGCTAGAGGAAATAGACATGGGGAGAGCTAGGGGAAATAGACATGGGGAGAGCTAGAGGTAATAGACATGGGGAGAGCTAGAGTAAATAGACATGAAGAGAGCTAGGGGAAATAGACATGGGGAGAGCAAGAGGAAATAGACATGGGGAGAGCAAGAGGAAATAGACATGGGGAGAGCTAGGGGCAATAGACATGGGGAGAGCTAGAGGAAATAGACATGGGGAGAGCTAGAGGAAATAGACATGGGGAGAGCTAGAGGAAATAGACATGGGGAGAGCTAGAGGAAATAGACATGGGGAGAGCTAGAGGAAATAGACATGGGGAGAGCTAGGGGAAATAGACATGGGGAGAGCTAGAGGAAATAGACATGGGGAGAGCTAGAGGAAATAGACATCGGGAGAGCTAGGGGAAATAGACATCGGGAGAGCTAGGGGAAATAGACATGGGGAGAGCTAGGGGAAATAGACATGGGGAGAGCTAGGGGAAATAGACATGGGGAGAGCTAGGGGAAATAGACATGGGGAGAGCTAGAGGAAATAGACATGGGGAGAGCTAGAGGAAATAGACATGGGGACAGCTAGAGGAAATAGACATGGGGAGAGCTAGGGGAAATAGACATGGGGAGAGCTAGAGGAAATAGACATGGGGAGAGCTAGAGGAAATAGACATGGGGAGAACTAGGGGAAATAGACATGGGGAGAGCTAGAGGAAATAGACATGGGGAAAGCTAGAGGAAATAGACATGGGGAGAGCTAGAGGAAATAGACATGGGGAAAGCTAGAGGAAATAGACATGGGGAAAGCTAGAGGAAATAGACATGGGGAGAGCTAGAGGAAATAGACATGGGGACAGCTAGAGGAAATAGACATGGGGAGAGCTAGAGGAAATAGACATGGGGAGAGCTAGAGGAAATAGACATGGGGAGAGCTAGAGGAAATAGACATGGGGAGAGCTAGAGGAAATAGACATGGGGAGAGCTAGAGGAAATAGACATGGGGAAAGCTAGAGGAAATAGACATGGGGAGAGCTAGAGGAAATAGACATGGGGAAAGCTAGAGGAAATAGACATGGGGAGAGCTAGAGGAAATAGACATGGGGAGAGCTAGAGGAAATAGACATGGGGAGAGCTAGAGGAAATAGACATGGGGAGAGCTAGAGGAAATAGACATGGGGAGAGCTAGAGGAAATAGACAATGGGGAGAGCTAGAGGAAATAGACATGGGGAGAGCTAGGGGAAATAGACATGGGGAGAGCTAGAGGAAATAGACATGGGGAGAGCTAGAGGAAATAGACATGGGGAGAGCTTGAGGAAATAGACATGGGGAGAGCTAGAGGAAATAGACATGGGGAGAGCTAGAGGAAATAGACATGGGGAGAGCTAGAGGAAATAGACATGGGGAGAGCTAGAGGAAATAGACATGGGGAGAGCTAGGGGAAATAGACATGGGGAGAGCTAGAGCAAATAGACATGGGGAAAGCTAGAGGAAATAGACATGGGGAGAGCTAGAGGAAATAGACATGGGGAAAGCTAGAGGAAATAGACATGGGGAGAGCTAGAGGAAATAGACATGGGGAGAGCTAAAGGAAATAGACATGGGGAGAGCTAGGGGAAATAGACATGGGGAGAGCTAGAGGAAATAGACATGGGGAAAGCTAGAGGAAATAGACATGGGGAGAGCTAGAGGAAATAGACATGGGGAGAGCTAGAGGAAATAGACATGGGGAAATCTAGAGGAAATAGACATGGGGAAAGCTAGAGGAAATAGACATGGGGAAAGCTAGAGGAAATAGACATGGGGAAAGCTAGAGGAAATAGACATGGGGAGAGCTAGAGGAAATAGACATGGGGAGAGCTAGAGGAAATAGACATGGGGAGAGCTAGAGGAAATAGACATGGGGAGAGCTAGAGGAAATAGACATGGGGAGAGCTAGAGGAAATAGACATGGGGAGAGCTAGGGGAAATAGACATGGGGAGAGCTAGAGGAAATAGACATGGGGAGAGCTAGAGGAAATAGACATGGGGAGAGCTAGGGGAAATAGACATGGGGAGAGCTAGAGGAAATAGACATGGGGAGAGCTAGAGGAAATAGACATGGGGAGAGCTAGGGGAAATAGACATGGGGAGAGCTAGGAGAAATAGACATGGGGAAAGCTAGAGGAAATAGACATGGGGAAAGCTAGAGGAAATAGACATGGGGAGAGCTAGAGGAAATAGACATGGGGAAAGCTAGAGGAAATAGACATGGGGAGAGCTAGAGGAAATAGACATGGGGAGAGCTAGAGGAAATAGACATGGGGAGAGCTAGGGGAAATAGACATGGGGAGAGCTAGAGGAAATAGACATGGGGAGAGCTAGAGGAAATAGACATGGGGAGAGCTAGAGGAAATAGACATGGGGAGAGCTAGAGGAAATAGACATGGGGAGAGCTAGAGGAAATAGACATGGGGAGAGCTAGAGGAAATAGACATGGGGAGAGCTAGAGGAAATAGACATGGGGAGAGCTAGAGGAAATAGACATGGAGAGCTTGAGGAAATAGACATGGGGAGAGCTAGGGGAAATAGACATGGGGAGAGCTAGAGGAAATAGACATGGGGAGAGCTAGAGGAAATAGACATGGGGAGAGCAAGAGGAAATAGACATGGGGAGAGCTAGAGGAAATAGACATGGGGAAAGCTAGAGGAAATAGACATGGGGAGAGCTAGAGTAAATAGACATGGGGAGAGCTAGAGTAAATAGACATGGGGAGAGCTAGGGGAAATAGACATGGGGAGAGCTAGAGGAAATAGACATGGGGAGAGCTAGGGGAAATAGACATGGGGAGAGCTAGAGGAAATAGACATAGGGAGAGCTAGAGGAAATAGACATGGGGAGAGCTAGGGGAAATAGACATGGGGAGAGCTAGAGGAAATAGACATGGGGAGAGCTAGAGGAAATAGACATGGGGAGAGCTAGAGGAAATAGACATGGGGAGAGCTAGAGGAAATAGACATGGGGAGAGCAAGAGGAAATAGACATGGGGAGAGCTAGGGGAAATAGACATGGGGAGAGCTAGAGGAAATAGACATGGGGAGAGCTAGAGGAAATAGACATAGGGAGAGCTAGAGGAAATAGACATGGGGAGAGCTAGGGGAAATAGACATGGGGAGAGCTAGAGGAAATAGACATGGGGAGAGCTAGAGGAAATAGACATGGGGAGAGCTAGAGGAAATAGACATGGGGAGAGCTAGAGGAAATAGACATGGGGAGAGCTAGAGGAAATAGACATGGGGAGAGCTAGGGGAAATAGACATGGGGAGAGCTAGGGGAAATAGACATGGGGAGAGCTAGGGGAAATAGACATGGGGAGAGCTAGGGGAAATAGACATGGGGAGAGCTAGGGGAAATAGACATGGGGAGAGCTAGGGGAAATAGACATGGGGAGAGCTAGGGGAAATAGACATGGGGAGAGCTAGGGGAAATAGACATGGGGAGAGCTAGGGGAAATAGACATGGGGAGAGCTAGGGGAAATAGACATGGGGAGAGCTAGGGGAAATAGACATGGGGAGAGCTAGGGGAAATAGACATGGGGAGAGCTAGAGGAAATAGACATGGGGAAAGCTAGAGGAAATAGACATGGGGAGAGCTAGAGGAAAGAGACATGGGGAAAGCTAGAGGAAATAGACATGGGGAGAGCTAGAGGAAATAGACATGGGGAGAGCTAGAGGAAATAGACATGGGGAGAGCTAGAGGAAATAGACATGGGGAGAGCTAGGGGAAATAGACATGGGGATAGCTAGAGGAAATAGACATGGGGAGAGCTAGAGGAAATAGACATGGGGAAAGCTAGAGGAAATAGACATGGGGAAAGCTAGAGGAAATAGACATGGGGAGAGCTAGAGGAAATAGACATGGGGAGAGCTAGAGGAAATAGACATGGGGAGAGCTAGAGGAAATAGACATGGGGAGAGCTAGAGGAAATAGACATGGGGAGAGCTAGAGGAAATAGACATGGGGAGAGCTAGAGGAAATAGACAATGGGGAGAGCTAGAGGAAATAGACATGGGGAGAGCTAGGGGAAATAGACATGGGGAGAGCTAGAGGAAATAGACATGGGGAGAGCTAGAGGAAATAGACATGGGGAGAGCTTGAGGAAATAGACATGGGGAGAGCTAGAGGAAATAGACATGGGGAGAGCTAGAGGAAATAGACATGGGGAGAGCTAGAGGAAATAGACATGGGGAGAGCTAGAGGAAATAGACATGGGGAGAGCTAGAGGAAATAGACATGGGGAGAGCTAGGGGAAATAGACATGGGGAGAGCTAGAGCAAATAGACATGGGGAAAGCTAGAGGAAATAGACATGGGGAGAGCTAGAGGAAATAGACATGGGGAAAGCTAGAGGAAATAGACATGGGGAGAGCTAGAGGAAATAGACATGGGGAGAGCTAGAGGAAATAGACATGGGGAGAGCTAGGGGAAATAGACATGGGGAGAGCTAGAGGAAATAGACATGGGGAAAGCTAGAGGAAATAGACATGGGGAGAGCTAGAGGAAATAGACATGGGGAGAGCTAGAGGAAATAGACATGGGGAAATCTAGAGGAAATAGACATGGGGAAAGCTAGAGGAAATAGACATGGGGAAAGCTAGAGGAAATAGACATGGGGAAAGCTAGAGGAAATAGACATGGGGAAAGCTAGAGGAAATAGACATGGGGAGAGCTAGAGGAAATAGACATGGGGAGAGCTAGAGGAAATAGACATGGGGAGAGCTAGAGGAAATAGACATGGGGAGAGCTAGAGGAAATAGACATGGGGAGAGCTAGGGGAAATAGACATGGGGAGAGCTAGAGGAAATAGACATGGGGAGAGCTAGAGGAAATAGACATGGGGAGAGCTAGGGGAAATAGACATGGGGAGAGCTAGAGGAAATAGACATGGGGAGAGCTAGAGGAAATAGACATGGGGAGAGCTAGGGGAAATAGACATGGGGAGAGCTAGGAGAAATAGACATGGGGAAAGCTAGAGGAAATAGACATGGGGAAAGCTAGAGGAAATAGACATGGGGAGAGCTAGAGGAAATAGACATGGGGAAAGCTAGAGGAAATAGACATGGGGAGAGCTAGAGGAAATAGACATGGGGAGAGCTAGAGGAAATAGACATGGGGAGAGCTAGGGGAAATAGACATGGGGAGAGCTAGAGGAAATAGACATGGGGAGAGCTAGAGGAAATAGACATGGGGAGAGCTAGAGGAAATAGACATGGGGAGAGCTAGAGGAAATAGACATGGGGAGAGCTAGAGGAAATAGACATGGGGAGAGCTAGAGGAAATAGACATGGGGAGAGATAGAGGAAATAGACATGGGGAGAGCTAGAGGAAATAGACATGGGGAGAGCTAGAGGAAATAGACATGGGGAGAGCTAGGGGAAATAGACATGGGGAGAGCTAGAGGAAATAGACATGGGGAGAGCTAGAGGAAATAGACATGGGGAGAGCAAGAGGAAATAGACATGGGGAGAGCTAGAGGAAATAGACATGGGGAAAGCTAGAGGAAATAGACATGGGGAGAGCTAGAGTAAATAGACATGGGGAGAGCTAGAGTAAATAGACATGGGGAGAGCTAGGGGAAATAGACATGGGGAGAGCTAGAGGAAATAGACATGGGGAGAGCTAGGGGAAATAGACATGGGGAGAGCTAGAGGAAATAGACATAGGGAGAGCTAGAGGAAATAGACATGGGGAGAGCTAGGGGAAATAGACATGGGGAGAGCTAGAGGAAATAGACATGGGGAGAGCTAGAGGAAATAGACATGGGGAGAGCTAGAGGAAATAGACATGGGGAGAGCTAGAGGAAATAGACATGGGGAGAGCAAGAGGAAATAGACATGGGGAGAGCTAGGGGAAATAGACATGGGGAGAGCTAGAGGAAATAGACATGGGGAGAGCTAGAGGAAATAGACATAGGGAGAGCTAGAGGAAATAGACATGGGGAGAGCTAGGGGAAATAGACATGGGGAGAGCTAGAGGAAATAGACATGGGGAGAGCTAGAGGAAATAGACATGGGGAAAGCTAGAGGAAATAGACATGGGGAGAGCTAGAGGAAATAGACATGGGGAGAGCTAGAGGAAATAGACATGGGGAGAGCTAGAGGAAATAGACATGGGGAGAGCTAGGGGAAATAGACATGGGGAGAGCTAGGGGAAATAGACATGGGGAGAGCTAGGGGAAATAGACATGGGGAGAGCTAGGGGAAATAGACATGGGGAGAGCTAGGGGAAATAGACATGGGGAGAGCTAGGGGAAATAGACATGGGGAGAGCTAGGGGAAATAGACATGGGGAGAGCTAGGGGAAATAGACATGGGGAGAGCTAGGGGAAATAGACATGGGGAGAGCTAGGGGAAATAGACATGGGGAGAGCTAGGGGAAATAGACATGGGGAGAGCTAGGGGAAATAGACATGGGGAGAGCTAGAGGAAATAGACATGGGGAAAGCTAGAGGAAATAGACATGGGGAGAGCTAGAGGAAAGAGACATGGGGAAAGCTAGAGGAAATAGACATGGGGAGAGCTAGAGGAAATAGACATGGGGAGAGCTAGAGGAAATAGACATGGGGAGAGCTAGAGGAAATAGACATGGGGAGAGCTAGGGGAAATAGACATGGGGATAGCTAGAGGAAATAGACATGGGGAGAGCTAGAGGAAATAGACATGGGGAAAGCTAGAGGAAATAGACATGGGGAAAGCTAGAGGAAATAGACATGGGGAGAGCTAGAGGAAATAGACATGGGGAGAGCTAGAGGAAATAGACATGGGGAGAGCTAGAGGAAATAGACATGGGGAGAGCTAGAGGAAATAGACATAGGGAGAGCTAGAGGAAATAGACATGGGGAGAGCTAGGGGAAATAGACATGGGGAGAGCTAGAGGAAATAGACATGGGGAGAGCTAGAGGAAATAGACATGGGGAGAGCTAGAGGAAATAGACATGGGGAGAGCTAGAGGAAATAGACATGGGGAGAGCTAGAGGAAATAGACATGGGGAGAGCTAGGGGAAATAGACATGGGGAGAGCTAGAGGAAATAGACATGGGGAGAGCTAGGGGAAATAGACATGGGGAGAGCTAGGGGAAATAGACATGGGGAGAGCTAGGGGAAATAGACATGGGGAGAGCTAGGGGAAATAGACATGGGGAGAGCTAGGGGAAATAGACATGGGGAGAGCTAGGGGAAATAGACATGGGGAGAGCTAGGGGAAATAGACATGGGGAGAGCTAGGGGAAATAGACATGGGGAGAGCTAGGGGAAATAGACATGGGGAGAGCTAGAGGAAATAGACATGGGGAAAGCTAGAGGAAATAGACATGGGGAGAGCTAGGGGAAATAGACATGGGGAGAGCTAGAGGAAATAGACATGGGGAGAGCTAGAGGAAATAGACATGGGGAGAGCTAGAGGAAATAGACATGGGGAGAGCTAGGGGAAATAGACATGGGGATAGCTAGAGGAAATAGACATGGGGAGAGCTAGAGGAAATAGACATGAGGAAAGCTAGAGGAAATAGACATGAGGAAAGCTAGAGGAAATAGACATGGGGAAAGCTAGAGGAAATAGACATGGGGAAAGCTAGAGGAAATAGACATGGGGAGAGCTAGAGGAAATAGACATGGGGAGAGCTAGAGGAAATAGACATGGGGAGAGCTAGAGGAAATAGACATGGGGAGAGCTAGAGGAAATAGACATGGGGAAAGCTAGAGGAAATAGACATGGGGAAAGCTAGAGGAAATAGACATGGGGAGAGCTAGAGGAAATAGACATGGGGAGAGCTAGAGGAAATAGACATGGGGAAAGCTAGAGGAAATAGACATGGGGAAAGCTAGAGGAAATAGACATAGGGAGAGCTAGAGGAAATAGAAATGGGGAGAGCTAGAGGAAATAGACATGGGGAGAGCTAGAGGAAATAGACATGGGGAGAGCTAGAGGAAATAGACATGGGGAGAGCTAGAGGAAATAGACATGCAGAGAGCTAGAGGAAATAGACATGGGGAGAGCTAGAGGAAATAGACAATGGGGAGAGCTAGAGGAAATAGACATGGGGAGAGCTAGAGGAAATAGACATGGGGAGAGCTAGAGGAAATAGACATGGGGAGAGCTAGAGGAAATAGACATGGGGAGAGCTAGAGGAAATAGACATGGGGAGAGCTAGAGGAAATAGACATGGGGAGAGCTAGAGGAAATAGACATGGGGAGAGCTAGAGGAAATAGACATGGGGAGAGCTAGAGGAAATAGACATGGGGAGAGCTAGAGGAAATAGACATGGGGAGAGCTAGAGGAAATAGACATGGGGAGAGCTAGAGGAAATAGACATGGGGAGAGCTAGAGGAAATAGACATGGGGAGAGCTAGGGGAAATAGACATGGGGAGAGCTAGGGGAAATAGACATGGGGAGAGCTAGAGGAAATAGACATGGGGAAAGCTAGAGGAAATAGACATGGGGAGAGCTAGAGGAAATAGACATGGGGAAAGCTAGAGGAAATAGACATGGGGAGAGCTAGAGGAAATAGACATGGGGAGAGCTAGGGGAAATAGACATGGGGAGAGCTAGGGGAAATAGACATGGGGAGAGCTAGGGGAAATAGACATGGGGAGAGCGAGAGGAAATAGACATGGGGAGAGCTAGAGGAAATAGACATGGGGAGAGCTAGGGGAAATAGACATGGGGAGAGCTAGGGGAAATAGACATGGGGAGAGCTAGAGGAAATAGACATGGGGAGAGCTAGAGGAAATAGACATGGGGAGAGCTAGAGGAAATAGACATGGGGAGAGCTAGAGGAAATAGACATGGGGAGAGCTAGAGGAAATAGACATCGGGAGAGCTAGAGGAAATAGACATCGGGAGAGCTAGGGGAAATAGACATCGGGAGAGCTAGGGGAAATAGACATGGGGAGAGCTAGGGGAAATAGACATGGGGAGAGCTAGGGGAAATAGACATGGGGAGAGCTAGAGGAAATAGACATGGGGAGAGCTAGAGGAAATAGACATGGGGACTACTAGAGGAAATAGACATGGGGAGAGCTAGGGGAAATAGACATGGGGAGAGCTAGAGGAAATAGACATGGGGAGAGCTAGAGGAAATAGACATGGGGAGAACTAGGGGAAATAGACATGGGGAGAGCTAGAGGAAATAGACATGGGGAAAGCTAGAGGAAATAGACATGGGGAGAGCTAGAGGAAATAGACATGGGGAAAGCTAGAGGAAATAGACATGGGGAAAGCTAGAGGAAATAGACATGGGGAGAGCTAGAGGAAATAGACATGGGGACAGCTAGAGGAAATAGACATGGGGAGAGCTAGAGGAAATAGACATGGGGAGAGCTAGAGGAAATAGACATGGGGAGAGCTAGAGGAAATAGACATGGGGAGAGCTAGAGGAAATAGACATGGGGAGAGCTAGAGGAAATAGACATGGGGAGAGCTAGAGGAAATAGACATGGGGAGAGCTAGGGGAAATAGACATGGGGAGAGCTAGAGCAAATAGACATGGGGAAAGCTAGAGGAAATAGACATGGGGAGAGCTAGAGGAAATAGACATGGGGAAAGCTAGAGGAAATAGACATGGGGAGAGCTAGAGGAAATAGACATGGGGAGAGCTAGAGGAAATAGACATGGGGAGAGCTAGGGGAAATAGACATGGGGAGAGCTAGAGGAAATAGACATGGGGAAAGCTAGAGGAAATAGACATGGGGAGAGCTAGAGGAAATAGACATGGGGAGAGCTAGAGGAAATAGACATGGGGAAATCTAGAGGAAATAGACATGGGGAAAGCTAGAGGAAATAGACATGGGGAAAGCTAGAGGAAATAGACATGGGGAAAGCTAGAGGAAATAGACATGGGGAGAGCTAGAGGAAATAGACATGGGGAGAGCTAGAGGAAATAGACATGGGGAGAGCTAGAGGAAATAGACATGGGGAGAGCTAGAGGAAATAGACATGGGGAGAGCTAGGGGAAATAGACATGGGGAGAGCTAGAGGAAATAGACATGGGGAGAGCTAGAGGAAATAGACATGGGGAGAGCTAGGGGAAATAGACATGGGGAGAGCTAGAGGAAATAGACATGGGGAGAGCTAGAGGAAATAGACATGGGGAGAGCTAGGGGAAATAGACATGGGGAGAGCTAGGAGAAATAGACATGGGGAAAGCTAGAGGAAATAGACATGGGGAAAGCTAGAGGAAATAGACATGGGGAGAGCTAGAGGAAATAGACATGGGGAAAGCTAGAGGAAATAGACATGGGGAGAGCTAGAGGAAATAGACATGGGGAGAGCTAGAGGAAATAGACATGGGGAGAGCTAGAGGAAATAGACATGGGGAGAGCTAGGGGAAATAGACATGGGGAGAGCTAGAGGAAATAGACATGGGGAGAGCTAGAGGAAATAGACATGGGGAGAGCTAGAGGAAATAGACATGGGGAGAGCTAGAGGAAATAGACATGGGGAGAGCTAGAGGAAATAGACATGGGGAGAGCTAGAGGAAATAGACATGGGGAGAGCTAGAGGAAATAGACATGGGGAGAGCTAGAGGAAATAGACATGAGGAGAGCTAGAGGAAATAGACATGGGGAGAGCTAGAGGAAATAGACATGGGGAGAGCTAGGGGAAATAGACATGGGGAGAGCTAGAGGAAATAGACATGGGGAGAGCTAGAGGAAATAGACATGGGGAGAGCAAGAGGAAATAGACATGGGGAGAGCTAGAGGAAATAGACATGGGGAGAGCTAGAGGAAATAGACATGGGGAGAGCTAGAGTAAATAGACATGGGGAGAGCTAGAGTAAATAGACATGGGGAGAGCTAGGGGAAATAGACATGGGGAGAGCTAGAGGAAATAGACATGGGGAGAGCTAGGGGAAATAGACATGGGGAGAGCTAGAGGAAATAGACATGGGGAGAGCTAGAGGAAATAGACATGGGGAAAGCTAGAGGAAATAGACATGGGGAGAGCTAGAGGAAATAGACATGGGGAGAGCTAGGGGAAATAGACATGGGGAGAGCTAGGGGAAATAGACATGGGGAGAGCTAGGGGAAATAGACATGGGGAGAGCGAGAGGAAATAGACATGGGGAGAGCTAGAGGAAATAGACATGGGGAGAGCTAGGGGAAATAGACATGGGGAGAGCTAGGGGAAATAGACATGGGGAGAGCTAGAGGAAATAGACATGGGGAGAGCTAGAGGAAATAGACATGGGGAGAGCTAGAGGAAATAGACATGGGGAGAGCTAGAGGAAATAGACATGGG
Source organism: Euprymna scolopes (assembly GCF_053919585.1). Taxonomy (NCBI): domain Eukaryota; kingdom Metazoa; phylum Mollusca; class Cephalopoda; order Sepiida; family Sepiolidae; genus Euprymna; species Euprymna scolopes. The sequence goes on along the minus strand of NC_136511.1, from coordinate 43,622,969 downwards.
GAGAGCTAGAGGAAATAGACATGGGGAGAGCTAGAGGAAATAGACATGGGGAGAGCTAGAGGAAATAGACATGGGGAGAGCTAGGGGAAATAGACATGGGGAGAGCTAGGGGAAATAGACATGGGGAGAGCTAGAGGAAATAGACATGGGGAAAGCTAGAGGAAATAGACATGGGGAGAGCTAGAGGAAATAGACATGGGGAGAGCTAGAGGAAATAGACATGGGGAGAGCTAGAGGAAATAGACATGGGGAGAGCTAGAGGAAATAGACATGGGGAGAGCTAGAGGAAATAGACATGGGGAGAGCTAGAGGAAATAGACATGGGGAAAGCTAGAGGAAATAGACATGGGGAGAGCTAGAGGAAATAGACATGGGGAGAGCTAGAGGAAATAGACATGGGGAGAGCTAGGGGAAATAGACATGGGGAGAGCTAGAGGAAATAAACATGGGGAAAGCTAGAGGAAATAGACATTGGGAGAGCTAGAGGAAATAGACATGGGGAGAGCTAGAGGAAATAGACATGGGGAAAGCTAGAGGAAATAGACATGGGGAGAGGTAGAGGAAATAGACATGGGGAGAGCTAGGGGAAATAGACATGGGGAGAGCTAGGGGAAATAGACAAAGGGGCTAGAGGAAATCGACAAAGGGGCTAGAGGAAATATGGGTGTGGAGAAAGGCTAGAAGAAATTGGGGGGGGGGGGGTAGAGGAAATGGGGGAAGAAATGATAGGGGAAATGGAGTCATTTTTGGAACTGTTACTGGTTGTGGTTTGTGTTGGCAATGGACGACAGTGCTTATTCAGCTTTCGTGCAAGTTGTGGTGCCTTCATTGGAAGGAGCCGGCTTACCTAATTTGGAGGTGGATGCCGCCTCAAGACAAAAAGGCAAGAAAAGATAGAGGAAATTGAGAGGGGCAGAAAAACAAGAATAAGACAATCTTTTCATCCAACACCTACTTGGGATGAAATTTTGAATGGAACTCTTTATTGAATCCATAAGTAATGCATAAAGTACTATGTAAATGTATTCAGTTGTGACACTCGGCTGACAAGATGAGAGCATGCTACCACTATAAATTAAATAAAGGATTCCGTTTAAAATCCCATACAGATTCCGGAGTTCAACAGAATCTAAGCATGTCATAAAGCAAGAAAAGAGAGAAATAAAACTAAGTCAAATAGCAACAGAAAAACAGGTGGTAAGACTGTCAGAAATCAACTTTTTCTTATTTAAAAAAAAAAAAAGAAAAAAAGTAATGAGAAATAAAAATTTTTCGCCCAAAAGTCAGCTAACTCAAAGGTATGAAAGGTTTTAATGATTTTAAATTTTTTCTCAATTTAAAAAAAAAAGAAAAAAAAAAAAAACAAATATTGGCCATTGTAAATATATATCTGCATAATCTCTTAAATAGGCCATGAACTGTCATTTATGTTTCAGCCTCCATCCAATCGACGAAAGCTTGCATTCCTCTACCTATTTTACAAGTATTTTAATGGTGGATAGTCTGACGAACTAAAAGCCCTTGTACCCTCTCGATGTAAATATCCTCCGACAAACCTGAAAAACAGCAAAGTCCCATCCTTACACAGTAGAAAGCTTTCTACACGTATAGTTTCTTCCTTAGAACTGCTAGATTTGGAATTTCCTTCCAGGTTCCTGCTTCCCTAACTATTGACATGCAGAAGTTTAAGTGTAATGTGAACAGACATCTTGCTGCTCAACTCCCTACGTAGTATCCCTGCAACGTATGTCCCTGATAGTAGCCCCTACATAAAAGTGGCACTGTGCCTTGTTTGGGGTGAAAATGTAAAAAAAAAAGAAAGAAATAAGCTAGAGAAATGTGCTCATGTCAGTGCACTGTCTACTGAGAATATATTTTATTTCAACTTAAAAAAAAAAAAAAAGGTCTAGTTTTCATTAAGTAAATTTGAATTCAAACTTTCCAGTACTTTTGCTTTGTAAAAAAAAATTCAAATTCATTTTATAAATATTGATATAAAATTTTCATTGTTGCTCATTTGCATAATCTGAATATATATATATATATATATATATATATATATATATATTTATCGAGCCGTTGTAGGATCAATCCTTGTCAATAAAAAGTCTAGCTATACTGATGAGGAGTAAACTCCGAAACATGCATGTATATAGATGACTTACTTTTATGCACGTTGTAATTATTAATTAATAATTAATATTTAAATAAAAATAAAAAGGTCAAAAACGTCCTAAGATTTGGGGCGAAGAAAAATGTAAACAAAGGGCAAATAACTCCTTTCTTATAATAAGAGAAAACGCTCAGGGAGCGAAATAAAGAAATTAATCGCTAATAAAAATAAATAAAAATTCGAACAATCTTATATATATATATATATATATATATATATATAAGATATATAGATTGAGACGCGTTGACTGGAAGTCAAGATCAGCTGATCAGATTGCGTGTGAGCCACGTGATCAGGTTAGCTGAATCGGGGAGATTTGGTTTGGGCGTAGAACGCGACGGGCGGCTTGTCAGACGTTTCCTCCACTTCACTGGGGGGAGGGGACACTGACGTGTGTAGAAATAAGACTTAGAAGAAGAAACCATCCAAGCCAGGGATTCACTCTCCATCCTCTGTGAAACATCTGGAAAGTGAAATAAAAACTATAAAACCAATTCATCAGGTACCGTCTCTCCTCCAAGACACGAGATGTTCCAGATGGACCAAAATCCAAGACTCAGAAGGTATGTTGAAAAATACATGTACCACACACGCACACACAACGGCATATGAACATATCATTTAATAGACTGGACCACTAGACGATCACATGAGGTTAATTCTGACTAGACGATCACACAACGTTAACCCTTATTACAGATAACAACGCAACATATATAGATAATTCAAATCATTGCATAATCTCTTTTAAATAAACCAGAGAAATGTGTTCATGTCAGTACAACTTTCCAGCAGTTTCGCTTTTCTTTTAAACAAAAACATTGTAAAAAACAATTTTTTTTTTAATATACAAATTCATTTTATAAATTTTGATATTAAAATTTTTGTCGTTGTTCATAATCAAAATGGATGGCTAGTAATAACACGGAAATTTGAAAATAATTTCTGTCCATAGTTCAAGTTTGAAGGCAAAAATCAATTATTATGGTTCATTTATGTTCCTTTTATTCATTTTCTCGCCTAGCTTTTCTGCATTAAAGAACATATTTTTCGGATAAATAAAAAAAAAAAAGGAAAAACAGAAAAAGAAAGAAAGAAAAATAGATGATGCCAAGAAAAAAATGTATTTAAAGTAAATACCATATGAACAAGAGATGGAACAGCCAACGATCTTAAATAGATTGTTGAAAATAAAAATTTGGTAGAGGTCTGTTCTTTTCTTAAGCAAAATGGAGTTCAAAGTTATTTTTGTCAAGAATTCAAACTTGATTGCTGCTGCTGCTTTTTCTTTTTTATTTTGAAGCACAATATCATCTCATTCACAATTAAATTAATGAAATGGCAATTCCTTAATTTTCTTGCTTCTCTTCTTTCTCTTTTTACGATTAACATACTAACTGTACTTCTACTTTTTTTTAAAAAGTAAAAGTAGTCCATCAACTCCCAATGCTTCAGGCCAAGATCAAAGTGTAGTATCTGTTCCGGCAGATGCTGCAAGCTATGACTAGCTATGACTAGCTATGACTAGCAAAGACCAGATGTGGGGGCAACCCCACATGCCTGACCATTAACCAGCTCCCATTTCCCACCTCTCGGGAGCTGGTCCCCCTTTTCCCTTCCCCCTCCCTTCACTCCTCACATGAAAAATCGGCCTTGTGCCTAATTTGCTCGGTGGGGGAGCAAATAAATACCATCTGTTCCGGCAGATGCTGCACTTAAGATAATTTGTACCAGTCAATGGAGGGGAAACCCTCTATACTGGGACAATTATTATTTTTGGTAACCAGAGTGACCCCTTTTAGGGGAGCTGGTTTTTACCTCACATTAAAAACGGCCTTGTGCCTAATTTGCTCAGTGGGGGAGCAAATAAATACCATCTGTTCCGGCAGATGCTGCAACCAAAGACCATTGCCCTTGTGGCAAGCTTTTGGTCCATGTACGGGCAACCCTATATACAAAATGGCTCTCACTATCCAGCTCCCAGTTCCCACCTCTCGGGAGCTGGTCCCCTTTTCCCTTCCCCCTCTCAACATTAAAAAAAAACGCCTCGTGCCTAATTTGCTCTCATGGGGAAGCACATAAACACAGCCCATCAACTCTCTCAATGCTTCAGACTAAGATCAAAGTGTATTATCTATTCTGATATTACACTTCAATGTTTTGTTCTCAGTTAGTGAAGGAAAAATCCTTCACGACTGAGACAATTTTTATCTTTGTTCCTTTTCCCTACATTAAAAAACGACCTTGGTGTCTAACTCTACCCTCGTGGGGAGGCAAAGTAAATAGGAACTTTCTCAATGCCCTCTTGCTCCAAAATCTAAATTATATAAATCTTCATCTTTGCCAGATTTTATATATATTTATATTAGAAAAATCTTATTGAAAATTAATTCAAATTAAAAAAAAAAACCATTAAAAACCTGTAAAAAGGTATACAGAATTTTTATTTATCCGCCAAGGAGTACAGATAAACTTATTCCGCAGAGTTTCGAAAAATGCAATTCTTCTCATCAGAGGAAAGAGGTTTGAAAAATATACGATAAATTCTACAGATTAATGGATTTACAGAAACTACAAAGATGAACTGAATCATATTCGCATAAAAAATCTTTTTAAGTTTGTGAAAGTCTTACTCTTACCTTCTCTTTGCTGTTTTTAGCTTTTAATATTTGGCTTGATTTGTTTTGCTAAACAATAGCCATTGTAAACGATTCATTAGATACTATAGTGGACACGCATATTCAAATATATGCGAAATGACATCAGCGGCAAAGAAAAATCAATTCTTTCACTTTTATTGTTAACCAGTATTTCTATTGTGAAGCGATTTATTAAAATAAAATGTAAAAAAATTACATTATTAAAAAATATGCAATAAAAATTAATCACCGAAGATTAAAAAAAGGATTCCGTTCGAAATTCTATACAGATTCCCGAGTTCAACAGAATCTAAGCATGTCATGAAGCAAGAAAAGAGAGAAATAAAACTAAATCAAATAGCAACAGAAAAACAGGTGATAAGACTGTCAGAAATCAACTTTTTCTTATTAAAAAAAAAAAGGAAAGAAAAATTGGAAAATAAAAATATTTCAACCAAAAGTCAGCAAACTCAAATGCATGAAACGTTTTAATGATCTTAAAACATTAACGGATAAAAATAATGGCCTTTATTTGCATTTTTAATAACAAAATTTAAAAAAATAGGTTTTGATTTAATTTGAGATTAGCGGGGGTTACCCGGCGTTGCCCAGGTGCTTGGAGATGTATGTGTTTTTGGGTAAATCAAAACAAAAATCGTTGCCCGGGTGTTTGTTTTAAAAAAAAAAAAAGTTTTGGTAGGTATGTAGGAAGGATGGAACCCGAAGCCTTGACGCGTAGTTAGAAAATAATAAAGTGTAAAAAAAATGTGCAACGTTTAACGAAAACATGTTTGAATTTATTTAAGTAAAATTAAGAATTGGCAGCTGCCCGTACTTGACGACTTAATGAGGTCAATTTTGCGGGGCAGTATTTTATTTAACACGGGTCTGTTCGCTTCTTTTTTTATAAAAAAAAGTCGAATCCACATACGGTGATCGAAAAATGTTGAATATTTAACTTTTGAAAGTCAGCCAAATTAAATAGACAGGCGACCCCTGTTGTTAACTCATAGATATTATGATTTCAACATGATATAAAAAGTTTTAAGAAGTTGTGAGCCGTCCGATCGCTTCTCGGAAAAAAGCCTTTCTCGGACATACACAAAAACGCGTGCACACACACACAAACATTTTGGCTTTTATATATAGAGATTTTATAAGAAATATATGTTTATAGAATTATAAAAATAAAAGTTGTTTTTCTTTTTAATTTTAAAAAGAAAAGCATTTTATTTGAATTTATATGATAAATATATAATTCAAAACATGACGGTTAAAAGATCAGACAATATTTTTTTTTTTTAATAAATAGTTATTTAAAATTTCTAATTTTTGATTCAAAACAAAGCCTCCATCAGGATAGTTTAGACAATACTTTTTTTTTTCTTTTTAGCCACCATCATGGTTAGTAAAAAAAAAAATAAAATAAATAAATAAATAAATAGTAAATATATGTTTATGGAAGTATAAAAATAAAATTATTAAAAATAACAAATAATTCACAGGCGTGAGAGAAAAAATAAGCGAAGGAACTGATTTACCTCGTCACCGCTCTCGGTAGCACTACGTCAGAAATTAGGAAGTACTTTAACTGATTTTAACCAGAAAATAAATTTGGATAGTGATAGTTTTGTTTTTATTTTTTGGGGATAGTGATAGTTTTGTTTTTATTTTTTGGGGATGGTGATAGTTTTGTTTTTGTTTTTTATAGTGATAGTTTTGTTTTTGTTTTTTATAGTGATAGTTTTATTTTTTATTTTTTTCTTGGAAATACTATTGAAGCACAAGGAGGAGTTTGTGCTAGTTGCATAGATGGCATCTACTTGAAAGTTGGGTACAGAAACCACAAAAAGTAAAGGACAATAGAAGCGAATTAGAACTCAAATATGGAGAAAGTCTATTTGGACAGTGATACTATTGTGATTGTTTAGAAATTTTTTTTACCTTAACAGTGTGGAGAGCAACAGCGATAAGGGTACACGGTTTGTGTGTGCACACTGTGAAAAGAACAAAAAAAACGCTGGCACTCGAACCTAGAATCCGTGCGATACAAAAAAATATAAAAATAAGATAAATGTAAATTTACATGATATCGGGATTCGGGGTGGCAGCATAAAAACACTTATTTTTTTCTATTCTGCCTGAGTGACACTATCTCGTGCATGTGAGGTTGGTGTTAATAGAGAAGAGAACGAAAAGAAAACAGGATGGCTGCTTGGGAAAGAAGCGAATTAGTTGTGGAAGAGAAAAGGTCTGTTAAGTAAAATACAGAGAGTTAAGAAGAGTTCCGACCTTTTTTCTTTCTTGTTTCTTGGGAAAGAAGCGAACGAGTTGCAGAAGAAAAAAAAAAGAAAGTAAATCGTTTCAACCTTTTTTCGTTCTTCTTTCTGTTTTGAGAATAAGCCGTTTTGTTACGAGAAGAAACGCGATCACAACTTCGATGGAAGAAACTGACCTGAATAAAATAGAAATTAATTCCCAGAAAAAAAAAAAAAAAACTATAGACAATCTTTCACTTAATGATACCATTTGAACTGTGATGCGATTGAAAGAATGAAGAGTGTATAGACTAAGTTCAAGAAAATTCTGTCATTACCAAGCAGCAGAGAGCTTTATGTTGCAAGTGATTTTTCCAAGTGGTGACTAGAAATAATAAAACACTTATCTTTTGCCGATTGTGTTTTTTTTACCAACAATCTCCCAAAGCTCATTACTTATTTAGTCTCTTTCTCCTTAGTAAACTCTCTCCAAATAAAAACCTTGAAGAAACCTCAGCAAACGTCTCCCTTGTGTTTTTCAGGGATGAAAAGTTTTATTCATCTAAACAATTAAACAGAAGAGATGATTGCGACCACCCATAAAACATGAACAGGGTTTTACGTTGTGAGTGAAACAGTCGTATTTGTGAATGATTTTTTCCAAGGTAGCAACTAAAAATAACAAAACGCTTATCTTTTGCTGGTTGTATATTTTTTTTCACCAACAATCTTCTGAAGCTCATTACTCGGTGAAAAATGTTTTTTCAACTTTTTTCAAATTATTTTTAACAATAAAACATTTAATAGAATAACAGACTCTTTCTTTTTAACAAATGCTGTTCAAAAAACATCTGCAGAAATTTAACTGTTTATACGTTCAAATCTCAACATAAAATTCGGTGCATATTTCAAATTACAATTATTAAAAAAAAATAAATAAATAAAATACAGAAAAATCTTTATGTACATACTTATCACGGAACGAAGCTGTCATATTCTAAAAATCACGTGGGTTTGGCTAGTAACTTTTCTATTTGGCTAGTAAAACAAAATATTCAGTTGTCAAAGGTCAACTGAAGATAAATTTGTTCGTAGAGACCTGCATGTGTATACAGCGTGATAATATATGAAAGCAAAACTTGGCTAGTGAGGGTTGAGGACATGTGTTGCATGGAGAAAAACCATACAAAAACAACAGGATCCAGAGAAAGAATATTTGGACTATTAAAGTTATCAAAAAATTTTTTTTTTTTTACCTTTGTGATACTATTGGAGCATGGAGAACTTGGTGCTAGTTGCATAGATGTTGGGATACCTTTTTTTTTTTTTTTTTAACAAGGGACTCTCCATTGATCAAGGCCTTAAGGTCACTCGAGGATAAGGATTAATCACCGAGACAACAGTATAGTGATCGTTACTGGTGGAAATTGGGTAGAATTAGATTATTTAAGGGGATGGCTCAACAAGAACTTGATTACATTGGACTTGAAGATGACCATGTTTTAGTTGGAATGCAGGCCAGTGAAATTGAGTTGTACAGATAGGCAGTTCTAGGAAAGAAGTTTTATTCATCGAATTTGTGTTTAGATTTAAGCAAAGATAGAGAGTAGGGGAAAATCGCTGATAGCGATTGTAGCTAGACCATTGCTTTTTGTGAAAGTTTGGCGGGGGGGGGATTAAAGCTCAGACGAGCACTTACTATGAAACTAAGACAACAGAGTAGAGAGAGACTCGCAACGTCACTTCTGCGTGAAAGAGGTTGCAGGAAAGAGAGAAGGGCATCACCTACTAGGTTTTGTTGTCGATTTTGAAATCTGTCTAAGCAGGATAGGATGCCCTGATGTGACAACAGTATTCCATTTTAGGGCGTATTTGGCTCTTATATAGATAGAGGATTGTATCGGGAATGAGCAGTCAAATGAGGCAACCATTTTTCCAGCAACACTGGCACCAGATTTGATGCAAGTCTTCTATTTCAGGTCAAGAGTGAAGGTCAGACTTAGAAGCTGGTCCAAGCAGGGAACGTTTTTGAGATGAGAGCCATTCATATCAATTGGGGTCAAATGGAGATCAGAGCATTTATAGTGAAAACATAGTTTGGTTTTCGATGCTTTAAAATTAACCATTACACAACATACTCAAGGTCGGAGAGGAGACACTCAGAGAAATCTGGGTCGTTGTTGACCTTTGAAGTGTTGTCATAGATTGTAGTGTTTTCTGAATATATGTTAACAAATGAACTTAGAATTTGATTTGGAAGATCATTGATTAAGATAAGGATGAGAGTTGGGTCCTTGAGGCATGCCAGCATTGATACTTTGAGGTTTGGACTTCTACTTGCATAAACCCATTGGTGAGAAAAAATTGGATAGTTGAGAAGATATTTCTAGATATGGAATATCTGGAAATCTTGCAAAGTAGACCCTTATGCCAAACCCTCTTCAATGCTTTTGATATGTCAAAAGTTATTGCTCATGAGGAAATCATCAATAGATTCACTGATTGTTACAGTCAATACATCAGCTATAGATCTTGCAGGAGGGAAACCATATTGCTTGTCATCCAGTAGGTGGTTTTTGCTGAAGTGGTTTACAATTTCTCGATTTATTATGGATTCAAGCAACACTACTCATGACACACAGAACTTGAATGCCTACTAGACACTGTCCTCGAGTGTCTAAGGTCTCTCTGTACAGAGGTTTGTCAGAACAATCTGGCATGAGGATACTTTTCCATAGAAGTAAACCCTAACCAAATATTCAAAATCACATAGTATTCGCTGCCCAAATAAGATCTCCTCGCTATGGCTAACCCATATTAGCTTTTACGAGGAATGGTGCACCTTCTCCAAGTGATGTTACCTCAAGTAACAGCACGAAACTGGATACTCCACCAGACTAGATAAATTCTTGTCCTGGAATTCAGTAAGACCAAGAGACCAAAATAAAAGATATAATACAATATATGAAAATGGTTAATTGGGGAGAGGAAAAATTATTTTCTCAACTTCTTTATTAACTCAGTGTTTGAGAAATAAAGAACTTAAGTGGAACATTCGAATATCTATGTATCTCATATAGAGTTCAAGTGTTAGCCCCAGGTTGTGGGCCCCTTGATTTCTGAGAACTTCAACTGAAGTAAAATAAAACAAAAAGACTAATTAGTCTGTACTGAGATGCAGAAGACTAATCTCCAGTATTTTTAAATATCGGGCGAATTAATGTTTTCTAAGGTGCTGGAAAGCATTTCTCCTTTAAGCATCACTTGAACAGCTTTGCAAGAATGAGTACTAGTTCCAGTTGCAGAGAGTTTGATGTAAAGTTTTTGGCAAAGAGATTGGCTTTGTCAGATGCTGACGAAATTACTTCAGGCTCATTGATGATGCTCAAGATAGAATACTCACACCTTGTTTATTATTGAATTAACGTTTAAAATTCAGAAGTCAAGTATCATGGTTTAATTGTGCCCTTAACAGAAACATTCATTTCAAACATGCCCCTATCTTATCAAAGAACCTACTGTTGTATTTTATATGCCAGGCCTATCTGTTTGTGTGGTCATATAACTTCTTAAATGCACTTGTAATGTTAGGCTGTATAAGGGTGTTAATTAAGCTGTATAAAAGTGTTAACTTTGTTCAAAATCAGTTTGTTCCTTTTTTAATTGGATTTTTCAATTATTAATTTTTGATATTTATAAGAGGCATTCCGATACATAACCTATCCCAGACAGCTGTAATATATATGCTTGTGTGAAATTTCATAAAAATCGGCCCAGCCATTTCGGAGTCCATAGGGAACAAACTCACATGCAAAGTGCCTTTTATATATAGACTGGGGGAGGTACCCGGCGTTGCCTGGGTGTTTGGAGGTGGGTGTGGCTTTGGGTAAATCAATTTGGGGATGGGGGGGGTTAAAATATTAAAAAAAAAGTTTTGGTAGGTGAGTATGAGGATCGAACCCAAACCCTTGAGGCAAAGTTGGAAATTAAAGTGTGAAACAAAAACGTATGACGTTAACCATTGGGCCACCACGACATATAACGGAGACACTTTTGAATTTATTTATTTAACTATTAAAAACAGGTGCCCGCATTAAAAGTTAACTCTGCTGCTTCGATTTGACCTAATTAAGAAGGTCAAATAGAAGTAACGCAGTTAACTTTTGCTGCGAGGCCGCGTTTGGGTTTGTTTACCCAAATTTGACTATTCTTTTCCCCAACAGATGTTGGGGAGGGGGAAACCGGCTCCCAATTGTCCAGATTGAATAGCAATTGTCTGATATACAACATTGATCAAAGCTGATTGCTTCTGGCCGTTTCCCGGCGCGATGCGGAGAACGCTCCCTAAGCTTTGAATTAGTTTCGCTTTTTATACGAAAAAGCCGAATCAACACGCGAGAAGCCAAAATAGCAATAATTTTGTAAAAGTCGATGTAACTAAATCTATACGCTACATGCTTTCCCAAATCCTAGATATTATTATCTACGGCCTATATAAACACTTGTAAGCGATTGTAAACCCCCCCCCGGGACGGTGTGCGAGAAAAGCCTTTGCGAGACATACACAAAATGGTCACACACATTTTGCCTTTTATATATAGAGATATTCTTTGAAATTGAAAAATGCACTTACTCGTTAGATGAACGTTCAGTTTTCTTATCCGCCGTTTTGGAAGGAGGACTGGAGTTTTTCTTTTCTTTATCATTTGTCACAGATTTCTTTTCTGTATTCGAACTGGTCGATTTCGGACCTAGAAAATAAGCAGGAAATTCTGTATTTAAAAAAAAAAGAAAGCTAAGATTATACTAAACATAACTGCATAGTGTTTGCCTTTCATAAAAAAAAAAAATTCAGACCGAAGCGCCACGCAAAGCAAGAAGCCACTTGATGTAAGGAGCTAAAAATAGACAAAAAAAAAAAAAAACTACTTCAAGGTAAAAAAATTGGTCAACCATAGGCATTAGATGGAATAGATTTTGAATCAGAAAACAGCAATTCTTCCCCCTTTGTCAATGTGAGAACCATAGAAAAAGATAAGGGAAGAAAGAGTTATGAATCTGTCAAAAGTAAACTCTTTTCTAGGCGATGTGAACTTGTATTTGCATATGTTCATGGCACAGGTTGTGATCATACGCTCATGATATTTGAATCCAGTGTGAATCATGTGCCTTCCAAACAAAATTATGAGTAACGTTTTATTTTAAGAGCTTTCAAATCACACTTGGTTTGTTTGCTAAATAACAGACTTCAATCAAAATTGAGTCCGATCAAATCTAAGTATTTGCCGATTAAAAAGTTCAGTCTGCTGACTCAAACACTAAATCCCCTTTTCTATTTTGTCTCAATATATATATATATATATATATATATATATATATATATACTAGCAAAAATACCCGTCATTGACTAGGTTCAAAAACAGCCTACAGAAAATGACATCTTTCCATTCTATGGAGGTCAGGTGCGAACGAACACCCCATAATTTTATTATACCATATTTCTTCAAACTGAAACATAATTATCAAAGTATACTTACGCAGATAGATATGAAAAGTCTTTGTGCCTATTTCCATTCTATGGAGGCCAGTCGCGAACGCAGACCCCACAATTTTTATTATACCATCCCTATTTAAGTTAAAACATACTTATTAAAGTATTCTTATGTACATCTATATTAAAAACACTTGTAAACGTTTTTTTTTAATTTTTTAATTTTTTATTTCCATACTTTGCGGACCAGGCGCGAATTTTAATGAACCACCGTTCTGCAGGATCAAACATACCCATTCCTGTGTCTCAATACATTTTCTATCATTATATGTAATCAGTTTTTTAAAATAGTCAACCATATAGGAGCCTATTTGTGACCAGAGACACACACACATTCAGTTTTATATTATAGACTAGCGAGGTGTTTCGAGGTGTGTGTGCTCTTAAATAAAAAAGAAACCGGGGGGGGGGGGGAGTTTTGGTAAGTTGGTAGGATTGAACCCGAAGCCCTGAGGCGAAGTTGGAAAATAAAATGTGAAAAAAACATGAAGCGTTCGGCCAGCCAGAATAAGTTACTGAAAGTTGTTTGAATTTATTTAAGTAAGAACAAAATTGACAGGTGTCCGCACGTTTGTGCGAGCGTTACGACAACGGCGTAAGCAATAGCTATTCAGTAGTTGTTTTTAATGAGGTCAATGACCAGGTTTGTTTGTTATAAGCGAAGTAAAAAAAGAAAACATAAAAACGAACATTAAAACTTAAACGGGGAGGGGGGCAATCAAAACATTGAAAAAAAAAAAAACACAAAAAACTAACGTAAGGCAAACGAACGATGTTAAATGTAAAAATCTGAAAAACAAAAACAAAAAAGAAAACAGAAAAACGAACATTAAAAAAAAAAAACATGTGAAAAATGGCTTAAATAAGCCTGTTTCGATATTAAAATTTTTAAAATCGGTGGGTACCCGGGTGTTTTTGGGTGTGTGGTTGGGGGTGGATAAGCGAAGTAAAAAAAAAAAAAAAAACAGAAAAACGAACATTACGTGAAAAACGGCTTAAATAACACTGGTTCAATATTTAAATTTAAAAAAATCAAAAAAAAAAAAATAAAAGCATCTCACACTACGATTCGAACCCAAAACGTTTAGATAATGACCCAACACGCTAACACAACGTACATGAAATTTAGTCAGTTCTTCAACTATTTAAAGTAAATCAGGTCATGACGTCATCTGACGCATGCGTAGAACCGTTATTATTTTTCAGCACATATAAATTTTCAGCTTTTTATTATTATTTTTAATTACATATCAATTGTTTACTTATAATTTTTAATTATGGTACATATAAATTGTCAGCTTTTTTATTATGTTTCAGTAAATATCAATTATTTTCTTTTTATTATTATTTTTTGGTACATATAAATTGTCAGCTTTTTATTATTTGGTTCGATTCTCATACTTACCTACCAAAACATTTTTTTTTATTTAACACCCCCCCCCCCACCGGAGTTTTGATTTACCTCAAGACACCCGGGCATCGCCGGGTACCCCCCGCTAGTATTTAATAAAAGGAAACAACTTTCTAATTTACAAAAGGTAAAATGTGTGTTAGTTTCTATGTGCGTGTGTTTGTATGTCCGGTAAAAACTTTTCACAGACACATCGGACTGTGTCAACATTCGTATCATTAGAAAGATCAAGATCTCAGGCGAAAAATACATAAAAATTGGCGAAAAGATTAATTCTGTCTGGGTGAACTGGGTCATTTCTTGCAAGGAGGGGGTCGCTTTTTGCATCAAGATTTTTGCATATGCCTAGCAATCTGAATGTACGTTTAAAAAAAAATATTATTTTGATCTGCCATGATGTCATAAGTCGTCATGTCTAGCGCATTAGCTTTTTTTCAACCCCTTTTCCTCTTTTGTATTAACGGTCAAGCCTGCCTACTGCAGCTAATTTTTTTTTTTTTGCGATTGCACAAGCACTTGCTGCTATTTTGATTGAAGAAAAGTTGCTTTTTTTTTTTTTAGAGCTGGGGGTTGTTCAATATCCTTGCTTTACCACCTTACTCCATCCGGTCGACGTCTGATACCCCCACTAGTATTTAATAAATGCAGACAACTCAATTCAGATTACTGAAATTTTAAAATCAGCCTTGTAATATAATATTAATTGCAAGAAATTATAAAAAATGGTTTTCTATATTAAAAAAAATGCTTGATTAATTTACGTGATTTTTGGAATATGAGTTTTGTTCTGTGGCAGGTACGTACATCATAAAGATTTTTCTGCATTTTTGTTCTTTTTAATTAGATTGAATTCTGGCTAAGGACCAGAGGTTTTGTCTGTCCATCCTGTCCATCACACGTCAGTTTTAAAAAGCAATTTTATCAATAAAGCTCAGATTGAATTGACACACCTTGTCTAACTTAAAAAAAAAAAAAGTTTTTTGAATCAGAACAAATCAATTTTTATTAAATTAAATCTAAAATGAGAAATACAAGCCGCATATTAATTACCCAGGGTAATTAAATTCCGAATCAGAATTCGGTCAGATATTTGTTATTGCTTAAAATGTCATGGAAAACATGTTTTACTTTGATATCATGGGTTACCTCCCTTATCCAACATGGCCTCACCTTGTATGGACTAAGTTTCTAGTCTAAAACACGAAAACTACTTATGACATGACCCAATCAAAATGATCTACCACCTACTAAAATGGGACGGGGGCAGGGGTTTACGTTGTTAGTGAAGCAGTCACATTTGTGAGTGTTTTTTTGTTTTTTGCGACTAGAAATAATAATACGCTTATCTTTTTGGTGACTGTTTTATTTCACCAACAATATTCCAAAGCTCATTATTTAGTGAAAAAATCTTTTCAGCCCTTTTTTTTTTTTTTAAATAAACTGAGCAAAGTCAAATTATTTAAACAATAAAAGGTTTAATAGAATAACATATTCTTTTTTTTTTAAAAAAAGGCTGTTTAAGAAACATCTGAAGAAATTCAAATGTTTATACGTTCAAGCCTCAACATAAAATTCAGTATATATTTAGAATAACACTTAGTTTGAAATAAATATAGTAAAATCTTTATGATGTACATACTGGTCACGGAACGAAGATGTCATATTCCAAAAATCATGCGTTTCACTAGTAAACTTTTTTATTTGGCTAGTAAACGAAAATTATGGTCAACTAAGGATAAATTTTTTTATAGAGCCTTGGAGAGGTGCTAAAAATGAGAGAAGACTTTTTCTGATAAATAAAAATTGAAATTAAAGAATATTTTTGGACATTTTTTTTTATAACTGAGAAATTTTTAGCAATTGTATAACTTCAAAATTCTAATGCATTTTATTATGTAAAAAAAAAAAAAGCCGCTATGACAATTTGACTGTACAGAGAAAAAAATATATAATTTTTATAATTTCTTATAAATAACTTTATCATTTATTAAATAAAAATATTTAATAAAAAAATGAGAACTATAAAAAAAAAATTAAACTATTTACTTATAATAAATGTAATTGCTATTGTTAATTTTCTGAGATTTTTTGACATGCATAGGTCAGATAGGTTGGCGCCAATGTTTTTTTGTGATCTAACAACAATGCCTTTGCAATCGACATAATGAGCACTTCTCGTTTAAAAGATATTGTTAAGTGTGAAAGTAAAAGAAAGCTAATAATATTGCAAACACTATCCATGTTTCGTGTCCAATGTTTTTTTTTTGTGACCCCCTCCCCAAACCCTTTTTGTAACCCTACCACTGATCTTAAATCAGATGGTCTAGCCCCCCCCCCATTCTGCAAAAAAAAAAAAAAACTATCTAACCTTAAGTAAAACCACATGTAACCACTTAAAAAAAAAAAAATAAAGACATGCATACACACTAAAATAAAAAGAATTTATGTCCCATAGCAAAATTTAATTTAAAAAAAAAAAGAAAAAATGGTTTACTGTCCTATAAAGCTGAAATGGTCCGGAAATAGAGGATCATTTTATATTACATTTAGATGTGAAATTGATCCCCGCCCCTTGCTATACATTCGAAAATCATTGGAGTTTTTCTTCTTTCAGTCCAACTAGTGAGGGTATCCAGCATTGCACGGGTGTTTGTAAGAAGGTTGGCTTGAAAATAAATATTAAAAAAAAAACGGAAAAACAGTGAAAAAAAGTTTTTTTGTAGGTGGGGGGGGGGGGGGGGTTAGATCCAAACCCTATGTTAAACTTCTTTTAAAAAAATCGGAAAAAAAAAAAATAAAACAGCGAATATGATGTAAAAAGAAGAAAAAGCAAAATAAAAAAGTTTTGGTAGGTAGGTAGGATCGAACCCGGAACGTTGAGGCGAAAAACTTGATAAGTTACTGCTCTCCCACGAAAGGAAAGTAACTGAAACGAACTTCATTTGAACATTTTAAACGCACAAGTGGCAGGTGCACAGCAAATTTAATTAGGTCAAAGGAAATTAAATTCCGCACTTAATTTTAACTGCGGGATAGTTTTTTTGGTTTGTTTTTTTACCCAACTTTGTCTGGTTTTGTTTCCCCAACGTGTTGGGGAAAACCAGCTCCCCTTTTATTAGGGGAGTGCCAAATGAAAGCAATTGTCTGATATGACGGTTTTCATTGACATTGACCAAACGTCCATTGCTTTCTGGACGCTTCCGGTCCCGTAGGCCGAGAACTACACCTTAGTTGCATATCGGTTTTGTTTTTATATGAAAAGGTCGAATCAACACGATGGGGCTGAAATAGTAAGAATTGTGTAAAAGTCGACGTAAATAAATCTAGACGCGACGCATGTTCGCAAATCCTAGATATTATTATCTAGGGGATATATAAACAAGTCTAAGACATAGTAAACCCCCCCCCCCGGAATAGCGCAAATTTTATAATACTCGATCAAAATAAATCTAGAGACGACGTCCTTCTGTAAATCGTAGATATTATGATCTAGGTATATAAAAAGTTCTAAAACATAGTAAACCCCCCCCCCACCCCTCTGAGAAGCCCGGCAGAAAAAACCTTTGTTGGACATACAAAAATGTGCATGCCGCATTTGCTTTTTATATATATAGACTAGCGAGGGGTACCCGGCGTTGCCCGGGTGTTTGGAGGTGTGTGTGGAAACTCCAGGGGTAGGGGGGGTTAAAAAAAAAATGTTTTGGTAGCTAAGTATGAGGATCGAACCCGAACCCTTGAGGCAAAGTTGTAAATTAAAGTGTGAAAAAAAAAACGTGCGACGATTGCCCCACCGCGAGATGCTAACGGAAACACGTTTGAATTTATTAAATTACTTGGATTTGGCAGGTGCCCATTTTAATGAGTTAATGTGGTCAAGTTTGACCGCGGGATTTTTATTTTCCCAAGATGTTATAGGAAAAGGACTAACCCACATGCGGCGAGCGACAAATGTTGAATATTTATCTTCCCGAAATCGAGCAAATTAAATAGACAGGCGAGCTTCGTTGTTAACTGTGAGAAATTACGATTTATATGTGATATAAAAAGTTTTAAAAAGTTGTGAAGCGACCGACCGCTTCTCTGAAAAAAGCCTTTTGTAGACACACAGAAAAAGCGAATACACATACATACATACATACACACATACATATACATACACACATACATACATATACACATACATACATACATACATACATACATACATACACACACACATACATACAGACATACATATACATACACACATACATACATACATACATACATATACATACAAACATACATACATACATACACACATATACATACACACACACATACACACACATACATACATACAAACATGCATTTTCGCTTTTATATTTATAGATGTTTCAGACTTCTTACATAAAAATAAAATCTCATTTTCTTTTAAGAATGGATCTTTTTTCATAATGAAAGTATCGACTGATATGACTTGCCTTCATTTTTCTTTTAAATACATTAGATTTTGTCAACGTAAGCATTTTTGTGTAAAAACAAATAAATGTTAAGGTTTTTTTTAAGAAATAAGCAAAACAAAAAAAAAAAAAAAAATGTCTGTTAAAAAAAGAAAAACTCAATGCACATGCGATGGATCATTCTTTGATTAAAAAAAAAAAAAAAAAAAAGTTGATTTGAGGCAAGAGACAAACAAAAATCAAGCAGAGACAGAAAAGAAAGAGAAAGAAAAAAAACAGAATAAAACAAACAAATGATGAAAAGATAAGACATCGTGTTTGCAAAAAATCTTTTTTGAATTAAAAAAAAAAAAAAAATGGAATTTCATTTTTTTTAATTTAAAAAAAAAAAAAAAAAAAAAAGTAGAAGTTTCATTACATCTGAAAACTTAATATGATCCGTAGACCTTTTCGAAACAAACACTGGTGCTTGTGCAGTATGAGATTTTAAATAAATGTATTTTTAGATAAAAACATGATTACATACTTCCATTAGGAAAACTTTTTAAAAATTACGGAAAATGGTTGAATAGAAAAATACTGACAAGTAAAAATAATATTTATCAGGTTTGAGTCTTATTGTTGAAGAGTTCTTAAAATCCAGGGGAAGCAACTGCAGTCTATAACCCTTACTCTGAGGTCGCCTTCTACCTCCCTCCCCTTTTTTGTTTTTTGATGTTTTATTTATTTTTTCCCCCAATACCTGATAAGAATCCACCCCAATCCCCACTAGGGATCCCCCCCCCCCGCTTGGTTTCAGTGCCCCGGTAAACAGTAGGCAATCTAACTACTTAGATTAGCTCAGGGAAGGACCTTACTAACAACGCACTAGGCATTTTTATTGGATCATTTTTTTCTAGGTTGTTTTCCCCACTCCCCAACACGAACTATTTGTTACCAAATTAAGAACTTTTATTTTTCTAATGAATTTTTTTCACACATACACATTTATGTTTAAAAAAAAAAAAAAATTGCACACACACAGAAATTGTAAATATATGCTTTTGGCTAAAACACTAGGGATTCATTAGTTAGTTTAGATTCCACAAAGTGAATGAGGTATTGTGGTAAATGTTGCCAGTCAAGAGTAAGTCGCCAAAGACTCCATTTTTACTTTAGTTACAAAGACCCTGCAACACTCCCCTCCCCAGACCTTATGCCTAAATTTGTTTTGTCTTTTGGAGATTTTACTTTTTAAATTTTTTAACTTATATTGAAATTTTTTGAATTGTAATTTTTCTTTAAATGGAATAAATTAAATATCAAGATCAAAGTGTAGTATCTGTTCTTACTACATGCTGTACTTGTTTGTAACTTTGTGATATAAAGTGGGGATCACTTTTCTGTATTAATTTAATGTAAAATGATCACCCACTTTACGACCGGTCAGTCTCAAAGCCATTCAAGTCATTCTCCAGATCATTCAAGTTGTTTTTGAAGGATTCCAGTTATTTTTTAAGCATTCAAGTAATTCTTAAGTTCATTCAATTCATTCTTAAGTTCATTAAAGTCATTCTAAGTCATTTACTTTTTATTTAAGTCATTTCAGCCCATTTTTCAGTCATTTTAGTTTATCTTTAAGAATTTCATGTCAATCCTACATTCACGCATTCATTCATTACACGAGACCAAGCGATTAATGGCTATCGGCCTTGTTATAAAGAAAATTATTTTTAAGCGATTGGTAGAAAATACATCATGCAAGTTTGAATTATTGAGTTATCTCCCTTTATTTTTGTTTTGTTTAGATTATTTTCAAAATGGCAAACAAGACAGTTTTCATTCTTTTTGTGAACTGTTATCCTCATCTTCATAATCATTATTCTTTCACCATGTTTCGGCAGACTCATCCTTTGGCCTTCTCAGATAGGAATTCTGAGTCTCATAACTCATCCTCAGTAATTACTGCCTTCCATAGTTGTCGTCTCGCTACATTTTAGTCAACTAATCCTCTGGCCTGATATGAATTATTGCACAGTAAAAATAATTAAATAAAACATAAATAAAAATAAAATAAAAATAAAATAATTAAATTAAAAAAAAATCATTTTTCTTATTTTGAATTATTTAATTAAGTAAAAATTCCATTTTTTTTTTACGTGATTATTTCAGACTGATATAAATTATTGGAAAATAAAAATAATTAAATTAAAACAAACCATTTTTCTTATTTCGAATTATTTAATGAAGTAAAAAGTTCATTTCTTATTTGATTACTAAATTGAAAAAGTTATTCTAGCAAATTACCTAACAATTTAACAAACAAAAATATTGTAAATATTGCATTTTTTAACTTAAAAATACTATGAAAAGAATAGATTTTTAAATTCAGTAATCAAGTAAAAAGTTGAATTTTTACTTGATTAAATAATTCGAAATAAGAAAAATGATTTTTGTTTTAATTTAATTATTTTTACTGTGCTATAACTTATATCGGTTTGAAATTGGTTAAATATAAAAAAAAAAAGAAAGAAATTTTTGTTAATGTCCATTTTGTTAAAAGAAAAAAAAAAAAAAAAAATTCCAATGCTACAATTTCAGAAAAGGGCATGTGAGTGAGAAAAGTAAAAGTAAAATCAGGGAGACATCAGCTTCATGAGAACTTTACATTGAAGCACTTGTAAAACAAGCACAGGTATGCAACATTGCATCAATGGGGCAGAAGTTGGAGCTTGGTAGACAGTGTGGGACCTATTAGGGTAGAAACTTTTTTCTCGGATGTGGTAAGAGGAAGAGACTAGGGACCAGTCCAAGAGACCAGCCCAAATGTGATAACAATATTCCATGCATGGGCGAATGGTTGATTTATAAACATGCAGGATACTAACAGGTACAAGAAATTTTCTAGCATGTTAAAGGGAAGCCATCTTCTTTGCAGTATGTACTTGTTCCCATTCATGTAATCTGTGAAGGTTAGGATAGGAAGTTTGAATGTGGGACTTTTGGGTAGAGTGCTATGAGCTGTGGCAATTGAGGATTTAAAGTTGTAGAAATCTATATATATAAAACAGTGTATGTGTGTGTGTGTGTGTGTGTCTGTCTGTATAAATATTTAACTGTTAAACTACTGGCCGCATAACACTGAAATTAACAAGAAATAGTAATCATACACCAAGAATGGCTTATTACAAGTAAAATCGTTGTTTGGATGGATGAATAACGCGTACAGAAGTCGGCAAGTTGAAATGCAAAATGTTCATTTCAACTTGTCAAAAAAGTTGTATTATTTTGCTAAAAGTGGTTTAGTTTTAAAATTTTCATATTTGTCTGTCAAGTTAGCTCAAACAGTAATGAATGCTGCTGGATTGCTAAATGAGAGAATGTGGGTAAAGCGCTAAACGTTTTGGTTTCGATTCTAGCTGATGGCACTCAAGTCATTTTTTTCTTTTTAACTTTTGAAATCAGTACTACGTATTAGGTACAATATAATAATCAATAGAGAATTGGCTCTGTAATAATAAATACAAAATCAAGAATTAAAATATATTTAAGCATATTTTACGACTGGCAAGGTCGGGCACTTAAAAAAAAAAAAAAAGGGGGTACGTGTTGTACAGTTTAATCAAAACATTAAAAAATGAAAATATCTCAAAAGGTAATATTTGTATGAATATGTTATGGAACGAATTTCTCAAAAAAAAAAATTTCACTTAATTTCATCAAGTAGTTTTCTTTTTACAGCGAAAAAACAATTTGCTATGATACTGAGCAAAAGATTTGATTTTTAGGAAGAAAAGCTAGTATTAAAAAGATGGGGAGGGAGTGTTGGCGCTTTAAATTAAGTTATCTCCCCGTCGCGTGTTCAAGAAATTCAAAGATAGCTGACTTCAACGCGCTCTCATAAAAACGTGTTTTTCCGCTATAAAAACAAAAAAAATACTTGATCAAATTAAGTGAAATTTTTTTTGGAGATCTTCAGTCTAAAACAGATATGTACCATATAACCTTTTCGTGATATTTTCATTTTTTAATGTCTTCATTAAATTGTACAATTACCATAATTGTACAATTACCAAAAATAGAAATGCTCCAAATTCGATAGAAATCATAAAAAGGCAAAAATTGTTAATAAATTATTAATCAATCTTAACTTACTAAAAAAGCTGTGCATGGCTTTTTGGGAACTTTCTTCTTCCTTTGCTTTTTCATTCTTCGGAGATTTCTCTTCAGATTTATTCTTTGGCTTTTCATTCTTCGGAGATTTCTTTTCTGTACTTTTCTCTATGTTTTCATTCTTCGGAGATTTCTTTTCTGTATTTTTCTCTGCTTTTTCATTCTTCGGAGATTTCTTTTCTGTATTTTTCTCCGCTTTTTCATTCTTTGGAGATTTTTTTTCTGTACTTTTTTTTGCGTTTTCATTCTTCGGAGATTTCTTTCCTGTATTTTTCTCTGTGTTTTCATTCTTTGGAGATTTCTTTTCTGTTTTGGTACCCAAAAGAAATGAGAAAAAAATTTTAATGGATTAATTTTGTTTTTTTAACATTCAAAATAATAAATAATACATATATATATATATATATATATAAGTGGAAATTCTTAATTAAATCATGTAGAATGACAACAAAATTTATTGTTTGATAAAGGAGTACAAATAATTTTTAAAGGAAAAAAAAAACTTTAATAATTATTTGTATTCCTTTATCAAACAATAAATTTTGTTGTCATTCTACATAATTTAATTCAGAATTTCCATTTATATTATTGTTCGATCTCACATATTGAGCTTGTGTGTCTAAAGACTTATTTGGTTTATCAAGTAAATAATTATTTAGTCTCTTTCTCCTTAGTAAACTCTCTCTCCAAATAAAAACCTTGAAGAAACCTCAGCAAACGTCTCCCTTGTGTCTTTCAGGGATGAAAATTTTTATTCATCTAAACAGTTAAACAGAAGAGACAATCGCAACCACCCATAAAACATGGTGAACAGGGCTTTACATTGTAAGTGAAACAGTCAAAATGCTTATCTTTTGGCAATTGTTTTGTTTGTTTTTTTTAATTACACTCTTCCAAAGCTCATTACTGAGTGAAAAATGTCTTTTCAACCTTTATAATTTTTGATAATAAAACGAGAAAAGTCAAATTATTTAAACAAACATTATACAAACAATATACTCTTTCTTTTTAACATGGGCTGTTTAAAAAAAAACATCTGAAGAAATTTGGATGTTTATACCTTCAAGTCTCAACATAAATTTTGGTGCTTATTTAAAAAACAAATACCAACAAAATCTTCATGATCAACATACTTGCTACAAAACGAAAGTATCATATGCCAAAAATCATGTGGATTTCGCAAGTACCTTTTCTAATTGGCTAATAACCAAAAATATTTAGTTGCCAAAGGCCAACTAAAGATAAATTTGTCCTTAGAACCCTGGTGAAGATGGAACGAAGCGACAATGTAGAGAATAAAAAAGAGCATGTATAAACACCTAACGCACATATGTACAAAAAAACTTATAAGGTTCATTGATCGCTTATTGATGAAAACATTACACTATTTTGTGCCCTTAAAGAATAAAAGAAACATTAGAAATTACCAATGTTTAATAGTTACCTTTTTTAGGCGAGATCTTCTTTACATCTTTTTTAGAATCTTTTTCCTGTTAAAAATAAAATAAAAATAAATAATGAATACGAATTAAACAGATTTGTTTGTATTACTTGTTTTGATTGGACTTTTGCTCTCATCATCTTGAGTGTTATTTGTGAAACGCTTCAGCCGGTTTGACTGTCTTCAGGCATGTTGGCTGTTTTCTTCTAAGACAACAACCAACACGCCTGAAGACGGTCGAAGGACAATCCGACCGAAACATTGTACAAATAGCACTCATACTTACAAAACTGTTTAAGTGTTGCCTTAAGGAGAAGTGCTTTCCAACACCCTGGAAAACCTCATCAGTATGCCCTGTATTTAAGAATTCAGGTGAAAAGTCATCTCCCTCTCAGTACAGACCAATAAGTCTCCTGTGCGTCATTAGTAAGTTGTTGGAATCCATATTAAATAAAGAAGTAGTCAACCACCTCAACAGAAACAACCTTCTTAGTGACATGCAATATGGTTTCCGCTCTGCAAGATCTACAGCAGATGTGCTAACAGTTATATCACATAGGATTAGTGAATCTCTTGACAAAGGTTTCCTTTCTAGGGCAATTGCTCTTGACATATCGAAGGCATTCGATAAGGTATGGCATAAGGGCCTACTTCACAAGATTTCCAGCTACGGTATTACTGGAAATGTTTTCTCAATCATTAAATCATTTTTCTTCGATATGTCCATAAGAGTAGTGGTTGATGGGCAGAAATCAGAGGCCCACAGTATTAATGCTGGAGTCCCTCAGGGGTCAATCCTGGGCCCAACTCTCTTCCTGATCTACATCAATGATCTCCCAAAACACATACTTAAATCATTTGTTGACATCTATGCTTATGACATGACCATCTATGGCAACACATCTAAGGCCGTAAATGATGATGTTCTCTCTGATTCTCTCTCCTCTGATCTTGAGCACGTGGTACAATGGGGGAAGAGGTGGCTGGTCACTTTTAATGCATCCAAAACCAAGCTTCTATCTTTACATCATCAACGCTCTGATCCCCATCTGGCATCAATTGAAATGGATGGCTCTAGTTTTGGGGAGGCTCCACGTTTTGACAAGCTACTGGGATTGACCTTTACTCCTGATCTGAAATGGACCACATACATCAAATCTGTTGCCAGGGACGCTGGGAAAATGGTGGGATCCTTCTACCGCTCCAGAAGATATCTCACTACTGATGCAATTCTCTATCTGTATAAAAACCAAGTACATCCAAGGATGGAGTACTGCTGCCACATCTGGACAGGAGCTGCTAAAAACAGCCTATCCTGCCTTGACAGAGTACAAAATAGACTTTGTGGTTTAGTGGGGGATGCCCTTTTCTCTTCCCTGCAACCTTTCTCCCACAGTAGAGACGTTGTGAGCCTATCTTTGTTTTATCATTATTTCCATGGCAGGTGCTTGTCTAAGCTCCAATCCCTCATCCCCCCTCGCCAATCTGTCACGAGAAACACCCGTTTTGCTGAAACTACTGTCAAAAATTGTCCCCACTCTTTATCTGTGCCTAAATCCAAACATAGATTCCATGAGCAAAGCTTCTTTCTTAGAATTGCACGCTAGTGGAACTCTCTGCCGCTTGCCTGTTTCCCACCTGACTACAACTTGGACGTCTCCAAGTCCAACATAAACAAACTCCTGACAAACCGCCCCCTTAAGACACTATCAAAACCCCCAATACTAATGATTACTACAATACTATCTCATTGATTACTGTACACGCAATAACCCTTACCCTGAGTGGCCTTCGGGCCTTGATAAATGGTGACCCCCATGTAAAAAAAAAAATAAATAAATGACGAAAACAATAGTCTGATCGAAAACAAAACAATCATCAAAAAAATTCAGAACTGTAAACAGATTTGGTTTTTTTTATTGCATGATCAGCAATTTTCAGGTTATTTAATGCCAAATACAGTAATTTTTTAACAAAAAGATTTTATGCTTCAATTTCTTTATATATTCAAATATTTCTTCATCGCTTTTGTGTTGGGTCGTTTTTGTTTTATGGCATATCAATCCTTTCCGGATTATTTAATGCCGAATCCAATAATTTTGGTAATAGATTTTATGTCTCCAGATTTTTATATCTTCAAATTTTTAATCACGAGGTTCGGTTGTTTTGTTTTATGGCATATTCACCCTTTCGGTTAATTTAATGCTGAATCTGGTCAGTTTGGAAAGAGACTTTAACCTTCAAGTTCTTTCTATCTTTAGATATTTATTCATGGTGTTTGGTTTTTGACTTTGCGGAACATGATTGAGTTTTACAAGGGTAAGGGAATTAATGCTTGGTGCATTTTAGATCAGAAAGTCAGTACAATATTTGAACACCACAATCAATATTACCAGAGCTGGCCTCTATTTATACAGCTTTTCAATCAGTATTTCTTCATTATTACAGCGAAATTCAAAATCAAATTCGAAACCAACGGTATTTGCTACTGTCATGCCGTAATATGAACATATTAAAAAATTTTGAAAAATGATAAGGTAAAAAATTAATTCTTAGTGAAAATAGTTTTTGAAGAAAATTAGCAAAAATCAAGTTTTACTAAAAAAGAAAGGTAAATTTAGATACTTTAAAAAGGCTGATTGGCAATCTACCAGAGACCACATTAGAGAAAACCCATTGTCTGAGCTCCAATCTATGGTTCCTCCTTGCCTGACTTTCACAAAAAATACTCGCTTAGCCAAAACCACTATCAATAATATCCCCCACTCTTTATCTGTACCTAAACCTAGATTCTATGAACAACGATTCTTTCTTAGTACTGCATGCTTGTGGAACTCTGCTCCGTTTTCCAACTGACTACAATGCCTTTGGGACAAGATCAAAGTGTAGTATCTGTTCTTCAGATGCTGCACTTCTTTTTCTTGTTCTCTTTCGGTGGAGGAGAAATCCTTCACGACCGAGACAATTTTTATTTTTGTACCTTTTCTCCACGTTAAAAAACGACCCTGGTGTCTAACTCTGTCCCGTGGGGAGGCATTGTAAATAGGTACAATATGGTTGTCTTCAAGTCCAATGTGAACAAGTTCTTGATGAGCCGTCTCTTTAATTACTAAATTTCCATTACTATGATATTGTTCCATTGACTACCATACACTCATCAACCCTTACCCTTCAGTGGCCTTTGGGCCATGATAAATGGTGACTCCTTCGTTTAAAAAAACAAAGAAAATTTTGAAAATTTTAGGTTTTCTGAGAACTTTGAAAAATTTTAGGTCAATTTAGCAAAACTCAATTTTTGAGCTACAAAAAAATAAAAAATAAAAAAAGAATAAGAGGTTTTACTTTTGGAATGACCTTCGTATGACAAAGTACACTCCAGACGCCCATGCACAGTCATCGTGCTGGCAAACGTGTATTAAGAATGGTGGTATCTATGTAAGAAAATACATTCTGGAGCACAAACAAAACGTTCGTTTTAATGGTACGACTGCCGTCTTCGTAGGGAAGATATGATAAGGATGGATTTGAGAGAAAGAGAAATAAATAAAGACCTAAATAGAGACGAGTTAGTTTGACAATTTTCTAAAAGCCGTCTAACAGATGCCACCATGTAAAATGGGCGTTAAATGAACGAAGCGACGATAGCAGAGAAAAGGTTTTATTCATCAGCATCATTACTTACTTTGTTGTCAGAATCTTCTGACTCCTCATCTTCATCTTTCTCTTTTTTCACGACAATGTCATCGTCCACTTCCATCTGCTCACTCTTGTCATCTTCCGATTGCTCAGAACATTTCGTTTTTTTGCTCTCTTTCTGATTTAACTCATCCTCCTCGTCACTGGCCTTCCTTTTCTTGCTGAAGTTTCCAGTGCCGCCAACAGATTTCCGGGCTAATAAGAAAGGGAAAAACAAAATTAAAATTAATAACTAGCTTGACTTAAAATGCACAATACGTAACACGTCAACAACATTACTGTATATATGCAAAAGTTCAATAAATGACTTTTAAATAGAAATAAACAATTACCAAAAATTTACTTTTTTTATATAGAAATAAAAAGGTAAATTAATATCTTAAATAAGAATAAAAAGGACGATAAGTAAATAATTATATAATAAAAATAAATGTAGAAATAAACCAATTTATTTAGATTTAAAAAAGAACGTTATTATTGTTAAAAATATTTTTAAAGCCAAATAAATAAATAGGAATAATTTGAGACAATTGAATATAAAAGACTAAAAATTAAATCAAAGATTTAGTTATTTTTAAATTTCATTTAGAAATAAGAAAATTCAAGGACTATTCAAGTCTGTACGAACCCTGGAGTTTTACGACAGTGAAGAGTTTGCGACAGTTACAGTTTGACACAGTCAAAGGCAGATTGTAGCTCAATGGAGAGAGGGAAAATGAATTGATCAACTGACCAAACAACACAACCGCAGCAGAGGATGTGGATGTGGACAATAGCGTTCAAAGGGTCGATGATGTCACACTCACACAGATTGCAACTAATATTTACAGAAAGTGTCGGAGTTTGTGTTTTCCTTGTTTGATTTTATTTTTATACCTGTGACACCAATGCACACTCTCTGACAGACACCAATGCAACAGATGATGATAACACGGACAGAAGGGAATACAGTAGGGCAGAAGACTATAGAAACAGCGTTGGAGGTCAGTGATGTCGTCCAGCAGGGGACCATGTCGTTTTGTCACAAATGCATATAAAGTGCATGTTCACATTTAGGGAGTGCACATGGTGCAGCAGGTGAGCACATATGCATTTTCACAATAGTTTCGATCCTGAGCAACGAAAAAGAGAAGATTCAGACACCCCAATTCCCATTAGAAAAAAAAAACAAAAAAAAAAAACGCTGGCTATTTACCTGTTTTTCGTTTTGGGATACCAAACGGTGACTTCTCAGGTGTGCAAGAAATGTCCGTTTTACTATTGCTGGGAGTACTTGGCGTGCTTGGTGGATCTGCTTTGATCCTATTTGACGGGGGAGGGGATTTGTCTTTGGAGGACTCAGAACCTTTCGTCGTCGGCTTTTCTTCTTCTTCTTCATCTACGACAGATTTCTTTTCTTCTTTTACATTCTGAACCAAGAAAAAAGAAAATTAATCAATTGTTTAATTTATTGCTTTTACATATTTTTTTTTTATTGCATTTTTACCCCAAACAAGGTACAGTACCACTTTGATGTAAGGAGCTACTATCGGGGACATAATTTGCAGGGGTACTATGTAGGGAGTTGAGCAGTAAAATGTCCGTTTACATTACACGTTAACTTCTGCATGTCAGTACAGTCAGGGAACCAAGAACCCAGAAGAGAATTCCAAAGTCTATCAGTGCTAGGGAAGAAATTATTAGAGTAGAACACTTTCTTATATCTGGGGATCTTTACTATTTGGGTGCAAGAGCTTGTAGCTGTTATATCAATAAAAAAACGTTTATAAGTAGTTAATAATTTTTATTTCTTAATAACTAAAAGTTAAAGATAGTTAATATACAGCACAATCACGTTGGCACACCAGTTCTCACCAGATCACCAAAGTTAACCAACGTTGAGCCTGGCCAGTACCAGATGGGTGACCATTTGGGAAGGCTAGGCGCTGTATGTACCTTCTGGGAAGGTTGGGCGTCGGGCCAGAACCCTCACCCTGTAAAAAGAACTCCTCGCTACAAAAGCATCTACAAAAAGTTGTAGATGGCCTATGCCCCACCAGGGGCTCAAGGGCTATGGAAGATAGTTAATAAAGGAGGTGCTTGTTCATTATAATTACGAGATTAGAAAATGCAGTTTAAGTAAAAGACACTATTACGTCACTGTCATGTCAAAATTAGCAAAAAAAATAGCCAAAAGAATTATGAAAAATGATCAAATAAAAAATAATTACAAGAAAAAATAAAATGTATCGAATAATGCAGTTTTAACCATTTAGCCAATTGCGGCCAATTTCGCATGAGAAACTGACTTATCTCCCTTGTTTTCAGTTACCTTTCATTATTTCTAATTAGAAAATGATAGATTGAAGTTTGTTAGTTTTTTTTGAGTAAAAAAATAGTTCTAGCCTATCTTCTACTTGATAATGTTTTGTAATTTTTATTTCTTTTGACATAACACATAATTATGCGTGACATGGAAGCATGATTGAGCTATAATGCCGGATACGCAGACGATACCTTGCTTTTATAATTGCTTCAGGCAGACAGCCTCCACCCTTTCCTCCAAACACCAATATTCAGCGGAGGTGATTCAGAAAGATAATCCTAACCATTCCCTCTCCGGGTACCATCCCTTTTCCCAAAAGTGAAAAGAGAAGGAAATAATTCAAGGAAACTATTTTGGCGGGAATCAAAGCTATGTGGGCTAAAAACCGTTCTGATTCTGACCAGCATTTGAGATGAACATGAAAGGTTATGTATCTTGTTAATCAGCCCAGGACTGAATCCACAGTGGATCAAATACAAAACCGCTGTGTGCCCGAATCAACTAAACGGAGATGACTGCTTTGGAAAAGGGCAAAGCAGCCTACAGATTTTTCTATTTAGCAGAAAAGGGTAGATCTCTGAAAACTATTATTGATTACAAGCTGAGATACGTATGAATGTATTTGTATAGATGAGATGATTACAACGGAAAAGGGCAAAGACACCTATAGACTTTTCTATGTAGCAACAATGTACAACCACATAGCCTTAAGCACTTGGTGGGGCATAGGCCATTCACAACTTTGTAGATGCTTTTGTAGCGAGGAGTTTTTGTTTATCGGGGTGAGGGTGCTGGCCCCACGCTTAACCTTTCCAGAAGGTACATACAGCACCTAGCCTTCCCAAATGGTCACCAATCTGGTACTGGCCAGGTTCAACATTGCTTAATTTCAGTGATCTAGCCAGAACCAGTGTGTCAACATGATTGTGCCATATTTTCCTATGTAGCAGAAAAGGGCAAATCTCTGAAACCTATGCTCGGTTTTGAACGGAGAAACGTATAAATGTATACATATATGAACAATAATGGATTACGAAGTCGCCAGGACAAAATGGGATGAATTTGCTGACGTCATAAAGAATTGATCTTCCGCTATCCACATTTCACAGAGATGCAAAAGAATATTATTATGACGGAAATATTTGCCAAAGGAAGCTGACAGAAATATTTCTCAGAGAGAGGTAATGCGAATCCCATTGAAAGGGATGGGACATAAAAGATTTGATTATACCTGGACAGTTTTGCTTTGCACCTAAATTCTTGGAGAACTTCAGAATTGAAAATGTTACCTCTTTTGGCGATTTTCTTTTATCTGGATATCGTAGGTATCAACCAGCTAAGTACTTTGTCTTTTTCTATCGACCCACCCCATTACTCAATCCCACTCCATTCTTGGTGGACAGTCAACCCAAGTTTATATGACAGCAATGTTCATTGTTCTTATTTTTGGATTCAAGAAATCCTTTCTCAAATTAGTAATGAAAAAAAAAAAACAAAGGTTTTCTTTTCTTATGCTCACCCCCTCTTGGCTAATTGAGTATTGTATTAAAACTTGTTTCAGGGAGATTGGACCTTATATATATATATATAATTCTCACGTATAAACCCTTGATTGTTACGTGTCATTTTTGCCGTCCATATGCTTCACTCGATTATTTTGTGAGAACGACTGGTCAGAAGCACAGACAATGTCTCACTCACTCTTAAGGCCAACACATAACTTATTTTCCCTTTTTTATTAATGTGTTACGAGCAATGTACCGAGAAACTAACTTTTTTTTTTTTTTTTTTACACAGTGATCACCACTTATCAAGGCCCGGAAGTCACTCAGGGATAAGGGTTATTGCAAGTACATTACGCTAGTGTGGAGATTTGATGAAGTGTTTAATTAAGGGGGCGGTTCATTAGGAATTTGTTAACATTGGACTTGAAGACATCCAAGTTGTAGTCCGGAGGGAAGCAGGCAGACGGAACAGAGTTCCACAGGCGTGCAGTTCTAAGAAAGAAGCTTTGTTCATGGAATCCGCGTTTTGATTTAGGCATAGATATAGAGTGGGGGAAATTTTTCACAGTGGATTCAGCTAGACGGGTGTTTTTCGTGAAAGACTGGCGAGGGGGGACCAGAGATTGGAGTTCAGACGAGCACCTGCCATGGAAATAACGATAAAACAAGGATAGGCTCACAACGTCTTTTCTGCGGGAGAGAGGTTGCAGGGTAGAGAAAAGGGCATCCCCCACTAAACCACGAAGTCTATTTTGTACTCTGTCAAGGCAGAATAGGCTGTTTTTAGCAGCTCCTGCCCAGATATGGCAACAGTATTCCATCCTTGGACGTACTTGGCTTTTATATAGATAGAGAATTGCATCAGTAGTGAGATATCTTCTGGAGCGGTAGAAGGATCCCACCATCTTTCCAGCGATCTTGGCAACAGACTTGATGTACGTGTTCCATTTCAGATCAGGAGTAAAGGTCAAACCCAGAAGCTTGTCAAAACACAGGGCCTCACCCAGACGAGAGCCATCCATCACAATTGATGCCAGCTGGGGATCAGAGCGTTGATAATGTAAGGATAGGAGTTTGGTTTTGGATGCATTAAAGGTAACCAGCCACATCTTCCCCCACTGAACCACGTGCTCGAGATCAGAGGAGAGAGAATCAGAGAGAACGTTGTCATTTACAGCCTCTGGTGTGTTGCCGTAGATGGTCGTGTCATCAGCATAGATGTCAATGAATGATTTAAGTATGTGTTTAGGGAGGTCATTGATGTAAATCAGGAAGAGAGTTGGGCCCAGGATTGACCCCTGAGGGACTCCAGCATTTATATTGCAGGCCTCCGATTTTTGTCCATCTACCACTACTCTTATGAGCCTATCGGAGAGAAATGATTTAATGATTGAGAAAACATTTCCAGTTATACCGTAGCTGGAAATCTTGTGAAGTAGACCCTTATGCCATACCTTGTCGAAGGCCTTTGATATGCCAAGAGCAATTGCCCTAGAAAGGAAGCCTTGTCAAACTGGACAGTTACTCTCAGTTCATAGCAACCGTAATAGTATTTTTACTTAAACTGCAATCATTTTTATTTTTTAGATATCCAATTATAATGCACAAACACCAAAAAGAGATATAATCTCTCTTGCATTGAGTATATAAACAATCTCTCATTCAGTGGGTGTATTTGTCAAGTACTTTTTTTTAAAGTTCTTTTTTAGGACTCCAAAAAATCTGAAATCTGGCTCCTAAGATTTTTTAATGGTAGGATGACTTGTTATTTATTCTACCTGAAAAACTGATTATATTTTAGCCGTGTACAAGATTGGATTAAGACAAGCTTTGGGTGGATAAGTCCCTTAACACTTACTGTTCCCAAATTTGAAAAAAGTGCTAACGATTACAGGTCTTGTTGACAGCAACACGGCCAAGAAGTGGGTGTTCATTTTACATTAACTTTATATAGGAAAGTTATACTCATCACGCTAAAATGTTTAATTTTTATTATTTTTTTTATTTTAAATTCTTTCGTTCAAATTGTCTTTAAAATTAGAAAATTGGATTAAGACAAGCTTCGGATGGATAAAAATTTTTTTTAACCCTCCAGTGCATTATTTCATGCAGCGTGTCTTCGGCAAGAATGGCCTGGTGGCGCACATCTTACTCCAGGCTTGAAGAGCAAAGACAGTACCTGCTATTCCCAAACAGTTACCCATCTGGTACTGGCCAGGCTCATTATTGCTTAACTTTGGTGATGAGAACCAGTATGTTAACACGATTATGACTCATAGTTTTACAATAAAAAAACAAAAACAATTCTTACTGTTCCATTCACCATTTTCTTCTCTGCCTCCTCATCTTCTTCCTTCTCATTCTCTTCCTTCTTATCTTCCATTTCCTCATCCTTTACATTATTGTCATTTTCATCAACATCTTTGTCATCTTCATCATCCTCTTCATCACTTTCAATAATGCATTTCGCTCGTTTCTTAGACTTTTTCACAGGACTGTCCATTTCTTTAATGGAAGCCTGTATCGTCTTCTTTGTCTTCACTTCAGTTTTTCTGATGAAAAACGAAATAAACAAACAAATAATTTAGTCTTTATTGCAATAGGAAAAAAATTGGGGCAAATTTAAAATTACACTTATTAAAATAAAAAATGATTTAGTCCGTAAAGCCTTACGAAAAAAAATTGGGGCATATTTAAAATTAGACTTATTTAAAAAAAAAACAAATGATTTAGTTTGGAAAGCATTAGAAAAAAATTTGAAGCTTATTTAAAATTACACTTATTCAAAAAAACAAAAAAAAAAAAAAAAAATGATTTACTCTGCATAGCATTAGGAAAAAAGCAATGTGGCTGTTTTAAAATTACATTTATTTCTAAAAAAAAACAAAAATAGAAGAAAAATCTTTATGGTGTACATACTTGTCACAGAACAAAGATGTCATATTCCAAAAATCATGTAAATAGATCAAATATTTTTTATTTATTTAAGAAAATCAAATTTTACAATTTTTAGCAATTAAATATTTTTGGCAGCTATTGATAATCTCTTATGGAGAATGAGTTGTTAGCGTTTGTGAGTTGTTCGCTCTTGAATTTTAATGCATATTAAGACGATATCGCTTCTATCATTTATCACATATGTTTTGTCATAAAATTTGGTTTTCTTTAATAAAAAAATCTACTTAATCCATTTATTTTTGCAATATGACATTATCGTTCTATAATGGGTATGAACATTGTAAACATTTTTTTAAAAATAAGTGAAATTCTAAATAAGAACCGAAAATTTTTTATATGTATTTAAACAAACATTAAAAATAACGAAGACAACATTGATTCTTTCTAATGGCTTTAGGGTTTTTTTACTATTAGAGTGTCCCAAAAGTTTGTAAACACTTTCAAACAATTTAAATTTTACTTGTCAAGTAATAACGCAAAAAAAATAAAATAAAATAAAAATAATCCTGAAAATAAAAACTATCATTTTCCAAGATTTTCTGCCATGAATCTGCAGGCTTTCAGATCTGGTCAAAGACTTCTTGGAAACATTTCCTCAACTTCATCGAATGAGTTGAATCAGCAGCCCTTCAGAAAGAGTTACAGCAAGCAGAAAAGGCCATACTGAACGAGGTTTATTTTCAAGACTTCTGGGCCAAAAGCAGACAAGATAGCAAATTTTCTAATTTCCAACAAACTTCCAATGAAGTAACTAATTATGTTAACAAAATAAATTTGATATTGCTGATGTTTTGCAAACATCTATTTGCCCACATTGAATGTTTTTTTAAATATAATGAAAATAAAGTTTTGGTTGTCGTAATAGCTGTTGGAATTTTTTGGACTCATAATTCATGACATTTATCTGCTGTCCACCACAGCAAAATGTTGTACAAGGATGGAAAGTGGAGAGTAGGCAAGCTCCCTTGAAAGAGAGGCACTCTTGCCTCAGCAAAAATTGCCTGGGCACCCCTGTCGACATTCCCCAGTAGGGGCGCCTCAGGCGACAAACAATAACCTTGCCTCACCCAAAAGCCGGGTGACAAGGCCTGAGAGGGTGGACTTCCTAGGTGATACCCAAGCCGTATACCTCAGTTCGATATGTGCTGGGCCAGTTCCCCGCCCCTCACCTGTCAGGCTGAGTGTCATGAACGGATCCTTGACGAGTACTTCCTGCAGCCAAAGCCATTAGGAGACACATCCCCATCACGAGTAATGAGGGGCATGGTCCCTCAGAGTTTGGAGATTTTATTTATAAACGCTGCTGCTAGGAACTGATGAATCAAATTAATTCACGTTCTGCTATCAACCAATCAGAAACCAGAATTGCTCCATAAAAATTAAACCTTTTTTTAGCATCCTTGCGTATGTTTTTTTCGGGTCAACACGAGAAGGATCTTTTGCTCTTTGGCTGCAAAATTATAAAGTCCAGAACCTGTACAAATTATAAAGTCCAGAACCTGTACAAATTATAAAGTCCAGAACCTGTACAAATTATAAAGTCCAGAACCTGTACAAATTATAAAGTCCAGAACCTGTACAAATTATAAAGTCCAGAACCTGTACAAATTATAAAGTCCAGAACCTGTACAAATTATAAAGTCCAGAACCTGTACAAATTATAAAGTCCAGAACCTGTACAAATTATAAAGTCCAGAACCTGTACAAATTATAAAGTCTAGAACCTGTACAAATTATAAAGTTCAGAACCTGTACAAATTATAAAGTCCAGAACCTGTACAAATTATAAAGTCCAGAACTTATACAAAACAGCTGTTCACTGAGAATCGTCATCTCCAGGACTTTTATAGCATAACTATGCAGCGGGAACTCTTCTGAAACTAAACATGGCTTACAACTCAAGAATAATATTTAAAGAAAAGATCAAGACTAGCAACATCACGTCTGTGAGAAATTGCAAAGAAGAAGAGTTGGCTCAATTAAATTACAGATACGTTTCTACACCTTACTGAGAATCCTCAATTGCGCAGTCAAAACTTGCATTTTCAGTTGTACACTGTCAAATTTACCTGCTCGACCAATAGCATGCAATTTTCTAATTTCCAACAAACTAAAACAGCGTCAAACATTTACATGAGAGCAAGAATAATCAGGAATTATTGAATTTTTTTTTATTTATTTTTTTTTTATTATTGAATTATTGAATTATTATGGAATTATTGAATTTTTTTATTTTTTTTTTTTAAACAATTATTGAAATTAATTTTTTTTTTTAAAGAATTATTGAAAACACTTTTTGGGCTTTTTTTTCTCCAAAAATTATTGAAAATACTTGAATTTTTCTTTATAATTATTTTGGGAATATTATCTATTGAATGCAGTTTTTTTTTTAAGATGTTTGAAATTTTGTTAATTTTGATTTTAATAATTTTATTTTTATACTTTCATAAACATGTAATTATTATATAAATTCAAATAAAAAACTTTTTTAAAATTCAAAATAGAAACTTATTCTTATAATTTCATAAACGTTTCTTATAAAATTTCAAACAAAAACTTATTTTTTAATTTTGTTATTAAAAGTGCAAATAAAAACTAATTGTGCTAATTTTATCTGGATAATTGTGTAATTTTTTTATATTTTTCAATAGTGTCCTTTTCTAATATTTTCTCGATAAATTGCTTCACAATAGAAATACTGAAGAACAATAAAAGTGAAGGAACTGATTTGCCTTGTCACCACTTCCGGCAGTGCTACACTGGAAGTTAGCAAGTATGTTTACAGGTTTCTTCAGTCTTTAACAGACTATGAATACCCACGTAGAGGTGCCTGCGTGTGAAATTTTTGTGGCAGGAAGTACGCAATATCCAACCACCCCTCTCCTGAGTCGACGTTGTTGAATACCAGTGGCAAATGAAGTGTATGTACAGGACAACTGGAAACAAATGCCGAGATAAGCGGAGAGCACATACAGCACCTAGAATTCCCAAATCGTCAACCATCTGATACTAACCAGGCTTAATGTTGCTTAACTTCAGTGATCTGACGAGAACCAGTATGTCAACGCGATTATGCCGTATATATGTATGTTTATGTCATGATTATAACCCAGAAACATTTTAGAAAAATATTTAGAAACTTTGGAGAAATTTTTTTCATGAACCAATGTCCAATATTTTTTTTTCAGTGTATACTAATGTATCACCATGTAGCAAGACTAAAACCCACTCAAGGACAAGGGTTAAAGAGATTGTCAGTTGCATACTAAACTATGGGAATAAAAAATGATGGACACAAAGGACAAAATTTGATTACTTAAGAGTTAGAAATGTATTTGTTAAGCATTGAACTTGAAGATTACTATGTTTTAGTCTGCAGAGAAGTAGTCCCATGGCAATATGTTCCATAGATGTGAAGTTCTGGGAAATAAACTACAGGAGAAATATATATTAAAATAAAAACAGAGAAGAGAACAAAAAACATGTAAGGGATGTAACGGACAAACACTTACTTTTTAGGTTCAGCTTTTTTAGGGGTTGGTTTCTCAACCTTTTTAGGGGTTTGTTTCTCAACCTTTTTAGGGGTTGGTTTCTCAACCTTTTTTGGAGTCGGCTTTTCTGTCTTTTTAGGTTCGGCTTTTTTAGGAATTGGTTCTTCGGCCTTTCCATTTTCCTTTGGTTCATCGGACTTGTTTTTCGGAGATGTTAGAAAAAACGACCTACAAAAAAAAAGAGAAAATGGTAACAAGTCTATCATCAAATCATCAGGTTTCACTAATTTACTTGAAAAGATTTAATCTAGATAAATAAATGAGACTCACAGCCCAACATTTTTAATCTTACAAAGTTTATATTGGCATATTCCCAACAGAGTTATCTTTAAAAAAATTTTTTTTTAAATACCCAAAAATATTATATTTATCCATCTACTATTTTATAAAAGGAACTTTGTGTGTCTGTATGTGTCTGTGAGTTCGTTCTCTATGGACTCAAAAACGGCTGGGTGGATTTTTATGAAATTTCGCATAAAGGTACTTTATGTGTCTGGTAATGTTCTTAGATAGAGTTTGTTTCGGAATATCTTCGATAAGTATCAATAATCGACAATCGTAATAATCCGATGAAAGAAAGAACAGGCGATTTTGACCAAAATTAACATCTTACAGGTGAATTTGAGAAGTTTTATTACTACACAAGCCGAAAGGCCCAACATATAAAATCAACAGTAGGTTCTTTGATATGACAAGGGTGCATTCAAAATCAATGTTTCTGCTTACAGCACAATTGAAGCATGATACTTGGCGTTTGCATTTTAAACGTTAATGCAACCCATTATATATAAAAATAATTTTACAAAAATCAACAGTAGGTTCTCTACAGTGCAATGTAGACTACGATATATTGTGAACTTAATCACTGCGAGAGATATGTGAAGATTCCTGCATGTGCACCACTATGGGTCCCAAATTAGAGCACGGAATCAATCACTTTGATTGAAAAATAAAGTTATTTCATCGATTTCGATGACAATAAAAATATGGAAGTGTGAAACATTCGTTGATCATCATTCAATCCCAGGCAACGTCGGGTCGCCCTGCTGGTAATCTATTAGTATTTAAGGTGATAAGTTGTTTTGAACGTCGGGTCATCCAACTAGTTTCATTGTTTCAGATTAAATCAAACCATGAACGTAACGAGTTAAAAAGGAGAAAATTTGTACGTCGTTCTATTCTAATTGTATAATACACGTTTACAGACAGGCCCCACACATTGTATGCAGTCTACATCGCAAAGGAGACTAAGACAAAGAATAACGGAAACTCACTTTTTTTGTGTAACAACGACATTCATTTTCAGGTACTTCCCCAAATAAACCGTAATCATGCTCCGTCTCTTTGACTCCTGTCCTCTTGAACGTTTTTTTCAAACTTTCGAACATGCTAAACGTCATCGTAAGTCTGTGCACACACTCGTTTTATAATCTTTTTATTCATACATAATTCAACATTTACATGCACACGTCCACACTCTGTTACAATAGTTGTTTTTCTTACTCACTGTTTCCCTGACTATACTCGCATGCAGAAAATTTAAATGTAATGTGAAGAAACATCTGGCTGCAAACTTCTCCACACAAAATTCTCCAAATAAATCTCACTGGCAATATCTTTTGTTTAGGTTGAATAAAGAGTAATTTCTATGTGAAATCATCCAAGAAATTCAGGATTCTGAAACGCGGATCTCCAGATTTTATTGTAACTTTTCTCACAGATGAACGTCATAAAAACTAAGAAATCCTCAAAATTTGAGCATGTCACGTTAAGTGGTTTCCGATTTAGAGTAAATTGTCGCCCTAAAGGAAACAACACTATAACTTTATTCTAAAACTTTTATTGAAAAAAATCAATTCAGGTAACTTTATTATGTAGTAGAGCTGACATCTATTCAATGTAGCCGCCTTCAGCCTCAATCACTGCTTCGATAGGAGTCTGGAACTGGAAGTTTTCCACAAGTATCGTGTTTTCGATTAAACAAAGTAGTCCAGCTGGTTCAGGTCGAGGGATGAGGGAGGGGGGGGGCAATGAAAACAGGGTACAAAGTCATAGCAATCCTTCTGAAGTCAAGCCGGAGTCTCTTCAGACTTATGCGCCCGCGCCGAGTCCTGCTGCCACACCCAGGGTCTGCCAGCGGCCACCTGATTGCGCCAGGGGATCACCACACTCAGATACACTTTGGTGTTGATTTTCAAGCCAACTTCGAAGGTGTGAGGTGGCATGATGTGGCCCTCACTTAAAACCATACCAAAGACGACAACCGTAACCGTGGTCAGAAACTTTGTTTTCATCACCTGGGGCACGCCCTCAAGCGTTTAACAACCCGGATTTGCATTTTGAGAGTGTTGACAATGGTTCTGATGTCATAACTTGGATTGGTAGAGAGCATGAGTTGTACAGTGGCGCATCTCCGATCTCGCTCATTGAACATTGTGTCACTATTAGACATGATAGAAAGGTCCTATCACTCTTCAGATTTGTACACAACTGGTCAACTAGTAGATGGTCTGCAACAAAAAAAAAATCATCAAATAGAAATGGAATCATGTCATCTTTTCTAGAGCGATAATTTTATCAGTCCACTCTGTATTTCTGTTTTGTGCAAATTGCGTGAGATATCGCTTGGGCGACATTTTATTAATTACATTTTCTTGAATATATATTTTTTTTTTTTTATCATTTCGTTCTAGCTGGGAATGGGGCATCCAACTGGATGCCAGATATTCACCTGCTATCTAATACATTCCAACTGGGAGTTTGTTTTTTAAAGATTCTAATCATCCCTTTGAGTGCAATTGTTGTATCTCTCTTGCACTTGGTTCACCAGGTATATTTGCAGTTTTTGAAATTCTTTTTCAGGAGTTCAGTTTCTTCTAGAATTACTGAGATTCTAGGTTTTTTTTGTTTTTTTTTTTATTCTACATACGACATTGGTATTTCATTATCTTTTCCCTCTCAGCTCTGCATCATTGGAGACACTAACTTCTACTAAGGTTGCTTCTTTTCCCTTCTTGTCTAATATGGCTGTCAGGTTTAATAGCTCCATTTTTTAAGGACATAGCTGTAGGAATTTCATAGTCATAGTTGATGGTGTATGACTTATTTTCCAACTGATCTTTTCAGTCTATGTTCGCAGGACTTACTGTTACATTCGATATTAAATTTTTTACAGATTATCCAGAGGAGATATTTACACACTCTACTGGGTCGCTTCACATAGCAGCCTTCCCCCACCCCCACCCACCAGCAGAAGCTTACAGTCAGATGTCAGATGGCTCACACTCTCAACTTCTGTGTCGCAGAACCTACATCTCTCATCGCTGAGATCATCCATATTTCTTTTGTGTCAATTTACTTCAGTTGAGGTTCTCAGAAAGCAAATGGACCCATCTTTGAGCTCTCTATAACATACATGGATATTTGAATGTTCAATGTCAGTTCTGCTATTATTAAAAGCAACATCACTTGGAGAAGGTGCATCATTCCTAGTAAAAACCAGTGTGGGTTAGCCATACTGAAAAGATCATATTTGGGTCACGAATGCTATGTGATTTTGAATATTTAGTCAGGGTTTACATGTAGAGAAAAGTGTCCTCATGCCAGGTTGTTCTGGTTGGTTGTTTTTGTTTTACGGCATATCAACCCTTTTCAGATTATTTAATGTAATAGCAATTAAATAATAGCAATTAAGTAATTAATAGTAATTAAATAATATAAATCAAATTATAAATAGCAATTAAGAAATTAATAGTAATTAAATTATAGAAATTAAGTAATTAATAGCAATTAAATAATCAATAGCAATTAAATTAATAGCAATTAAATTATAGCAATTAAGTAATTAATAGCAATTAAGTAATTAATAGCAATTAAATAATTAATAGCAATTAAGTAATTAATAGCAATTAATATCAATTAAATAATTAATAGCAATTAAATAATTAATAGCAATTAAGTAATTAATAGCAATTAAGTAATTAATAGCAATTAAGTAATTAATAGCAATTAAATAATTAATAGCAATTAAGTAATTAATAGCAATTAAATAATTAATAGCAATTAAGTAATTAATAGCAATTAAGTAATTAATAGCAATTACATAATAGCAATTAAATAATTAATAGCAATTAAATAATTAATAGCAATTAAGTAATTAATAGCAATTAAATAATTAATAGCAATTAAATAATTAATAGCAATTAAGTAATAGCAATTAAGTAATTAATAGCAATTAAATAATAGCAATTAAGTAATTAATAGCAATTAAGTAATTAATAGCAATTAAATAATAGCAATTAAGTGGAATTTGACAAGTGTCACACAAGGTGCATGTCATAATAACCCAAATCTGCAGAACAAAATCATTGAAGCTTGTTCAGAATACTGTAGACAATTGTCATGATTTCGTCTGAACGACCGAAAAGCGAATAATATTTCATTTTATCTGCTGTTAGTTACCCATGTTGGCATTTAATCAATAATTGGCTACTTTCAGTACCTGTCGACGGTAAGTAGGAATTGCTGTCCTTCAATTCAAAGAGGTTTGATGCAATGAACTTCCAAGGCTGAAATGGTATGTCATGTCGGTGCAGTGGTTCCTGCTGTTTTATTTTCCTTCAAAGTTCTCAGAAATCAAGGGCTCCTTTGAACTCTATATGCGATACATAGATATTCGAATGTTCCATTAAAGTTCTTTATTTCTCAAACAATGAACTAGTAAAGAAATTAAGAACATAATTTTCCTCTCCCCAATTAATCATTTTCATATGTTGTAGTATATCTTTCGTTTTGGTTTCTTAGTCTTGCTAGATTCCAGAACAAGAATTCATCAAGTCTTGTTGAGTATTCAGCTTTGTGCTATTATTTGAGGAAACATCACTTTGAGAAGATGTACCATTCCTTGTAAAAGCTAATGTGAGTTTGCCATGTGCATCTTAGTGCTCATGGCTAAGATGTGCACGACTTGCACATTCTTTCAATATCTTTGTTCATATTTACCCAGTACAAGCTTTCTCTTGCAAGTTGGCATATTTTCTCTATACCTTGATGGGCTTGATAGAGCTAGTATTCGATGTCTTCCCTTGAACAGGATACCAGTTCATTGCAGAAGAATCAATATGATCGGATCTCAGCAGGTAATTCACAGATATTATCTAGTCATCCTGGTATATGATTTTAACAAGAATCAGAGTTGAGTTCTTCTGTTTTGCTTCAGAGCATTTTTTGCTTTCCAAATGAGAAGTTGATGGTTGAGATGGTTTGATCCTCATAGTCTTCAATGTTTATGCTATCCACCCTCTTATCTAGCTGGATTGATTCACTGTTTTCGAGGTTATGCAATCAACTTAGATAATATCAGCAAAGATCATTTCGCTATCTGGTCTGTCTATTAATCAGTATAAGTAGCCAATAGCATTTGTTGCTTATGGTTTGCGATGATTGTAAAAGCTTTTCCATAGAGGTAGGTGTGATATTGCCAACATCTCTCGTTCAATGTTGCTGTATCTGGTTTGTGTATCAGTTAATGTTTTGAATCTAAATGCAACTGGTTTGCCATCTTGGATAAGAACCATTCCCAGGCCCTTCTGCGAGACACACTCCCAGTGATGTGTGTTTATTTTGATCGTAGTATGAAAGGCACGTCATCTGTAATTATTTCCATGAACTGGTTGTAGTACTTTTGATGATCAGCGTCTCAAATCCATGTTGATTGGGATTTAAGAAGATGGCATAATTTGTATTCCATAATGTTGTCCGTATATATTTAACACATTTCGCCTGTTTAGTTAATAAAGGTAGAAATGAAGAGAACCATCACTGCCAGTTGTTGGTATTTAGTTCAGAAATTAGAGTCAAATAATAGAGCAAACATGATAGCAACTTTATTCAGGAAAGCACGCTAAGCCAGTAAGTTTTAAATCTGGTCCCAGGCAATCAGAGGCAAATAGTATGTGTAGATCTATAACAGGAAGTAACCCACCAGTGTCCCAGCAACCACATCTCACATCCATAGAGAATAATTCAGTAAAACTTGTGGAGAATGCTCTGTTTTACAGTTGTTGTAAAAATGGAATGGAAATTTAATTTCACTCTATTTTTAATTCGGTACATTTTTACATTACATTCAACTCATCGTTCACATTTGACATGTCAACTTTTATAGGTGTTTGGGTATGCTGACAAGATTTGGGGTGTCTATTTCAAAAGCCATTCTTAACATGGGGAGGTTGGGGGTGTCTATTCCGAAAGCCGTTCTGGGCATGGGGAGGTTGGGGTGTTTATTCATTGTACGCATACCTA
This sequence comes from Euprymna scolopes, assembly GCF_053919585.1. Lineage (NCBI taxonomy): Eukaryota > Metazoa > Mollusca > Cephalopoda > Sepiida > Sepiolidae > Euprymna > Euprymna scolopes. Next base: position 43,578,584 of record NC_136511.1, on the reverse strand, counting down.
GAAACCTATAAAAGTCAACAATTCCAATGTGAACGGGGAGTTAAAAATATCAAAAAGGTATACCAAATTAACTTTTTTTGTTTAAAAATTAAATTATTTCGTTTTTATTAATAAAATTTTACTTTTATAAAAAAAAATTTTTGTTTTATATATATATATATAAATAAATTGTTGACTGTTAGACTTTCGATTGGAGGATCAAAATTTAAAAAACAAAAAAAATTTTAAACGGAATAAAATTTAAATTTTCCGTTCTATTTTTACAACAACCGTGAAACAGAGCATTCTCCGCAAATTTTACCAATACTTTTTTCTCTATGGATGTGAAACCTGGCCACTGTGCAGAGAGGATCTTCAACTTGAAGACTTCAATCAATACTGCCTCCGCCATATTCTGTGCATTCACCTCTCCAACCAGATCCCTAACTCAACCATACACGTTAGATGTAACATCTTTGGCCTGAAGGAAACTTTGCTGAAAAGGACACTCCGGTGGTTCTATCACATGCTGCGCCGGCCGGGAGATGAGTACAATTAGTGACGCCCACTACACCCACTGGTTGGAAGAAGCGCCAAGGCGGTCAACTTAAGATTTGGCTCATGGCAGTAAAAGCAGATATGGAGATCATTTAACATTTTTTGTTCCCGTCGCTGGAACTGTAAATGGCTGGATCATGCCGTCGACTCTGCTGCTGACAAACAGGAGTGGATGACTTTGACACGAGATGCAGTTAACATCATTGGGGCCGGTTCAACTCATCCCGGGTGAATGTCGCTATGGATACAAGTCTTAGCAACCAGTGTTCATCTTCGGTATTTTGTTACAAATGTTATGTAACCATTTTTTATTTTTAATTTAAATGTTGGAAATTAACTATGGGTGATTTTTTTGCATTGTCATCCAGACAATTGTTGTGCGTGTTTGTATCAAAAGCTTTTACGCTGTTTACATGTAATCACCTAAAAAAAGTAGAATCTCATTTTTATTGGGATATGAAATTGCATATGGCATCAGAATACAATTTCTATTACAAATTATAGTGCTCAACAAGCTTCAACCAGAACTAGCTCCCATACTTACAAAGCTGTTTAAGCATTGTCTAAAGGAAAATTGATTCCCAATATCCTGGAAAACCTCATCAGTATGTCTCGTATTTAAAAATTCAGGTGATTGGTCATCTCCCTCTCGATACAGACCAATCAGTCTCCTGTGCGTCATGAGTAAGTTGCTAGAATCTGTGTTAAATAGAGAAGTAGTCAACCACCTCAGCAAAAATAACCTCTGCAGTGACATGCATTGTAGTTTCTGTTTTGCTAGATCTACAGCAGATGTGCTAACAGTTATATCTCATAAGATTAGTGAATCTCTCGACAAAGGCTTCCTTGACATAGCAAAGGCGTTTGATAGTGTATGGCCTAAAGGTCTACTTTATAAGATCTCCAGCTACGGCATAGCTGGAAATGTCTTCTCAATTATTAAATCATTTCTCTCTGATAGGTTCATAAGAGTAGTGGTTGATGGGCAAAAATCTGAAGCTACCAGTATTGATGCTGGAGTTGCTCAGAGGTTCATCCTGGGCCGAACTCTCTTCCTGATCTACATCAATGATCTCCCAAATTACATTCACAGATCATTCTTAGACATTTATGCTGATGACACTACCATCTATGGCAACACTTCAAAGGCTGTAAATGACTAAGTTCTTTCTGATTCTCTCTCCTATGATCTTGATCACATGGTGCAATAGGGAAAGAGGTGGCTGGTTAATTTTAATGCATCTCAAATCAAGCTTCTATCTTTACATCATCAACTGAAATGAATGGCTCTCATATTGGGGAGGCGCCATGTTTTGACAAGCTTCTGGATCTAACCTTTACTCCTGAACTGAGATGGAACATGTACATCAAATCCGTTGCCAAGCCTGCTGGAAAAATGGTGGGATTGTTCTAACGCTCCAGTAGATATCTCACTGCTGATGAAATTCTCAACCTGTATAAGAGCCAAGTACGTCCGAAGACGGAGTACTGTTGCCACATCTGGGCAGTAGCTGCTAGAAGCAACTTAGCCTGCCTTGACAGAGTTCAAAAAAAGACTTTGTAGCCTAGTGGGGGTGCCCTCTTCTCTTCCTTGCAACCTCTTTCCCACAGAAGAGATGTTGTGAGCCTGTTTCTGCTTTATCGTTATTTTCATGGCAAGGGCTCGTCTGAGCTCCAATCTATGGTCCGCGCTGGTCTGACTTTTACAAAAACACTCGTCTAGCTGAAACCACTATCAAAAATTTTCCCCACTCTTTCTCTGTTCCTAAACCTAAATGTAGATTCCATGATTCTTCTTTCTTAGAACTGCACGCCTGTAGGAACTAACTATGTTCCGTTTTCCTGCTTTCCAACTGACTACAATATGGTCGTCTTCAAGTCCAACGTGAACAAGTTCTTGATGAGCTGTCCCCTTAAGTAATCCAATTTACTAAATTTTCACTACTAACGATTACTATGACATTTTCCCCATTGACTACTGTACACTCATTAACCTTTACCCTCGAGTGGCCTCTGGGCCTTGATAATAGTAACTCCTTCGTAAAAAAAAAAAATAAAAATAAATAAAAAGTGTAATTCTAAATAAGCAACAATAGATTTTTACCAGCATTTTAATTTTCTATTTTTGAGCGATTATCGAGAGTCCAAATGGCTATAACAAAATCGCATTCTTTTTTTTTTTCGTTCTAACAGACTTGACACTATTTTTGTTTCCAAGTAAATAAACGCTTTCAAGCTAGAAAATAAATGTTTTAAAACAAGTTAAATTACAAAATCAGATAGATAGAAGAAAAGTAACTTGCAATGCCTTTGGTAACATTTATTTTCATTAATTTTTTTTTTTTTTCATCGCTTTTTGATTTGTTGGTTATTGTAAAAATGCTTATAGTTTGTTTTAAACTTTAATTTTTGTTTGATAAAAACTTTAAATAGTTTGGTTTATTGGTTTTATTAAATTTGTTTAATAAAAACGTGAGGCATTTTGATCTGCGCAATCAATTTCTTTTTTGATCTTCGAAAAGCGCGGGGAATTTAAACTAAATATAAGCGCGTCTTAATCTCATAATTCAGTTTACATTTAATTAGTTTTAATAATAAATATTAAAGTGACTTTGTTCTGGGTTTAAATCCCTATTTTGGTCCTGCTGTGAAATAGGGTTTCGGCCTTATTCCTAAACATATTTTTACTGAAATCATGTTTTCGCAAGAAATAAACATCAAAAACGAAAAATGGTATTCACACTTATGTTACTGTGCTGAAATAACATTTAAAAAGCCATTCTTATCATGAGGAGGGTATTTTGTAATTATTCTGTACTTTCACCCAATAATTTTAATGGAAAAAAAAACTTGAATTTAACTTGAGAATACTATTTAAAAAAAAAAAAATAGCAGAGTAACATAGGTGCATAAGAACCAAGAAAATTATAGCTAGTTTCAAATTGCATACGTGAAAACGTTAAAATGGAAACTAGACCGAAAAATACAGTCACCATCTTTATACAGTCGAGAAATGTTAACTAAGGACGAACTCAAGTTTATAATTTTATCCTTAAAAGACACGGAATCGTTTTTGTTTTTGTTTTTTTTCGCCCGTTTTGTGCCTTTGTATTTAACTCATTAAAAGGGGGGGGGTAAATATATATATATATATATATATATATATATATATATATATATATATATATATATATATATGAATTGGAGTTTAACTCCAATTCCATATATTTCTTTCTTTTTTTTATGCTATTTTAATATTTTTTTACGACCTTAATAGTTACAAAACTCCCTCCTCATCGGGTTATTATTTCAGAACGATCCGTATTCCGCATAAGTACCTACCTTATTTTCAAATATTTCATAACTTGTGAAATGTATTTCATCCGATGGGTGATCCGTTTCACGACTAGACATAAACGAGGTGTAACATTTCGTAAAATTTTTGAACGCCTTCTATTTGTATTACTTTTTTAATTTGATAATACACATCAAAAATTTATTGAAAATATACAAATTTGTTTGGTACTTATGCAGAATACGGACCGTGCTGGAATAATAACGTTATTATACAGAAACCCATTCTTATCATTTAAAAGGAATCGCGTTTTGTAACTTTTGTACTTTCACCTAACAATTTAATACACAAAAGATATTGTAAAAATTGAAGTTAACTCGACCACATCTTTAAAAGAACAGCGTGGTTCTTATTCTACATAAGTATCCACTTTTTTTAACAATCAAATAACAATCAGTGTACCTATTTGGACACCAGGGTCGTTTTTTAACGGGGAGAAAAGGTACAAAAATAAAAAATTGTCTCAGTCGTGAAGGATTGATCTCCATCGAAAGAGAACAAGAAATGAAAGTGCAGCAATCTGAAAAGAACAGATACTACACTTTGATCTTGACCAAAATCATTGTACCTATTTACTATGCCTCCCCACGGGACAGAGTTAGACACCAGGGTCGTTTTTTAACGTGGAGAAAAGGTACAAAAATAAAAAATTGTCTCAGTCGTAAAGGATTTATCCTCCACTGAAAGAGAACAAGAAATGGAAGTGCAGCACTGCAGCAATGCAGCATCTGAAGAACAGATGCTACACTTTGATCTTGACCAAAAGGCCAAGAAAAAGGTCGTTGTAGATAGAAAAATAAATCAACTATTCATTTTCGTTTCGGAATTATTCTAGAAAATTAATAATTGGGATTGTTCATCGTTTGCGAGTTCGACAAGGTTTCCAAGTTGAAAAAAAAAAACGGTGCTAATGCAGAGAGTGATCCGCGCTATTTTTTAAATCGTATTTCCACGTTTAATTAAAGTTTTTTATTATATGTTTGTTCTTTTGTTTTTTATTCAATTGTAAGGTTAAAGTACAGAATAGGTACAAAACACCTTCTCCTTCCCATGTTAAGAATGGCTTTTTTTTAAATAATAACGTTATTATTTCAGCACGGATCACTCTCTGCATGAGTACCAAAATAAATGAATCTGAAGAACGTTACATCGGCTGAAACGTTGAAAATAATACTACAAATATAAATAATCTAAACTATTTCAAAAATATTTTAAGATACTAAATTATTACTCCCCCTCCTCAAAAAATATAAACAGTAATATTTTCTCCAACACACTTGCAAAAAAGTTGACACCGATTGTAAAACTAAGAACGTAAATAAACAAGTGAGTTTCACTTTAATAAAAATTAAAAAAAATAGCTACTTACGTAATCGCTCGTTGCATGATTGGTTATCACGAACAATGAGAAATATGTAATCAATCAATACGATAATACGATGTTTAACCGACACAAATGCCAAAACACAAATTCAGATGACGATTAAAAAAACGGGTTCGATTAGAAGAACGTGTTACACGGCACAAATTCCCGCCAATGAGTACCAATACTTTTTCTGCTTTCATTGACGTGAGAGCTCTTTTTTGAAACGGGCGATAAATCTGCAATTGAAGTTTTCGCTCATTCGCTCTCACACATAAAAACTGAATGGGATTATTACATTGACAAATTTAATTCTTATAGTGGAGTTTTTGTGTTTGATTATTCCTATTCGGTTGCCTCCCCACGAGGTAGAGTTAGATAAAAGATCGGTTTTTAATGTGTGGAAAATCCAGTTCCCCAAAAAGGAGCACTCTGGATAGGAACAATCTCAGTCACGAAGGATTTCTCCTCCACTGATAGAAAAGGTGAAGTGTAGCATTAGAAGAGATACTACACTGTGATCATGATCCGAAGGGGGTGACATCTCTCTCTCTCTCTCTCTCTCTCTCTCTCTCTCTCTCTCTCTCTCTCTCTCTCTCTCTCTGGCAATTCGGCATATTCACTGATTGCTGTAAGGGAGATAACTCTGAGAAATTTGAACTCTTAAACTTTAAATAACGTAACAATGTAAAATGCGATGATATTGTAATTTTTTAATAAACAAAACATTTTAGGAATTCTAAGAAAAAAAATATGCGACTTTCTTTTTTCAAACAAACAAAATCTTTTTAACTATTTCATTTTAAAAACAAAAAATATCAGCTTTAACATTACAAAAAAAGAACTTAATTTTTGAGGATTTTTTACGACATATCTCCTACGAAGAAATCGGTAAATATTATCTTACGCTACAACAGAACACTGACCACTCTAATTTGGTTTTCTAATTGTATTCGAGGTCGCTGACAACGGATCTGATAATCAAACCCGTCGCAAATTTACCGTATGCATGGTATGAACCCTTGGACCCTGGGACTCTTTGCGCCATTTCACCGCTTTTGTTTACACTACGTGCGATCGGTTTGTTACTGACATGTACGTTCGTGCACACGCGTAATCACTTGATGTTTCACAGGGCGCATGAATACATGGTGGACATTTTAAATGACAAGAAATATTTTTCATGGGGTAAAATAAAAAGTTTTCACTTCATTTAATAGTAATGTTGTCAGTAAGTTTTCACGAGAGGTTTACAAAAACGTATTTTATGTTTCGTTCTTTTTGGGGGGTATTTAATTATAGAACTTGCGTAGTTTAACAGTTGCTTCTGCAGTTTAATTAACCGTTTTTCTGTAAGTAACGCACTTTACAGAGTAGAATACCGTTTAACATTTTACAGAAAGTCTGTGTTTACATTGGGTGGAGGGGGCGTGAAGGAGCCGAAGCAGATGTGTTGTGGCGATGTTGTCTAACTCTCCATCAATAGAACAGTCTTCTTTCGTCGTTCGAAGCCCCCTCATATACAAGTGTTTGTTATTCCCTCAAAATAACATGTCGATACGCTTACATTATCATTTCAGTCCTGTTCAAGCAAAGTATTATTCATCATAAGAGTTATATACAACCCGTCTGTCAGTTGATATACACCAACATCATCGATAATTTGATACCCCGCCATCAACAAAGGGTCACATTTAATGCATATTAAGATAACCTAAATCTGCAAATAGAATCATACCTAGAGATAGGTGGAGGGGTGTTAAACGTGGTCAATGAAACAGAGAGAAAAAAGATTTGCAGATCAGTCTCTCTCTGGAAGCCATGCAAATGAGACACTGTCAATAATGTTGAATAATCTAAGGATTTTTTGCTATTTTTTTTATCATTGCTTCGATGTCTGTCTGTCTGTCTGTCTGTCTGTGTCAATCAGTTCTTAAGTTAGCAAGTTAAGTTTAAGGAGTAAATAATTAGTAAGATGACCATTTACAAAAACTCTCTTTGTGTCTTTCTTCATGAAAATTCCCTCCAAATAAAACCATTCATGAAAACTTTTGAATTGAAAGCAATGTTTAATTTCAGAAGTGTTTCCGATGGGTAGCTATTCTGTGCAAGTCCTGGAGATGAAAAAAAAAGTTTTGGTGGGTAGCTGTTCTGTATAAATCTCGGACTTTAAAATTTTGCAGACAAAAAGCAAAGATCTTTCTCGTCTTGACACAAAATAATTATGTGCGAGGATGCTAAATGATTCAGTATTTTATGGAGCAATTCCGGTTTCTGATTGGTTGCTAGCAAAACGTGGATCCATTTGATTGGTCAGTTCAAATCGGCAATGTCTATTAATAGAACTTTTTTCTGTTTTTTTTAATCATACCCTTCCTTCACTTATATAAAAAATATTTTCTTTCTCTACGAAATACATGAAAAGAGTTTTAAAACAGATGAGACAATCAACGGCCACTCATGAAACGCAACGAAAAGAAATAACGACATCAGACAATGAAATAAAATAAACATCACCGCACGTATGCATGTATAAAAATATTAATTTGGTGTTGAAAATGTTTCAAAGAGACCACAAAATTAGTGCAGAATCGCATTGGTTGAATTTTGCATCCAATGGTTTTGCGCATGTAAAATCTTTGTTTGTGGCGAGAACATTTCTTCTTCGGCTTGATATTCAAAACTAGTGAAAAAGTGGGAAAACAGTATATAACTGTTCAGCGGAAGTGCAAAGTTTTCTGATTGGGTAATGTACAAATCACTTTGCATGTAAGGACAAACTTGTGCAAAAGAAAATAGATCGCAAACTTTTTTTTTTTTTTTCATATTTCGTCTCAAAGACAATGTGACTTTCTTTTATTCTAACCTTCAGAATTTTTTTTTTTTTTTTAAATATCACCACTCACACTATTCAATTTCGTGCAGGACGTCACATATTCAGGTGAAATAAATGATCTAAAAAATTTCGATTTGAAAAAATATAACTTGTTTTCCACCTTTGTTTAAGTGGATGAGATCATCTTTAACATTTATTTTTAAAGCTTGTTTGGTTCCAGAATTAGCTGAGGGAGTATATTAAAGTTATCTCCCTTGGATTATATTCAAGTTATCTCCCTTGAACGGTTTTTATTTTATTTTATTTTTTTTTTTTTGTTAATAGAAATCGCTGCGCTGCGGTAAGCCACTTGATATACAGCAGGATTTCCCACTCTTTAGAACACTATGGAGCTCCTGTGCAGGGCAAAAGTTTTTCATGGCGCACTAACAAGATCATTTCTAAAATAAATATGAAAAACATTAATTTCTAATTTTAACACTAACTAATGACAATGTGTTCAACCATTTTTTGTTTTTGATTAATTAAAAATTCTTGCATTTTTTGTTAATTTAATTTTTTTCATTTACTTTTTTATGAATCATCCTGAAACTCTTTACACCTTTGTTTATGCACCATATCTTTTTTCAGTAAAAAGATCAATAATTAAATTTTTTTTTCTACATAGGCATCACCACTTATCAAGGCCAATAGGCCACTCGAGGATAAGGGTTAAAGAGTGTACAGTAGAAATTGGACAATATAGTAACCGTTAGTAATGGAGATTCGGTAAATTTGTTAACTTATATGGAACGGCTCATCAAAAACTTGTTTACATTAGACTTGAAGACAACCATATTGTAGTCAGCTGAAAAGCAGAAAAACGGAAGACAATTCCATAGGCGTGCAGTTCTAAGAAAGAAGCTTTGCTCATGGAATCTATGCTTAGTTTTAGGCACAGAAAAAGAGTGGGGGAAATTAATGATAGTGCTTTCTGCTAGACGGGTGTTTCTTGTGAAAGTTTGACGAGGGGGGACCATAGAATGGAGCTCAGCCGAGCACTTACCATGAAAATAACGATAAAGCAGAGACAAACTCGCAACATCTCTTCTGTGAGAAAGAGGTTGCAGGGAAGAGAAAAGGACATCCCCCCACAAGGCTAGGAAGTCTATTTTGAACTCTATCAAGGCAGGATAAGTCCTTTCTAGCAGCTCCTGCTCAGATGTGGCAACAGTACTCCATCCTTGGACGTATCTGGCTCTTATATAGATAATGAATTGCATCAGCAGTGAGATATCTACTGGATCGATAAAAGGATCCCACCATTTTTCCAGCGGCTTTGGCAACGGATTTAATGTATGTGTTCCATTTAAGATCAGGAGTAAAGGTCAAACCCAGAAGCTTGTCAAAACATGAGGCCTCCCCAAGACGAGAGCCATTCATGCAGCCATTTAATGTTTCCATATAAAAAGCATTGGGTCCTCTTTTCGGGAGCCCCTCAGCATCACTCACAGAGTCCTGCGTCTCCATGGAGCCCACTTTGGGAACCCTGATCTAAAGAGCTAAAAAAATATAACTTCAAGGTCAAAAACTGTTCAATGACAAAGGTTAAATGCATAGAGAATTATACTGGTCAACAAAATGAATGCATTCTGAATATCAAAATGAATGCATTCTGAATATCAAAATGAATGCATTCTGAATGTCAAAATGAATGCATTCTGAATGTCAAAATGAATGCATTCTGAATATCAAAAAAGCTCTTTTCCACCTGAAAAATTGAGAATAAAGCTTTTCCTTTTTTCTGCTGGGCTTGAAAAAGTCATCAAATGTGCTACAATCGGCTGCCAGCTTCCTGTGGCCTTTGCAACACTGATATCATATTCGTTAGGTGTTCTTCGCTGTTGCAGTCATTTCTAGTAGCAGACACCAAGATTTCCAAACTAGCTCACACAAATGCAAGTAAGATGTTCATTTATATTGTTCGTGCATCTCTCTCTACATAATTGAAATAGGCAATACATGTTTTTATTTATTGTGGTGGGACTTAAATGCATGCTTGGTTTAATGCTTGTATGGGGTCCATCTGGTTGTACATTATATCGCGTTGTATGATCTTTGTAATGATGATGCAGAGAGGTACCAACATAAGTGCCCATGGTTGACATGAGTGTGGCCGCGTGTATAGCAACTGTATGCAAATAACCGAGCTATGTGCAAGAGGACTTCATGGCAAAGGAAGGAGGGAAAAGGTTAGAAAAAGAAGTTGTGCAAAGACCAATGACCATGTTAGAGAGAGTACAGAGATAGACGTATTACACACATGGGTTGAGAGCGCCAGGTTTGAACATGAGACAAGACATTATGCTGGAAAACACCTGTAAATAAACGTCTGTTGTTTTAAGAGAAAAAAGTGAGTTATTCGTTGTCTTCTGTTACTTTGCGTTGGTGTCTTCATGTTCCTATTTACTTGCCTCCCCACGAGGGAAGAATTAGACACAAGGTCGGTTTTTAGTGTGGGGAAAATCCAGCATACCAAAAAGGGGCATTCTGGATAGGAACAAAAATTTGAAATTGTCTCAGTCATGAAAGATTTCTCCTCCACTAACTGAGAACAAAAAAGTAGCCTTCTATCATGTCTGAAAGTGACACAATGTTCAACAAGTGAGCTCGGAGATGTGCCACTGTACAATCCATGCTCTCTACCAATCCAAGTTATAACAACGGGACTTTTGCCAGCACCCTCAAAATGCATAGCTGGAGTGCCACGAATAACAGGCACATGCTGAGGGTGATGAAAACAATGTTTCCAGGTACAGTTATGGTCTTTGGTGTGGTTTCAAGTGAAGGCCACATCATGCCACCTCACATCTTCGAAGTCGACTTGAAAATCAACACCAAAGTGTACCTGGATGTGCTGAAGAGTGTGGTGATCCCCTGGTTCCATCAGGTGGCCGCTAGCAGACGCTGGGTATGGTAGCAGCACTTGATGCCTGCCCACAAGTCCAAAGAGATCCAGGCTTGGATTCAGAAGGAGTGCTACGACTTTGTACCCTTCTCTTACTGGTCCCTCTCCTCTCTGGCCTGAACCCATTGGACCATTTTGTTTGGCCATACATCGAAAATATTACCTACATGACCTCCCACAACATCGCCAAGCTCCTGTTAGTGCTTGTAGAAAAGGCTCTCAGTTCCAGACCCCTGATTGAGGCTGAAAACTGCTACATTAAACAGATGTCAACATAATAAAAGTTAACTGATTGATTTTTTTCATAAAAGTTTTAGAATAAAGTTGTAATGTTGTTGTTTTTTAGGACGACATTTTTATCGTTCCACCCTGTAGTCAGCATCTTCTGTGCTGTGGGAACATTTCTTGAAAAGTTATTATGTCCTTAACACAATATTGGGGGATAAACAATAGGCACAACCTCTTCAATTCTTCAATCTTCTCTTTGCAATATTTGGAGGTTTGCCTGTTTTTGAATGTAATGCTTCATCAGTTTTGTACTTGCTAATTACACAAGGAACAATTTTGGAATATCCCTGAACAATTGTAGAAATTTCTAAAATTAACATTTTTCTTGTTAGAGAGCAATAATGTTTTATTTTTTAAGAAGAGAGCTTTTTTTATATAAAATGCCATATTACTTAAAAAGAAAGTCCTAATGACAAATGAACTTTTGATTATTGTTGAGTATTTTTAACAATGTTAAGTTAAAAGTTTTCGCAAATTATTAACATCATTCCTTACCTTTTGTCCAATAGCTTTTTTTTATTCATTCCGTCAAATTTGTATTTTTAAGAAAACTATTTTGTAACATTTTGCAACTTTGTATAATATTCATGAATTACACCATAATCTTTATTCAGTTGGGTTGATACTTTCCTTGTTTGACATCTTTATTCTGTAGTCAGACTTTCAAGTCTGCAGTTAACTTTGGTCATCATTAACTGGTAAGGTTTTCAGCATTATTAATTTTCTCCAAAGAATTAATTATCTAGGCTGGAACCGTGATGTTGAAATTGAACACTTTTAATAAGGAGCAAAGACCACATACTTTTTTTTTATATAAAAAATATAACTTACTTTTTGATTTCAAAGGAGCATATTTAAAACTGGAATTATGATTGAGTTGGCTATTGTATGATTAACTACTGCAAAATCAAAATTTTAACTGCAAAATAAATCTTCTCTTGTGGTGATGAAAAACGAGAAAGAAAAAGAGAGATAGCACCGATGCATTATTTTTCGGAATTTTTTTTAAATGAAGATGGATAGTTTTTATTATTTGGATTCAGACTATTGTTTTCATCTCAGAATGTTATTCTCACCACATTTCAGTTGATGTAACCTTCGGCCTTCTTCAAGTACATGATATCCACATGGACCTGTGGCACAACAGATGAAAGTGACAAGCTTCGTAAAGTCACTTCTTTCCATCGCTCTGAACACTTTCTCACGCCTGAATCTATTTCCTATCTCTACCAATCTACTACACGTCCATGTATAAAGTACGGTTATCCCATTTGAAGGTTCTTGATAAGATGTAAAAATGAATCTGCTATTTGATTGACTCTTTCCTTTCTTCTCTACAACCTCTCTATCACAGATGTGATGTTGCTAGTCTCAGTGTTTTCTATAAATACTTTTATGGCCTTATGTTTTCTTATGAATTGTCTGCTCTATTCCCTGCTTCCGTTGTTCCAGCTTGTTTGACTCGTTGGTCTTCATCAATCTACTGTATTAATACCTCATTGTAATATAGTTTTCTATTTCAGTCTTTGCGAAAATCATCTTTCATTCTTGGTAGCTCCTAATATCAAGTGACTTCAGGCTTTGTCTGAAGCGATTTTTATAAAAACTCAAGTTCTACCAAACAAGCATCTCTCACACTTTTCCACATTCTAACTCTAACACTGTAAAAGCTAAGTAAAGGTAGAAATTGATGTACCCAAGTATTGTACCAACCATCCAGCATGGCTGTAGCCGAGATTGAACTCACTACATGAGTTTGTAGTGTAACTCAAATCTTGACGGTAGCTGAATACTTGATGCTTCGCCAGGGCTATCAAGGGTATTTTTTTATCATGACGCCATCACTGGGTGGGGTACCTACCACGGCTTAAGAGAGTCTACCCTTGAGAGAAGGATAGGCCATGCCAGTTTCTCAACCCAGTATTTTACCTCATGGTACATACAGCGCATTGTCTTCCCAAATGGTCACCCATTTAGTACTGGCCAGACTCAACATTGCTTAACTTCGCTGATCTGGCGAGAACCAGTGTGTCAATGTGACTGTGCCGTACGAACACTTCTCAAAATTTTTTGTAGATTATAATTTCTTCAGCAATATCTTATACCAGACGTTTTTAGCCAATTATAAATGAGCAAAAGTTATAACCCGTTGACTTAGAAGGTGTCCTTTATGAAAAAATTGATGGTTGAATATGGGTCATTTTGTGCTCATTTTTGTATTAAATACAAATCTATTTAAATTTATAACTGTGCATCATGTGGATACTATAACACTTAGTTCACTGCACCGTTTCATAAAAAAGGTTCATACAAAATTTCAGCCAGATCAGTCAAGTAGTTTCTAAAATAAATTCTGGAGTATATTTGATATTGTGATGACTAATTCCTATTAATTCCTAAGTTTTTATTCATCAGCTATCATAATACCTCTCATTACAAAGATCCATACAAAATTTCAGCCAGATCAGCTTAGTAGTTTCTGAGGAAAAATGGAATGGACAGACCGACAGATTGACAGACTGATAGACTAAACAAAATATATTATAGATTAAATATGCTATTATTATGATTTTTCATTCGTAATATGCTTCAATTTCATATATTATAAACCGCATTTGATTTTAATTTTATTATTTGCTTTTTACAAAACAAAACGCCCATTAACCTTGCCACTAATCCTCAGTTCGTGTGGCAACGTTTCATTCTTTTGTGCCATTGTATAAAAGACAATTTCTTCAGCAACATTCTATATTGGATATGCTAGTATTATGATATTAAATTTGTAATATATTTCCTCTTTTAACCTTACCACTAACCCTTACTCTGGGTGGCAACTAACCCTCCTGCAGCAAAAACTTTCAAACAAACTGAGAAAGAAAGAGTTGCTATCAGAAAAGAAATTTATATATGCAAAAATAAAATTTATTTTTCAATTTAAAAATCCAGACGCAAAAGTAATATTGGCACTAATTTGCACAGTAAATTAAATTTCCCTTTTACTGCTGAAAAAAATACAAACAAAATTAGTCGATAATATTTGACAGCTATTTTGGAACTAAACTACTAAACCTCATTTTATAAGTATGTAAGAATTGCAGATTGATGTCAGAATGGAAAATGCATATTTTTACTGTTGTAGTTGTTTCCCTTGAATTTAGAAAATACAATTATCTCCCTTTGACTGGTCAAAATTTAAGAATGAAAAAGATTTCTCGGGGAGAAACGGGAAGCAGTAGGTGTTTTTTTTTTTTTTTAGAAAGGGTTGTACCGGTCATATTGATCCGCTCCAGATTTTATTTAGGTTTTCTGTTTTTCTTTCTTTTGGGTTTTTTTTTTCTGGTTATTCCATCTCCCATCGTTTTCACTAAATAGCAAGTCAACATATTGGATTTAACTAACGTGAATTTTATCATGACGTCCAATGAAGATTATCCCATTGCACAACAAGAAGGAAAAACGAAAGAATACCATGATAAACAATTTTTTTTTTTTTTACATGGAAGGTATAGTCAGTTTTATGTTCACCAATAACCATGTCTGCCAAATTAGTCTCTCTGGCGGTTCTCTAAGAACTCCATTAACAATATTGTAAGGGATAGTAGGGGTAAGAATATAGGTGTAGTCAGGGCTCACTGCGTGTCAAAGAACTTAAATAAAACACGTCAACACTTAATCTTTTTAAAAGAGGGTGTATGTAAATTACCTCCCTTGCGCCATTAACTTAAATGTTGTCATTCAAGAAAATTTCAATCCTCTTGGTTCTGTAATCCAAGAAAATAATCCAAATCTTCTGTGATGTAATGTATTTCTATAGAAGATTTCTTGGTTCCTTTTGACTTGTGAATTCTAACGCCTTTCTAGAGTTAGTATTCTTTTTTACAAGACCAATTCTAGGCCTTAAAATAGTTTTTTCTTCCTCGGTGAAGAGGTCGTTGTAATTTCGTTTGCAACTCTGATTTTTTAAACAGTCTTTTCTGACTAATTCTGTGTCGTCTTCCTTGACGAATCCCTATTGAAAAAAAGAAACCAAACCACTGGTTTCCAGTGGCGGCTCGTGCATGGAACTGTGGGACTGCAGCACCCCCAAGTTATTTCTACACCATATTAATGATAACATTAAAAATAATATTCTTTTTTGTTTGTTTGTTTGTTTTTTTGTTTTTTTTTATTATTATTTTATTTTTTTTTTTTTTTTCTATGTGTACATTATAAAATCATTAACTTTAATGTCGGTATCTCCAAATGCATATAATAACAAAAATAAAACTTGCTTGGAGCTGTTAAATTCACAGTTACACTTTCTTAATGAAATTCTCTTGTACGCATGCGCGGATTAGACGCTTTAGGCAGCCGATGAAAGCTGCTTGAAGAACTGTCGCTGGGCGCAGTTCCGTGTCGTGAAATTCGTTGTTTGCTTAGAGTGTGCGCCTGTATAAATATGATAACATTGTTATTGAAAAAAAAAAAAAGGAGGTTTACTTATATTTTTTTAAATTATTATTAAAATCTGCACATAACGTGTTCTTGCACATAAAATATTGTGCTATTTTTTTTTTTTTAAATACGCACACTTTTAGCGTTGGGATTTAAGTCGGTAGCAGACGGAAATATATAATATGCAGAAACTGTTTATTTTTATTTATTAAAAGTATTCGGGAATTTAGCAGTGAAGCTAACACGCGGTCAAGAGTAAAAACCAAATATACAATAAATAAATTTTACCATAAAAATAAAATTACTTTTCCATCTACCTGCCTTTTTGTTTGTTTCTTTAAAGTAGTTTTAAATGCTATTTATTTTGCAACAACTAAACTTTACAAAAACAACTGTTTACATTTTTTCCTAGTAGCAAAAAAGCGAAGAAACAGTTTATGTTGAAAATATATTTTAGTTAGAAATCTTTTTAGTGTGTATGTTTTAGATATAAAAAAATTAGCATTTATTTGCCTCCGACAAGGACAATGTAAGAAGTTTTACACTTTGAAAAATGGATTTTTTACACAAGATTTTTTAATTAAAATGTGTTTCTAAGTAAAAAAAAAAAAAAACACAGTTTTTTTTAATAATTATGCATTTTTAAACTTTACATTGGATTTGTTAGTAGATGGGTCAGATAATACGCATTAAAAAAAAGTAATTAGAAATCCTTCTGGACTGAGACAATTTAAATTTTTTTTTGGGGGGGGGGGGGAAGAAAGCTACATTAAAATTCGATGTTTTATAATGCTTATATATGACATCCTATTTTCTTATAATAACTCTCCACTTTATGTCGATCTTTACCGGCATGGGAAATTTGGCTATTTACTGACCGTAAATAGCCAAATTTGTTCTTTTTATATAAAAAGCAAGTTGTTAAAAGATTTGTAAATAAAATTTTGTATCTTTAAATATTTTTGTTTGTTTGCTCACTATATAAAAATGTAAACTTTTTTATTTTGCATTTTATTTACAAATACGTTTTGTTATAAATACATCTTTAAAAATAAATTTTGTAAATAAAACTGTTATTAAATAAAACGCTATTTTCAAATAGTAAACTCCTAAATTAACACTCGCAGGGAGGCAGATAAATTTGAAAGTTTTTCTTTTTTGTTTTTATAAAAAATAAGTTATTTTTTAAAAATGTTTTTCGTTTGTTTGCAACCCCCCCCCCCCCGCAAACTTTTATTTAATCTGAAAAGGAATAAATATATATATTATTTTTATTCTGTAAAGTGTACATAATTTAAAAAAATCTTTTTAATAAAAAAAGTTTTTGCGTATTATCCATTTCTGATTGATTATTTGTCTTTGTTATATATTTGAATATTTATTTGAATGTTTGTTTATTATTTGATTAAATATTTATTTATATATTCGAATTCCTTTACACGATATTAAAAAAATACGTAAATTTTTGAAGCAGCACCCCCACTAATCTCAGGCACGAGCCGCCACTGCTGGTTTCTCTTGTTTAAACTTGCGATTTTTAATGTCTTTTCTCTTGACGTGGGATAGCGAGCCGACTTCTTTCTTGTGTTCAAAACTCCCCACAAAATGGCGCACACATTTCCTTTGACCAATCAAAAGGCACGCATTCAACACGTGATATAACAAGCAGTAGCAGCACAAGATGCACCGAGAAAGGGGGGGGGGGTAAAGAAGGGGAGGGAGAGAGAAGGAAAGACAGAAGGTGGAAAATAAAATTTCTACATAACACCTGTTTTACATGCTGTCATTTATTGGATAACTTTCAGAAATTGACTTCCAAACCAAACTATCTCTGGCCTGACCTTTCTTTATCCCTCTTTCCCTAAACTCTATTCTTATCACTTCCTCCCATATTTTACCTCGCCTTCCCATGTTAACTGATTCGGCTACATCAACTAACCTTAGCATTATCATCCATTCTTTCAATGTAACCAAACGAACAAAGTCTACTCTTCTGCACACATATCCCAAAAATTTTCAGTTTTTAATATTCCTCTGGAGTCATCAGATCTAAATATATTTTTTGTAAATAAATGAATAGGATATTTTAAGTAAGTCAGTCTATAAAGTAAATGTGGTATTGTGGTGGCTGCTAAAGTGAAAGTCATCAGCAAATAGTGAATGAATAAAAGAAAGGAACAATGTTTGAACCAATAAATTAGAATCTGTCTTTTTTTGTTTGTTTTTGTTTTTTTTTACATAGGATTCATCACTTATCAAGGCCCAGAGGCCACTCGAGTGTACAGTGGTCATTGGGTCAATATCGTAGTAATCATTAGTAGTGGAAATTTGGTAAATTGGATTACTTAAGAGGAACGGCTCATCAAGTGTTTAGTTAAGAGTGGGATTCATATATAATATGAACTGGAACAAATACACTGAGGACACTGCAAAGGCTGCTGCAAGGAAGGTGGCTTCCCTCTAGAAGACTTCTCACTCCTGAGAGTATTCTGTACCTCTACAAAGCCACCACTTGCAATATGGAGTATTGTTGCCACATCTGAACTGGTGCATCTACTACTAGTCTCTCTCTTTTGGATAGAGTCCAGAAAAGAGTCTCCAATCTAATATGTCCCACTTTGTCAACTAAGTTCCAACCCCCGTCCCATCACCACAATGTTGCATTTCTGTGCCTGTTTTACTAATATTTTAATGGAATGCGCTCTGATGAACTCATTGCATCTATGCCCCCTCGATGTACATATCCCCGACAAGCCAGCTTAGCAACAAAATCACTCCCCTTCAGTGTTGGGGTTCCTAAATGCCAGAAAGCTTTCTACTCTAACAGTTTCTTCCCTCGAACAGCTAGACTTTGGAATTCCCTTCCTGCTGTCTGCTTCTCTGGCTGTACTGATATGCAGAAGTTGAAATGTAACACAAACTAACATCTTGTTAATCTTTTCGTAGTCATGGTCCCAAATAGTAGTCCCTTACGTCCAAGTATCGTTATGCCGTGTTAGGGGTGAACGTGAGTGATAAAAAAGGGCCTTTTCTACATTTCACCCTTAAATTTTGACACTTTTGATGGCCTTGTGTCTAATTTTTAAACGGAATATTTTTATATTTTTTCATAATTAAAATTTAAAATCAGATTTTTTTTTTTTTTACTCAAGTAGGTGAAAGATTATATATAATTCACGTGACCGAAAAATATATTTAAGTAATCAATTTTTATTTCAGTCATGTAAATTATTTCGAGTTATAAAGAAAACACACACTCGAGTTGAATTATTTTTGTTCTTATTTTTCCCCACAACAAAGATATTCGCTCCTTACATAACCAATAGCAATCCTTCTATTTTCCTTTTTCCAACCAACAATAAAATCACACATGAAGGAGGTGGCGTCCAAAAACTAAAAGAGTCTGTCAAGCAAAAAATTTATCTTTTATTCTGCCACCTCGAACTCCCAACAGCACTTCTATTTACATAATTGTATTATTCTTGCGTTTGAAAGGTTCCAGGTTTGCATGCCAGTACCTCCTTACAGCAGACACATGCGAACTATGGCCATTTATTTCTATGCGTCTCCACATCATTATCACCATAGAATGTAAATGTACAACAGATTAACTCGCTTATAGTAAATATAGGCAAAGTCAAAAATGTAGACAATTTAATGCTTCAGATAATCTGGTTATTAATATTAACTCAATATTTGATTATTGATATGAAATAGAGCTATTATAAAGTCAATTGAGATAAATGAAATTAACACATTTATTAGTTCCAAGAATTCAGATACAACAAATATTTGAACATTGATCTTCGATATTTTCCACAAATTTTCAACTGGGTTGAGGTCTAGAGACTGACTGGGACAAATAAGAACGTTGATTTCATTATTTTAAGCCATTCTTTGGTTAGTTTGGCAGTATTTTTGGGATCATTGTTGTCCTGAAACACAAAATTGCTATTATGTCCCAACAAATCAGCAGATTTCTGGAGAAAGAACAGGAAAAAGAAAGAAAAAAAATGAAAGAAAGATAGAATGGCATAAAAGTTAAAGAGAGAAAGACAGAGAAGTGGGGAGAAACGAGAAAGAAAGAAAAAAGACAGAAAAAAAGGAAGAAGAAAGAAAGATAGATAGATAGATAGAATGGCATAAACATCCTTGATTCAGCAAAGAAAACATTTTTTAGATTTCTCACAGTTTATTTTCCTGCAAGGAGTTCATATCCTTGAGGTGGTGGTGGAGGGGGGGGTCCAACTTACCTCATCTTCTCTCATCTTCTTTAGATTCTGCCCTATAATTATTGACCTTTGTCTATCAGTGTGGAATTCCTCACCACACCCTTTTTCTGCTTTTTCACAGTTTCAGGGAGTAAGTGGCACCACAGATTAGCAGACATAAACTGGATCTAGGGCTACAAGAAAACATAGTATGCATCGACACCCATCATTATTGAAAAGTCTTTGGCAGATACACCTTCTTTACAACTAGACCTCACTATCCATTGGGCCAACTACTTCCAACATACCAACGAGAGACGACTGCTGTTTTTTGGTAATGTTACACAATTACATACATAACTTTTACAATTCACCCAGGAGAAATTTAGTCTAGAATAATGGTTCTCAACCAGGGAAGAATTTTCATGATTTCAGGGAAGGAAATTGCATCACAAATTAGCAAACATAAGCAGGATCTAGGGTCACAAAAAGGTCGTATTGTATTTTCTCTCTGCTAGCGTTTGTATTAAATGCTAGTATTAGTTAATATTGTTAAATATCAAGCGCGAATATCATGAGAATTCATATTGATTTGCCCCAAAATAATGTGAATGATTCAAATAATATTAATTTTGAAGAATTTTTGGATTGAATTCCAGTAAAATATAGGAAGATAATGAAAAACTTAAACTTTTGGGTGAGATTTGACACAAATTTTCAGACACAAATCAATTTCTTTTTCATTAGTTCCTGTTGTTAAAAAAACAAACAAAAAGAACGGAGAAGTCATCGCTTAAATCCTGACTTCAACGGGACAGCAAACATAATTCATAAAAAAATCAAAGTTCTTCTGTCAAAATATTGAGAGGAACCAAAGCTCGATTGAAGGGTCACAAAAAATGTGCATGTGCGAATGTAGGAGTTCCCCCAAAGAATTGCGGTGCACAACACGAACTGACATTTCTATGGTTGCTTGAATGCATTTCAAACTTGTTGAAGAACTGAAAAAAAAAAGTTTTCATGTGACGTCATGTCCGTTTCTATTAATTGCCATGATTCAGTAATCTTAACTTTTTGATCTTCATTGAACTTCTGTTTCCTGTTATTCTCGACTAGAAATACAGTTATTGCATATAATTTTTAAAATTTTGCATGTCTTATTATATTGGCTATACATACAAAAGTAACTTAGTTTTAAAAAATATTTTCGTTAACAGCTGACGTTATAGATTAGAGTCGATGAAGTGTTTATAAACTTCATTCTACATTGTACTTATAATTGTGTTTACAACTGCATTAAATGGTGTGTTTGTTTTTATGTTTCCTCTAATTGTATATTTGGATTTCATTTTAGTTTGTTATATAACAAACCACGGGTGTGCATATGGCAACAGCACCAGCAGCAGCCATATGCAAATGAACAAACCGGCTGTGACAACAGAGATAAAAAAGGTACACGTCTTTAGAGAAGCAGGTATTCAAGAGGAGTTCGAGACAGAAGATTTGAGACGTGTTCAAGACATGAGAGAAAAGAAATAGACATGTTACACGTGTTACACATGTTACACGTGTTACACGTGTTACACATGTTACACATGTGGTCCAAGAACAACAGGAACAGACGTGTCCAAGATATGGCCAGGCAAACACAGAGTACCACGTATTCGACACGGCAGTGTCTTGTTAAGCACAGTGCAAAAGACAAGGCTTTATTCTGAAAGTACCTGTAAATAAATGTCTGTTGTTTCAACTGAAAAAAAGTGAGTTGAATTCTTTTCTCGTCTTTGTTTCCTTGTGACTGTGTCGGTTCCGAGTGTTGACTTGTAACGACTATGTTACAGATATTTCTGTAAGGACTTTTTAACCACATTGTAAGGTTTCCGAGTCGACTATCGTCGTAGTCGTCGTTCTTCTCCCGGTGCGTGCCTGCGTGCTCTATATATACTACTAATCAGACGACGGTGTCACTCTTTTGTGTGTCCCGTCTTAATGGTCGTTCCTATTCTCTACATGCCCTCCCCCCACCATGTGACCACACTAATGTCGTTCTCCCAGTTTTCGCCCATCGTCGTGGATTTGGTCCCTCCTGATTCTGCACCTGCACAGACTCGCCAACTTGGAGCTGTTGGAGGGGGCGGCTGTGTATGTCGTACTGTTCTTTGTTAAGTACGTGCCTTTTCGCCATCGTCCTCTCTCTCAAGTCTCTGTCCAACGCTTGTGGATGCAGTATTTTTTGCGAAGTGCGCGGAGATGGCCTCTTACTGTTCGACCATATAGTATTTCCGCCGGCGACAATCCAAGGTCCTGACTGGGCGTATTCCTATGAGTCATCATCGCCCGTGCTGCCCGATCATGATGTAGGTGTCCGTAGCCATCAACGCAGTCCATCAGCATTCTTTTGGCCGTTTTTACGGCCAGTTCAGCTCGGCCATTACTCTGGGGGTAATGTGCAGATGATATGCGCCTTTTTACGCCCCAGTCTTCTAGGAACGATTTGTATTCTAGTGAATCGAATGGTGGCCCTCCTTCGGATGATATTTCCTCCGGCGCACCATACGTGCAAAACCAAACCCTCAGGGCGTTACACACCGCTGCAGCCCTTCCTGATGGTAGTGGTGCGACCTCAATCCAACCGGTATATCGGTCCGCGTATACCATGTAACTTTTCCCGTGCATATCTAGCAAGTCAGTGACTGTCTTTTAAAATGGGAACTCCGGGTTTATGGGTGGCATTAGTGGTTCCCTAGGCTGGGATGGGGCGATCGAATTGCAACTCCGACATTGCGCCCTTGTTTGTCGGATGCTGGCGTCTAAACCAGGCCAAAATAACCGTTGTCTGGCGTTAGCCAACATACCATTCGCCCCTTGATGGGCGGAGTGTAATGCCTCTAACACCTCGGCTCTAAGCCGTTTTGGTATAAAAATTTTGTCCCCTTTTATGGGTACCCCTTCCAGACAATATAGTTGGATTTCTGGTGGTAGTTCGTGGCGTGACCTTGGGAACCCGTCTTGAATGTATGACGCCAACGTTCGGCACTCCTCATCGGTGGCTGCAGCTGCGACTATCCTATCCCAGGTGATCGCTCGGAACTTGGGGTCATGTGCGTATGCAGCTATGATGGATGCTTGTACACTCCCCTCGATTTGCTGGGAAGTGTCAGTGCCCTTTAGTCTGCTGTGTCTTGACGGCGCCGGGTATCGGGATGTGCAGTCCGGTGCTGCGTTGAGTTTCCCGGGAACATGCTTAATCTGGAACCTGTACATCAACGACCGCTCCTTGAATGAGAACAGGCGGGGATTTTTTATATTCTCCAGGATCTGATCCGAGAAAATTTTCACTAGGGGCTGGTGGTCCACGGTGACCAATAGGTCTGGGGATCCCAGGATGAACATCCTACAAGACTCCAAGCCATAAATCAGCGCTAGAGCCTCCCCCTCTATAGGGGAATAACGAGATTCTGCATCTTTCGTGAAGCGAGACCCGGCCAAAATCATCTTCCAGTGGTCCTTACCACAGTTGGGACCTAATTCCGTTGGGCATTGGCAATGCTTCTGGAACAGAAAATACCCAATGCCAACCTTACTGAAGTCGGTTGAAAGGCAGGTCGCTCTGTTCATATCGAAGGTTTTCACCCCTTCTTCGATTTTCTGAATGATGTTCCTCTTTGACTCTTCGAAAAGTCTATTCAATGTGTCATCCCAGTAAAATTTACGGTTCTTTGTCCGCAGCAACTCTCGAAAAGGGGCCATTATATCGGCCTGTGCAAATGTATACGACACCTGGTTAACTAAACCAAACCAGGACCTGATACCAGTAATGCTTGTTGGGGTCGGGAAATTGAGAATAGCCTCCGTCATTTTTTTAGTTGGCTTCACACCGTCTGAGGTTATCACAAAGCCGGCAAATTCAACTTCATCGTCAGCAAATTGAAATTTGTCAGGGTTAAAGACTATCCCACTTTTACCACAATGGGTAATATAGTCCACAGTATGCCAGAAAGCCAATTCTAAGGACCTGTCCCATAGGAGTGTGTTGTCTATGCACCAGGTCTTTTGAGGCATGTCAACTGTGATGTCATTAAACCGGCGCGTGTACCCATCCCCGGATGCGTGAAAACCCTGGGGAGCCCTGAGATACCGATAACGACCCCATTCCGTTATGAACGTGGTCGCGTCCCGGGCTTTTGGGGAGAGTGGCAGACTATGGTACCCATTCCATGCGTCCAAGACAGTCTTTTTGGTTTGGGCAGGCACCGCGGACACCTGATTAAAAGGGGACGGTGTGTGATGAGTCTCTCTCATCGTTGCTGCATTCAATTTTTGTAGGTCTACCGTCCTTCTTGGTGACCCGTCTTTCTTTGGAGCGACTACCATCCTCGAACACCAGATCGTAGGTGTGCCTGCTGGTACCGGTTCGATAATACCCAACGCAACATCTCGATCCAAATCATCCTTTACCCTTTTCTTCCAGTGATGAGGGACTGGAATGGGTGTGTGTATGGCCGATGGTTTCGCCCCTGGGGTAAAAGTTATATCCAGCGGCCTCCCTACCATGACTTGTAACGGTTGATGGGGGCAGGTGTTGAATGCGCTGGACTTAAAGTGTTCACGTAAACACTTCTCTAACCGTTCCCTATTATCTCCAGTGGGGGTAAACGGGATCCTCGCTGGCTTGTCCGGGACGGATTCTCTTTTCGGACATCCACACGGTGCTGTCCCACTTTCTGAAGCCGATAAATCGGCCTTTGATACTCGATGCGGGAAGTCGCGATTGATTACTCCTAGGTCTTTGAGGGCCGATTCTGACAAGTAGAATCCTGACATGTTTTCTGAAACGTAGACCACTTGTCGCGTTTCCTTCTGACCGAGCTTAATCTGAGTCAGGACCACCCCCTTGATATCTAGGGGTTCGTCTGTGAGTCCCCGTATCCTGTGGGTGGTAGGTATCAGGATCCTGCTGGTGCACCCTAATATTTTCAATATTTCTGGGCCACTCGAACACGTCTGGGCACCGGTATCTGCAATGGCCTGGATGCGGTGTTTTCGACGGCTTACTCCCTTATCCAAAGCGCACCCGAATTTAGCCTGGGACTCTGGTATCAGGGACACATCGACCATTTATGAGGGTGGTGGCTCAGGGGGACTTCTCCTGAACCCACCACTGCTCCATGCAAGGTGTGGCACTGCTGCTATTCTACCTTTTTGATTGTAACATGCCGGTGCCCCCTCCATTCTGCTGCCGAAAATATTCGATTGACGTGTGGCATCGTTTGTTGACTCTGCCGTCGACCTCTCCTGTTTCCGGCACACTCTTTGTAAGTGGCCTGTGACGCCACAATTAAAACATTTTAGCCCCCTCGCCGGGCAGTTCTTCTGCCCCTTAAACCCACTGGGGTGTGAGGTCCTCCCACACCCTTCACAAGGACTATTCTGAGGGGTTTTGAGCAGCAGCTCCTTCCGAGATGGTTTTTTCTCGGTTGTTAGTAGGCCAAAAGTCGAGTGTCCCTCTGAGCCTCGTTGCAACTGAGGAGGAGACGTCTCTGTAGTTTCTAAACTAACCAGCCTGTGAAGCTTCTGCTCCACAGTGGTTAGAATATTTGCTTCGGCCAGCAATTTACACTGGTACTCCGCATTTGCCAGACCAGCTACGAGTTGGCCAGCTACCATGTCCTCCGAATAGTTTACGGCTTGCCGGCAGTTCTCGTTGGGGCACAGAACCGTGAAATTGTAAAACCGTGCCTGGGACCGAAGCTTTGCCAAGAACTGTGCGGGTCCCTCCCCCGTCTGTTGTCTGATGTTATGAAATTTATGTCTATGCACCTCCGGATGTAGACCTTTCACCGCAATGAACTGTATATGCCTTAAGAGTTGTTCCTCTGGGACAGAATTGAGGGTTCCAGGCCCAACTAAGTCAAATAAAAGTCTATTTACCTCATTTGAGCAGGCTGTCCTCAGTTCATTGCGGATTTCCACGGGGTCTGTAAGGCCGCACATTTGTTTGTATCGGGCCCACGAGTCGATGAAAAGCGCCCAGTCCGCGTCGGTGAATCCATGTTCGATACGTGGCCGGTCTGGTTTCTTGGTGTTAGACCGACTCGAGGCACTCCCTCCACGAAGCTCATTGTTTTCTCTTTGCAGATTTATTATTTGTTGAATCAACTGCATGTATTGGCCGTCCTCGTGTTGTCCTGACGCCATTATACTCCAAAAATCGTGCAAAAGAAATTATGTTGAAAAATAAATCCTGTTCGTAGCGCCATGTAAGGTTTCCGAGTTGACTATCGTCGTAGTCGTCGTTCTTCTCCCGGTGCGTGCCTGCGTGCTCTATATATACTACTAATCAGACGACGGTGTCACTCTTTTGTGTGTCCCGTCTTAATGGTCGTTCCTATTCTCTACACACATCTTTGTATAAAACTTTAGTTTCAGTGAAAATGTCTTTGTTGAAAGAAACTGTAGACAATAAAGATGCAGATTTATAAATATTCTAGTACGATCAGGAAGTGGGGAGGGGCGCCCGGCCTTGCTGATCTTAAAATATGTTTAAATATGAAGTTTCTGAATTTTTGAGGATTCGTTATTTGTATCATTTGGATTCAGCGGACTACTGTTCTCATCTTTAATGCGATTTTCACGTTTCGACAGATGTAACCTCCGACTTTCTTCAGGTGTATCCTGTCGAATTTGGGAATTTGGACAGAATTTCGAACGGAACCCTTTATTTACTTCACGGGGCTTTAGGAGAGGAGTAGCGTGCTTTTGTTCCATCAGCCATGACTCGAGAGACGTCCTAAGTAATTCACAATTGTATTTTCGGTCGGCCACACTGAGAATTGAACCTTCAGAAGAATATCACTTTTATAATTGATTTTTTTCAAGTACTCTAACCACTGCGGCACATGTCCTTGCAGTTGAATCTAGTACGAATTTTAGGAGCCTTAAACCTATTTTTATTTCTAGTTGTAAATATTACTATTTATTACTAATTATCATTACTATATATATATATATAGTAATTTATAAAATATATATGGCGATTAAGCTACACTGAATATTCCACATTTCATCCACTCTAGGATTCTTCAGAATTCTTCGAATTTTGTGGTTGTCTGTCGTTTTTATATATGCACCTTCTATTGAGATTTTAGTTAGCCAATCAGCCTCCTAGGATCCACCTCGCCTTTTCTTTCTGCCAATGAACATGTACTTACAGGACAAAGCCCCATTTGACCTCTGGTTGACCTGATTCTTTGTGTATGCTGTATTTAGCCTGGATATCTAGTGTCTTGACCTGTTTTAAATCTAGGTTAGGTTTTTTATGTTAGTTTATATATACATATATATATATATATATATATATATATATATACACATATATATATATATTTACATATTAATACATATATATATATATATATGTATATATATATATATATATATATATATATATATATATATATATATATACATACATATATGTGTGATGGTTTATGTATATGCATGTTTATTTATTTTATTTATTTGTTTATTTTCTATTGCTTTTGTTAGTTTTAAAGTTATTTGTATCTCTATCCTAGAGTAAATTTTATCCTGTGAACACAGTTGTTCGCTATTTCTCTCTTACAATTTAATAGCTGTTGGGGTTTTTTAAAGTACAGGATAGCAAATTTTTCATGAAGGCATAATCTACATGGGTCGTCTAGGTCTCTACAGGTGTTTGCTTGTCTTACTATTTTCAACTACCGGTGAACGTCCGCTTTCCTTGAGTTCCCAGTATTTTTTTGCTAGCGTTGTTTTCATACAGTGTTTTTATTGTTGAATGTACTTTTGTGGTCATAATATCGAGATTTGAAATCTAAGGAAGTCATACCTATGTAATATTTCTTGTTATTCGGGTTTTCTTTCGCAAATATTGTGGCTTGGTAAACTATGCTTTTGGTTAGACATTTATTTTGAAGTGGGCAAAGTGTGCGGTATCTACAGTTGCATTTATCTTGTTCGTTATTAGTATTTTTATTTTTATTTCTAGTTTGGTTGTTGTTGTCCAGAGTTGGTTTATTATTATTATTATTATTATTATTATTATTATTTCTGCTAGTTATATATGTCTTTTGTGTTAGTTTCATTTTTGTCATGGTGTCTACTTTTTTATTGTTTATTTTGTTGTTCTTTACATTGTTTTTATTTAATATTTTGTTAGACACTAGATATCCAGGCTAAATAGAGAATACACAAAGAATCAGGTCAACCAGAGGTCAAATGGGTCTTTGTCCTGTAAGTGCATGTTCATTGGCTGAAAGAAAGGGCGGGGTAGATACTAGAAAGCTGATTGGCTAACTAAAATCTCAATAGAAGGTGTGTATATAAAAACGACAGACAACCACAAAATTCGCACATATGCCTGAAGAATCCTAGAGTGGATGAAACGTGGAATATTCAGTGTAGCTTAATCGCCATATATATTTTATAAATTACTAACTAACTCTACCTACGTATTGAGCACTTTTGAAGTAAATGCTTAAAGTTTACGCATAAATTTATACTTTCGTATATTAATTTTATGTGAGTAAATGAAGTAGTTGTATATATATATATATATATATATATATATATATATATATATCTGTTTTTATTCATTACTTGTATATATTATCTATTATTTATAATTAGTAATTGCCATATCATATTAAATTCTATACTAGGTCTACTTTGTAATTAGTTATTCCCCAGCATATGTGCTGTTTCTTTGAGTCGTCTTAGTCTCCACCGTTCTTCTCTGTCTATAATTTTTACTTCGTCCCATAATGGTAGATGGTTTCTTCTTTTACTCCAAATATGGTCAGCTATATCCGATTTTTCAATCTCTCCACGTACTACGGTTTTTGATGTTCTGGGATTTCATATACACAGTTCTTAGTCATGATTTTTTCTGTAGGCGAATTTATTCTCACAAGCTGTTTCCCGAGAGTTGATTCCTGTCCTGATGTCATATGGATTACATATTCGTTGAAGTTTTTCGAATAAGCCCTTCATGCATGGTATACAAACTGTGGTGAGTTTCTGAATGGTGTCCTTTTGTGTTTGGTCCAGATTTCTTGGTGCTGATGTCATGCTCTCTGGATAGTTGTTTTGGTGGGGGGGGGTTCTCTCAGCCTGTACATCTCCTCTTGATATGCAGTGCTGTTACTACATGTTGTTTTTGTTCGTAGGCAATGGACAATTCCTTTCTTTAAATTATATGGATGGTGCGAGTTGAAGTTTAGGTACTATCCAGATATTTTAAGAACACAAACTTATCAAGTATTTTTTTATATAGAAAATAGTTTTCTTTTTAATGATTTTTAGTAATTTAAAGAGCATAAATTGCATTTAATCCAAAGCTGATTTTAATCTCGATAAGTCGCATGGAATTGTCTCCTCCTTATTTATAAAAAAATGGCTGCCAAAAATTATTAATCACTAAAAATCATAAAATTTGATTTTCGTAATTAAAAAACAAATACTTTATCAATTTACATGATTTTTTGAATATGACATCATCGTTCCATGACGAGTAGGTACACCATAAGTATTTGTTTGTATTTGCTGAAAACCAAGTTGTCATTATTATTACAAAAATCACATAAAATTTCACAATTATTATTAACATCTTGTCAGTTGCTTGTGCTTGTATGCGTTCATGTGTGTGTGACCCTTCCTTATTGAGGGCTTGACGTTCTGACATCAGAATCCCTTTATTTATACTTTCAAAAAGACTAAGTCAAGATAAAAATGGTGGAGAACAGAGGAGGTTAATTCGATTTGATCTTCATTCAAAATAACTCACCATTAGATCGTTTAATAATATCATGTGGCAACAAAAAATATCAAAAGGCAACAATGCTACACTTCCAACATTACTTTCTGCTATCAAGATGGTATGGTCTTTTAAGAAAGATTAGATCATATGGCATCACTGGAAGAAAACATAATGTAATTAAATCCTTCTTAAGTAAGAGAAAAATCCAGGTTGTCCTCAACGGTCCTACATCTAAACAATATGATATAAATACGGGAGTACCTCAGAGGTCTATCCTTGGACCTTTATTATTCCTGATATTCATAAATGACCTTCCTGATACAATTGTTTCTGAGATGGGTATATTTGCTGGTGCCACCACTCTCTATAACAGACACGAGGGGAAAACAAATGAACACATATCTAAGGAAATGGCAAAAACACTAGAGGATGACCTCCAATCTGTAGTGAAATGGGGACAAAAATAGATGGTCACATTTAATGTTGCCAAGACTAAACTTGTTTCCTTCAATAATTACAAGAAACCTTCTCTACCATTAATAGAACACATTACTCGAAAGTACTTCCTTTAAACTCTTCAGCCTAACGTTTACAGGGAACATGAACTGGAATAGATACATTGAGAGCATTGCCAATGCTGTTGCTCTCTACCGTGCTAGAAAACTACTTACACCTGAAAGCATCCTGAGAGTATCCTAAGCAACAAAACATAAAGCCATCATTTGCCTATGTATGGAGTACTGTTGTCACATTTGAGCTGGTGCATCTGCTACTTGTCTCTCACTCCTGGACAGGGTTCAAAAAAGAGTCACCAACCTGATAGGTCCTGAACTGTCATCTAGACTTCAATCTCTGTCCCATTGACGAAATGTTGCATTTTTCTGCCTGTTTTACAAGTACTTTAATGGTGAATGCTCTGACGAACTGCAAGCACTTGTACCCCCTCGACAAACATGACAAGCAGCTAAATCCCACCCCTTCACAGTAGAGATCCCTAGGTGTAAGAAAGCCTTCTACTCCAATAGTTTCTTCCCTAGAACTGCTAGACTTTGGAACTCGTTTCCGAGATTCTGCTTTCCCAACTGTACTGACATGCAGAAGTTCAAGTGTAATGTGAACAGACATCTTGCTACTCATCTCCCTTCATAATACCCTTGCAACTTATGTCCCCGATAGTAGCTCCCTACTTCAAAGTTGCACTGTGCCTTGTTTGGGGTGAAAATTGAATGATAAAAAAAAAAGAACCTTCCAACTGTAAAATACGGTTCACTGCTGACACAACTCGCTACTTCAATAGTCAATCCAAAATCCAACCCTTTTGAAAAATCAGGTTCTTCTTTTATATTCAACCGGGAACGTCTCATTTGCATATTGAGCAAGCATATAAAAAGGCGGCCATTTTCTTTTTTCATTTCTTTTCTTTTCTTTTCTGTCTACACAAGATCTTACAGGCTGCTGAAAGAATAGATTTGTCATAAATTAAATCATTTAATCACATATCACTTCAGAGCATTGCACTGTCTCATGTTCACACGTGGCGGGCTTCCCTAGAAACTTACCTACCCTCTCTCTCTCTCTCTCTCTCTCTCTCTCTCTCTCTCTCTCTCTCTCTCTCTCTCTTTGATCCATGTAACATCATATCGGTTTCTATTACTTCTCATAATCTAGTAATCTTAACCTCTAGTTCAACAATTGATCCCAAATGAACTTGCATTCTTGTTTTTATTAACTATCCGTTTTATAAACTAGAGCGTTTATTCACTTAATATTTAACAAATGTTATTTTTTTTTTACCAGACTTTTTTAACTGAAGAAGAACAATTCCAAACATCAATAAAAACCAAAGAATACCAGCTTAAAAAAGATTTAAAGAAATTATATACAACAATTCTACAGAAACAAATGTGAACACCGTCAAGAGAAAACTGATGGAGAACAGAGGAGGTTTATTTGATTTGATCTTCGTTTAAAATAACTAGTCATTGCGATGAGAGCGGAAACAAGGAGATCGATAATCACCATTTAATCGTATATCGTCAGAGGATAGCACTTTCTTACACATGGGATGCTTGCTCTTTCTCACTCTCTCTTTGAGCCATGTGGCATCATGTACGTTTCTATTAATTTCCATTAGTTTAGCAATACTAACTTCTAGTCCACCAATCGATTCCGAATAAACTTTCATTTATTGATTTTCACAACCGTTTTAAATACTAGTAAGTACAATATGCGGCATATTATATACGGCATATTATGTTGATACGTTGTTTCTCATTAAATCACCGGAGTTAAGCAACGTTGAAAAAAAAACAAAAAAACTCAAGAATACTAGCTTAAAAAAGAATGAACGGATTCTCGAGTACAAAAACTCTCTAATACTAGACTGTCGTTTATGTTTGATATTGGAATTTAATATGCAAAGTTTAACAGTTTCAAAAACCAAGCACATGCAAGATTTTTTTTAATAATAAAAAATTGAATTTATTTATGTAAAAAAATCTTGCAATGTATGGTCTTCTAAACCATTAAACTTTGAATTCAAATCTCAACTGTGCTTTTTAAACAGTGGATTTTCTATTATTCTGACACATGCACGCAACCGACGCCTCACACTGTATCGGACATTTAAAACTTCAATCTTCATCAACATCTGAAGATATGCCAGGCATTACCACCAGCATAGCACGTACAAGAATGAAAAAATATTATCTCGATTTTTTTGAAGATTCTTTTATGCGTCGAAAATTTGAATCTAATATTAATAAATAAATATATTTTTTTATTAATAATAAAATCTTGCACTTGTTTGGTCTTTTAAGCGGTTAAATTTTGAAATCATTTCATTTTGTTTTAGTGAGAGGATCAGCAAGTTGCAATAACTTGTAGATATCAAAAGCAAAGAAACAGACAATTTTTTTTTTAATTGGGGTTATCTCCCCTTTTTTTATTATATATCTCCTGTAGTGTTGTAAATAAATGAAAACGTAAAAAAAAGCTCTTTCCAAAACTTCATTGAACAAAATTCACAGCTACTAAAGCAAGAGAGAAAGAACGTGCAAAATCATGTGGCATGAAACTGAATTTGCATATCTAATTTTTTTTTTTTTTTTTCATTAGCGTTTCCTTTAAATGAAAATATAACAATCTCCCCCACTTGTAAAAGAGATTGTAAATAGTTTCTTTCTTTCTTTTTTTTTCTGTTTAATAAACCCAGTCGCTGGACTGGTCTGCGAATTTTGTTAGATCGGCATGGTCCTCTAGCAGTGTCAGAAATCAACATTAAAAATGCGTGAAAAAATTTGTAATAATTCGACCTATCTTTCCAAGCTTATAACTACTTGAAAAATGTAATTCAAACCCGTTTTTTTCAATTAAAGGGGCAAAGACCAAAATTTAAAAAAAATAACAGGTTTAATAGCAAATTATGCAATATTTGTTTTTTTTTGAAATCGGTTTTCTTTGAAAAGGATTTAAAGAAAATCAACGACTTTTAACTTGCTTCGATAAATATATGTATATATAAATTCCAAAAATTCACTTACCTATAAAAAAATACTATTCAATCGGTACTCCCATTCTTCATTGTTAAGAATTTATCCATATTTATATTTTAAATTCCATGTATTTTTTTAAATAAAAGAAATTTTTTAAACAACTATTTGAAAAAGCCGCCATTACGTAAGCATTGTTACGTGTTAGAGAAACGCCGGAAGTAGTGTTTGTTCTTGTTTTGAAATACGGATGGACAAAAGGAAGTAAAAACCACACTTCGCATTAACCGTCTCGTCTTGTGCGTGAAGAATTATATGTCTCCATAGGTGAAAACTGGTCAAATTTTGCTTATAAGTTTTTGCCTTAAAAAAACAAAAAAAAAAACAGTCGAGGAATTTTTTATTTTTATTTTTTTTCTTTTCTCAAAGAAATACATGCATTTTTGATTTAATATATTTTATTACTTCATTCACGCAACCAACGCCTCACACTGTATCGGACATTTAAAACCTCAATCTTCATCAACATCTGAAGATATGCTAGGCATTACCAACAGCATGGCACATACAAGAAAGAAAAATATTATCTCGATTTTTTTTTGAAGACTCTTTTATGAGTGAGATGATTAGCAAGTTGCAATAACTTGTAAGTACCATAAATGGAGTGAATTTTTTTTAATATTAAAAAAAAAAACATTGATGAAATAGAAATAAGTGTCGTAATTAAACAAAACTTTCTGTGCAATATAAGAAAATTATAAGGTTTCACTTAAAAAAATTCAATGTGGTTTTTAAAAAAAATGTTTTTAACTTTGGACTTTACAGGTAAATTTGCAAATAACTGTATTTTTTTGTTTTAAATTAGCTTATTTTATTTATTGCTCTTTTATCTCCAATTTGTGATATATAAATTTGAGGTGAGAAAATTAATTATTTTCATTTTAATAGACATTTCAAAATAAGGGGGGGTGAATTAAAAAAACCTTATCTAGAATATTATGTTCAGTTTATTGGAAAGAGCATAAATTTTCACATTGAACCTGAAAATATCGTAAAAATTGAACCAGTAGAAAAATTTTGATAGATTTTTAAAGGGAAAAAATTGAAAAAAAAATTAACTCGTAAAATTCAATTGATTTCATTACGTAAACAAAATGGCTACATGAAAGCTCGCAGGCACTTTGTAAACACTGTTTTATAAAAAATAAAAAATAATATTTCTATTGTCTTTTAAACGACTTTAATAGTTTATTTTGGAAGTATATTCTATAAAGAAAATAAACAACCCACTTTAAAAAGAGAATAACGAGTTTTTTTGTTTTTTTTAATATTTTATTCAGTTTTTTGTTAGGGGTGTCAAAAATTCCCCAAAAGTTCTGACATACCTTGTAGTCCTCTGGTAAGGTTGGTTCTCAGGGCTCTGACTATTATAGTCAAATTCATTTTCTGTGTTAGGTGTAGTACTAACGGGACTTGTTTCAGTCAACTGGGTCGGGTCTGCATTTGCAATGTCGGGTTGAATACTTTTAGCATGATTTTGAGGTCTATCAGAGCGTGGAAAGTCTTAAGTTCGAGTCCAGTTCGTTCTTAGGATGTTGACAATCTTCACGTGGTCTCTCCTGTAATTCCGAAAGTTTTTCTAGTCTTTGTAGAAATTATTCTGACTAGAAAAATATCAAGGAAACCAATGCCAATAATAGAATCTTCGGTTTCATATACAATGGTGATTGGAAATAATACACAACTAATAATTATTCGCATATTATTATTATTTTTTTTTTTTAGTGTTTCTTAAACACGGGAATATAATATTTCCCATAAAAGGTGTAGACGGTTACCAGTTATGCTGAAACTATAATTTTTCTGACCCCCCCCCCCCCAAAAAAAAGAACGTGAAATAGTAAAATATTTTTTTTTAGAGTAGTTACTTGAAATGTCTTATTGGAAAAAGGTGCAGGACTGCAGGACTAACAAACTACAGTAGCGTCCAAAAGTTAAGGAACGGTTGATCATTTTTATTGAGTGGCTTCTAACTTTATCTATGAAAAGGGGAAAAAAATTTGGGGGGTGAATTTTCCAATGTTTAATAATGGTAGTTAAATAAAAAAAAAAAAAATTTATTTTTGATTTTGAATACATATTAGCTTTTTACATATAAATAAATTTAATTAAATTACAAGCGTTCAAAGTTAAGAAACGAGGAAAATTAATACAAACTTTAGCAATTTTAATAACAACTTAACAATGTCGACTCCGAATATTCGAAAAAATCTATCTATACAAGAAAAACAGCTATTTTGTGACCATTGTGTTGTGATAAAAAAAAAACAAAAAAAAAAACAGGAGATTGCTAAAATATTGAACAGGTCTAAAAGCGTTGTTTTTGGGTTATTGAAAATAGAAAAAAAAAGTTTACCAATGACTGAAAAGAAAAAAATTGCGCCGACCCCAAATAACAACTAAGAGGGAGGATAGAAAAATCACTCAATCATCTCGTTCTGATCGCTTTCAAACTACGGCTTTTACATCCGCAACTGGACAAAAAAAAAATCCAGACAAACGATCTCACGAAGATTAAACGAAGTTGGATTATTTTCAAGAAGTCCATGCTTAAAGCCTTTAATTTCTATTAAAAATAAAAAAAGGTCAGATTGTTATTCACCGAAAAACATTTGTTTTGGGAAGAAAAAAATGGAAAAGATTAATTTTAGTGATGAACCTAAATTCACTCTTTTCGGATCAGACAAAAAACCACATGTCAAAAGAAAGAAATGGAGAAAGACCATCCCCCAAGTGCGCTAAAAGTACAGTAAAATTGAAGGGAGTAGTATAATGGTATGGGGCATGATATATTCAAACGGAACTGGCCCCTTTGTGAGTATTCATGGAAAAGTTAATGCCCGAATGTACAGAGAATTGATTAGAGAACATGTGGTTCTTAATCTTTCTGATTCTGATATCTTTATGCAAGACATCGCACCGTGCCATAAAGCAAAAATAGTTTTAGAAGAGCTAAATAGATTCAATATTTGCGTTATGGATTGGCCAGCTCAGATACCCGACCTGAATCGAATTGAAAATGTTTGGAAAATTATTGGTGATAAGATCACAGAAAAAAAAAATCTTGATAATTTATGGGAATGTATAAGAAAATCCTGGAATAATATTTCACCTATAACATGTAAACGATTAGTTCTGTCTTGCAGCAAAAGATGCCATAGTGTGATTGAAAACGAAGGGATTTTCACTAAATACTAAAAGGATTCGTTGTCTATTTCATTAATAATTCCCCCCCCCCTCGTTCCTTAACTTGTGGACACCAATAATTTAAATTTATTTATATGCAAAAAAACTAATATAAAAAAAAAAAAAAAAAAAACTCCCATTATTAAACATTAGAAAATTCACCAAAAATGTTTTTCCCTTTTTCTAAAATAAAGTTAGAAGCCATTAAAAAAAAAAAAAAAAAAAAAAAAAAAAAGATCGACCGTTCCTTAACTTTTGGACGCTACTGTACATTCCTTCAATGAATGGATAGTGTACTGATGTGGTTTCGTGACCTGTCAGTCAATCAAAATCGAAGGCATAGGAATAGTCATACACCAGACAGTAAAGTTGCTCAACTATAGAATTCCTATGCCGTCAACCCCAGAGAAAGGTTTTCCACTAAATCTCCGATTAGCATTTTTTTTTAATATTTTTTTTTTTACACAGTGATCACCACTTATCAAGGCCCGGAAGCCACTCAGGGATAAGGGTTATTGCAAGTACATTACGTTAGTGTGGAGATTTGATGAAGTGTTTACTTAAGGGGGCGGTTCATTAGGAATTTGTTAACGTTGGACTTGAAGAAATCCAAGTTGTAGTCCGGTGGGAAGCAGGCAGACGGAACAGAGTTCCACAGGCGTGCAGTTCTAAGAAAGAAGCTTTGTTCATGGAATCCACGTTTTGATTTAGGCACAGATATAGAGTGGGGGAAATTTTTCACAGTGGATTTAGCTAGACGGGTGTTTTTCGTGAAAGATTGGCGAGGGGGGACCAGAGATTGGAGTTCAGACGAGCACCTGCCATGGAAATAACGATAAAACAAGGATAGGCTCGCAACGTCTCTTCTGTGGGAGAGAGGTTGCAGGGTAGAGAAAAGGGCATCCCCCACTAAGCCACGAAGTCTATTTTGTACTCTGTCAAGGCAGGATAGGCTGTTTTTAGCAGCTCCTGCCCAGATATGGCAAAAGTATTCCATCCTTGGACGTACTTGGCTTTTATATAGATAGAGAATGGCATCAGTAGTGAGATATCTTCTGGAGCAGTAGAAGGATCCCACCATCTTTCCAGCGACCTTGGCAACAGACTTGATGTACGTGTTCCATTTCAGATCACGAGTAAAGGTCAAACCCAAACGAAAGAAGCTGGTATATTCACTGCAGAAAACTTGCACATACTATAACGACCCAAACATAGCATTCTTTCTCTTTTTTTCCGGTCTATTAGTATTACAATAAGATTAATTTCTGCGATAACTGTTACGTTTATATTTTGTGGCATGTTTCTCGTTATTGGCATAGCTTTTGGTTTTGCATTTTGCTTGTTCAGCGTTCTCAGCATAAATGTTCGATGAATCTCCTTTTATAACCTCCTACCTGCAATTTTTATAGAACCATTTTTTTTTTAAGAAGCATTAAAAAATCTTTGGAAGTAAATAACCAAGAGGCAGTGATCAAAAAATGGTTTGTTTTTATTATTGAAGACAAACATTGAAATAATAATTTTTTTTCTGATTTTTTATTGAGCGTACAAAATGTAGTTTAGTTTTTCTTTTAAAGAAAGAAAAAAAAATGTCAGCAAAAACGTTTGCTGTTCAGTCAGAAAAGGGTTATCGCTTTTGTAATTTAAAAAGAAAATGTTGCATTTTTTTTTTAAACTAAATTTTCACCACTTATCAAGGCCAAAAGTCAATCAAGGATAAGAGTTAAAAGACATTCCGGTACTTATGCAGAATTGTAATTTTGAGACGATTCCAATATTTCCTCTTATTCCTTACAATTACCGATTCCAAGTATTTTAAAATCTTTAAATATTTAACTATAGAGTGTTTATGTTTTTTTCCGGATTACTGTAATAAAAAACTTTATACTTTCGCCAACATTAAAAAATTAAAAGCGCTCAGTTTAACTGATGATTTAAATTCAATAAATATTTATCGTTAGTGGAAATTTTAAAATGAAAAATTAAGTTTGAAAAAAAAAAAAAGAATAAATAAAGAGAATCGTTTTGGGGATTGGAAATTAGACATGTTTTCTCCCGATCCTGATACCTTGAAAAATTCTATTTATTTATTTTTTTTTCTAATTCCGTTTAATCGTCCTAACACTGTTATACTATTAGGCGAAAGTACATAATAGTTTTAAAAAATACCTCCTTTCCCCATGTTAAGAATAGGTTTCTAAATAATAGTGTTATTATTTCAACACGGTCCGTATTCTACAAGTGTACCACTGTACCAACGTTTATTTTTTATTTTTTCCTTTTCATTCCTTCTTTCTATTTTTCTTTCTTTCTTCTTTCCATTTTTCTTTCTTTTGTTTACATTTTTTTTTAATTCGGTGCTTACATTTTTTTTTTGTTTTTGTTATTTCTTTCTTGTTTCTTTCTTTTTTTTTAAATTGTTGGTACTTACACAGAATACGGACCATACTGAAATAATGACGTTATCATTTAGAAACCCATGAAGTGAAGAGAGCATTTTTCAAACTATTCTGTACCTTCATTTAAAATTTAATAAATAAAAGATTATCGTAAAAATTGAATTTAACTTGAAAATTCTATCTACAGACAATACGCTCCGTATTCTGTATAAGTATCGTTTTTTTTTTTGTTTAGTTTTCAATGTAAATATTTTTGCTTTTATCTTTTTTTCTTTTTTTTTCTTCTTTTTATAATTAAAAAAAAATCTTCGTTTTTGTACATATAATTATTTTTCTTTTCGGTTTCCTTCCTTTTTGTTCATTTTTTTCTTTTTATTCATTTTCTTTCTTTTTTAATTCTGTTTTTCTTTAATTTTCAATTCTTGAAATCGTAATTACACCTATTTTACTCAATCCTTTTCTTTCTTTAATAATTTTTCTTCTTTTCTCTCTCTTTCGTTCTTTGGAAATTTATCGTTTTTCTTTCATTTTCTTTCTTTCCTTTTTGTATTTTCTCTTCTTTATCATTTTTATTTTCTATCTCGGGTTTGTATTACTATACACATAGATTCAAAAACGTTGTCAAAAATCAAATATATAAAAAAATAAATGTTACCAAAGGCAAGATAGGTTACTACTCTACCTATCTACAAAAGTTTTTAGTTGTTTTACTCACTTTAAAACGTGGGATCTTCCGAAAATCATACAGTGTTTATCGATATATTTGAAAAAGAAAAATGGCAGGTTGCTCGCTGTTGAATACAGTAAGTTTGGGAAAATTAGTTCAAACTAAATAATTATACAAAATACTGTTAGGAACCCATCGAATATATGTCGGCCTATGTCACGGTAACATATATCGAGTGAGTTTCTAACAGTAGTTTGTATAATTATTTAGTTTGAACTCATTTTCCCAAACTTACCGTATTCAACATCGAGCACGCCGCCATTTTTCATTTTCAAATATATGGATAAACACCGTATGATTTTCGAAAGATTTCACGTTTTAAAGTGAGTAAACCCAAACCACTAAAAACTTTTGCAGGTAGACGAGTAACTTATCTTGTCTTTAATAATATATATTTGTAATATATTTGATTTTTGACAACTTTTTCGATTCTACAGGGTGACCGAAAAGTCCCAGGACACTGTATCCTTTTCGAATTTTAGGAGACTGAAACCTATTTTTGTATCTAGATGTACAGGGTGGCCGAAAAGTCCCAGGACACTGTATAGTGTCCTGGGACTTTTCGGCCACCCTGTATGTGTATATTAACACAAACCCTCTTTCATTTAATCTTCCACTCTCTCTTCCTCTCCTTTTCTTTTTTTTCTTAGCCCTTTCTCTCCATTAGGATTCTTCGCCATTCTCCGACCCTTCCTTTAGCAATTGTTTCCAATTTCGGAAACTTCCATTTTCTAAATACTTTACAAAAGCTCAACCCTTCCTCAACCCAGCAGAACTATGACAGAGATTTTAGTGCTTGTGCATTATAATTGGATATAAAAAAATAATGCATTTTAAGTAAAAAAAAAAACAAAAAAACATTACGTACTTACTTGTCATGTCAAAATTAGTAAAAATTCCAAAAATTACGAAAAACTGACCGAGTAGAAAAATAGTTTAAAAAATCGAATAATGCAGTTTTGTCGGTGTCTTTTATTGCAGTATATTTCGCATCACTGACTTATCTCCCTTGTTTTTCTGCGATTTCAAATTAGAAAATGGCGGATAGAAAACATACAATAATATAGCGATATTTCTTTGTAAAAAAAAATAGTTCCAGCAGATTTTTTACTTGACCAGTTTTTGTAAGTTTGGAAATTTTTACAAATTTCAACATGATACGTAATTACGTAATAGTGTTTTTATTTGAAGTGCATATTTATATTAAATTATGATGCACAAGTATTGAGGTTTTTCTTGCAATTTTTTTTTCATTCTCCATATTCTCTCTCTCTTCCAACGGGTTTCTGCAACCTCTTCTCTGTCCATTCTGGTCAAACTCCTCTATCGCCATTTCTCAGTTGGTCTTGGTTTCCTCGACCACGTCAACCTCGATCACACCGGTGATGTCGACAATTTGTTTACAATAAAAATTGGCAATCACCTCCTTCCGCCCAAGACGACGAGCCTTCAGTTGGACATTCTCGCGGAATTCTTCACCTGGAGCAATTGATTTCCTAAAAAAAAAAAAAAAAAAATATATATATATATATATATATATATATATATCATTATTTATTCATCAAACCTCTTTGCGGGATGTCTTATTTTAATTTTTTAAACATCCAATTCGTATTATTTGGATTATTCGGACTACTGTTCTCATTTTCAATGCTATTTTCACAACTTTTCAGTCGATGTAATCTCCGACCTTCTACACGAGAATTTTTCTGCCAAACTTGAAAATCTGAATAGAATTTCGAACAATCTAAAGGGGGTGGCATGCTCTCTTTCCGTCAGCCATGACCAAGTGTTAAGTAATTCGCAATTGTATTCTGAGTATCGCACACACTAAGAATTGAACCATCAACTTGCGGAATAGTGTCACTTATAACTGAATTTTACTCAGAACTTTATCCGTTACACCACAGGTCCTTGCGGATAATTCTAGAATGAATTATGGGAACTGTAAACCTATTGATTTTGTCTTTTGTTTTAATAGTAATTTTACATTGTTATTATCTATGATTTATAATTAACGTCTATAATTTATAATTCATACCAGAATTGTTTGCAAGAACACGTGGCGTAGTGGATGAAGTACTAGGTAAAATTCAGTTTGAAGTGCAACTCTCTTGAAGGTTGAAGGTTCAATCCTCAGTGCAGGCGATATTCAGAATACAGTTGCAAATTGCTTAGGACTTCTACCCGGAATGTGAGTATACTAACGCCATGGATTAAATGAAGGGTTCTGTTCGAAATTCTATGATGATTCCCGAATTTGACAGAAAGATTCTCGAGTTCGACAAGATGCACCTTAAGGGGGTCAGAGATTACATGGGCTGAAATGTTGTGAAAATAACACTCAAGATGAGAACAGTAGTCTGATTGACCCAAACAATACGAATTATCAATTCTCATCTAAAAAAAAACAAAAACAAAAACAAAAAAAATCCGAATTCTATCAATTGTGGTTTCATCTTCCTAACTATAAACGGAGTGAAAAAAAGAAAAGTAAGGAAGCGGTCTCTCAGTCAACCCATTACGCCTGTACTTTCTGTTCATAAGATTTCTTGCTAATTACATTATATTCGTACCATTTCTTCCGGTCATTTAATGCTAATAATAATTAATTAATACTAAAATAAAAATTACTTTTCTTAATTTTTCTG
Source organism: Euprymna scolopes (assembly GCF_053919585.1). NCBI lineage: Eukaryota > Metazoa > Mollusca > Cephalopoda > Sepiida > Sepiolidae > Euprymna > Euprymna scolopes. Next base: position 43,536,300 of record NC_136511.1, on the reverse strand, counting down.
ATGCGGAATTGGTTATTCATATTATATAGATTCAACGGGCTACTGTTCTAACCTTGAGTGTCATTTTCACAACGTTTCGATTGATATAACCTCCGACCTTCTTCAGGTGTATCTTGTCGAACTCAGTATTCTTTCTCACCACAATTTTTGAACTGGGAAAATGGCCGCCTAATGACGACCTCAAATCCAATAAGGATTCAACTGAACGCTATAACTATGCAGTAGGGATAAAAATCAACAAGACATACTTTGGCACAAAATCAGTTCCAACACAGCAGCAATGCAGGAAATATTTTGGCAGGCAAATGTACTTGATAAAAGGACAATTCAATGTTTGGTGGCCAAATTCCGAGAAGCAAGAAGTGTGGTACAGGTCTACAAAAGGCATAATGGTCGACAGCGTCTGGCTAAAATTTCTGACAATATTCAGATTTTATAGGAATGCCTTGAGGAATCCCCCAAAATCAACACACTGCCACTCACAAGAAACTAGCATTTGAAGAATATGAGTTTAGTGGATCCTCTGTGATGACTTTAATCTATTTCCTTAAAAAAAATCAGATCTTGCAGAGACAAACCGGTAGCAATAAAACAGAACGATAAACATTTTGTGAAGATATCAGACAAAGGATTGAAAACGACCGGAGCTGATTGGATTTGATTTTGTTAGATAATAATAGAGCAATACCAAAATATGTGCTAGTCGACACTTATTATGATCGTTATAATATTTGAAAAAATAAAATGGTATCATAGCGAAATAAATATTTACAGATAACATCATTTATGTTAAGATGTTTTAATAGAAAAGAATGTTAGAACACAAACAATAATTTCAAAATAGGTTGACGTCTAGAATCTGACAGTCTTATGTAGATTTTATTAACACTAACGTGAACCTCGGGTAGAGCATAAAAACATGTATGATTTTTAGTTAAAAAGAGATTGAGAGAGAGAGGGAGAAAGAGAGAGAGAGAGAGAAAGAGAGAGAGAGAGAGAGAAAGAGAGCAGACAGAGTCGGAATCGAGAGAGGGAAAAAGACGGTTCATGGACGGTGATGTCTCCCAGTAGTGGGGATCAGAATGCGTTAGCCTAGGACCAGCATTGCAACTTCCAATGGGGTGAAATGTCGGTAAATAAAGTTGCTGAAAAGACAACCCAAGATTTGTTGATTCATTGGGATGAACATTCATTGCAGCTTTTCCGGTGATCCGTCAAACAAAATCCAAGATGGATCAGGTGTGTTTCTCTGATTATCCCGATGTTACAAATCCAGAGAACTGTTATTTGTACTTTTCTATTGTAAATGTTACATGTCCGTTGTTAAACTGTATCTGTTAATATATCCACACTGTTGCAAAGCTATACAAGCATCAATTCAATGAGCAATAGAAAAACTAGATTAGACGAACATACGTATATACACACGTCATATAGACGACTGTAATACGTATATACAAATGTATATACACTCTTTAGAAGAATATTTTTTAGCACTAGACAATGCACGACTTTAGACACATGTACATAATATATACAACAATTTTCTTTAATGACGAGACTCACTGTCATTTGAGATAACACATCAACAATATGTACTTCTGAGCTCAGGTACAGTTCTATGAATATACCTATCGCTCTCCTAGCCAACAAAAAGTGCCTGTATGGTGTGCCATCTGATAAAATAGCATTATCGGAACATACTTCTTTGGCGATGAGGATGAGGTGACTGTAACAGAGCGCAGGGGCGCATATGACAGCAACAGCAGCTATATGCAAATAACTGAGCCATGTGTAAGGTGACGTTACAGCGAGGAAGAAGGAAAGAAAAAGATTATAAAAAAAGAAAAATGTGGATACTTGATGTTAGAGACAGAGAGAGACGTGTTACACATGTGGCCTAATAGTGACAGGAAAGGAAGCGTCCTAAACATGGTCCGAACAATACAAATTATCAACCCAAACAAAGACAGAGTACTATTTGTTTGATACAGCAGTCTTGTTAACCACATTGGAGTACGAAAGCACTTTTGAACAAAAGACAAGGCATTATTCCACAAAATATCTGTAAATAAATGTCTGTTGTTTCAACTGAAAAAAAAAAAGAATTGCGTTTTCTTCTTGTCTTGGTTTCTTTGCAATTGTCTGCATACAACATGTGATTCCCAAAAGTTGACATGTAGCGAACTACATTACATGACAATGGAAACAAACTATTAAATTGCACAAAGTTTATGTCTGCATTGATAAGATTTCAATTTCAATCAAATTTGAAAGATACAATCTCCCATCATTCAGCTACTATTTGGTGAAAACATTTTTTTCTAAAAGTTTCTTCTATAAAAAATTTAAGATGAAAAAGAAAATGAGGTGGATATCATTTTGCCTTGTTACTTACTTGACCTTAATTGGAGCCACTCTCTGCATTCCTGGCCCCTCAATATTCAGGTGTCCCCCACTTAGAGGTATGGTGAGTGTATTGGTGAATTTGACCATGACATCAAAGGCTTTCCCTATGCAGACGCTTGTGTCCGCCTGTCAAATAGAAATGAAACATATTGATTATGAAAAACACACAAACAAATTATAATTCGTTATCTGAAATGAAAAAGAAAAACAATTGCAATTTTTGTAGTCTTTTTTTTTTTTTTTACATGGTCATCACTTATCAAGGCCCGGAAGCCACTCGAGATAAGGGTTATTGCGTGTACAGTAATTAATGGGAAAATATCGTAGTAGTCGTTAGTAATGGAGATTTGATAAAGTGTCTTACTTAAAGGGGCGGTTTCTCGGGAATTTGTTTATGTTGGACTTGAAGGCATCCAAGTTGTAGTCAGATGGAAAACAGGCAAACGGAACAGAGTTCCACAGCCTGCACTTCTAAGAAAGAAGGTTTGTTCATGGAATACGTTTTGATTTTGGCACAGACAAAGAGTAGGAAAAATTATTGAGAGTGGTTTTAGTTAGACGGGTGTTTTTCGTGAAATATTGGCATGGGGGACCAGAGATTGGAGCTCAGACGAGCACTTGCCATGGAAATAACGATAAAACAAAGACAGGCTCGCAACGTCTCGTCTGTGAGAAAGAGGTTGTAGGGAAGAGAAAAGGGCATCCCCCACTAAGCCACAAAATCTATTTTGTACTCTGTCAAGGCAGGATAGGCTGCTTTTAGCAGCTCCTACCCAGATGTGACAGCAGTACTCCATCCTTGGGCGTACTTGGCTTTTATATAGATAGAGAATTGCATCAGCAGTGAGATATCTTCTGGAGCGTTAGAAGGATCCTACCATTTTTCCAGCAACATTGGCAACAGACTTGATGTACGTGTTCCATTTCAGATCAGGAGTAAAAGTCAATCCCAGAAGCTTGTCAAATCAAGGAGCCTCCCCAAGACGAGATCCATCTATTTCAATTGATGCCAGATGGGAATCAGAGCATTGATGATGTAAAGATAGGAGCTTGGTTTTAGATGCATTAAAAGTAACCAGCCACCTCTTCCCCCACTGTACCACGCACTCAAGATCAGAGGAGAGAGAATTAGAGAGAACTTTGTCATTTACGGCCTTTGATGTGTTGCCATAGATGGCCGTGTCATCAGCATAGATCTCAACGAATGATTTAAGTATGTGTTTTGGGAGATCATTGCTGTAGATCAGGAAGAGAGTTGGGCCCAGAATGGACCCCTGATGGACTCCAGCATTAATACTATGGGCCTCTGATTTCTGGCCATCAACCACTACTCTTATGAGCCTATCAGAGAGAAACGATTTAATAATTGTCTTGAGAATATTTGTATATTACTGTCATGGAACAACTTTTCTGGTTTCATTTTGAAGAGCGCAGAACAAGGAGAGACAATGAAATTTCAGAACTGGGAGAATCAAAAATGTCAACAAATATCAACAAGTATACAACAACACAAAATAGCGCATTAATTATCTGAACATTTATTGAATTTAAATAAAATTTTAAAAATTCTAATAACACAAAATAAAATATTAATTATCTGAACATTTATTGAATTAAAATAAAATTTTAAAAATTCTAATAACACAAAATAAAATATTAATTATCTGAACATTTATTGAATTTAAATAACATTTTTAAAATTCTAATAACACAAAATAAAATATTAATTATCTGAACATTTATTGAATTTAAATAACATTTTTAAAATTCTAATAACACAAAATAAAATATTAATTATCTGAACATTTATTGAATTAAAATAAAATTAAGAAAATTCTAATAACACTAACGTACAGTACTTGCAATAACCCTTATCCCTGAGTGGCTTCCGGGCCTTAATAAGTGGTCACCACCGTGTAAAAAAAAAAAAAAATTTAAAAAAATAAAAAATTTTTACACAAAAATTCTGAAATGTATGAAAGTTGTCAAAGTGAATGACTTTTAAAATTTATAAATTTTATGAACAATGTTTAATGGAATGCTTTGTGGCTTTTTTTTTTGTCATGAAAAAAACATTTTTTAAGAAAATTCTAATGACACAAGTGCATTGTCTCTCCCTGTTCTGCGCTCTTCAAAATGAAACCAAAAAAAGTTGTCCGGTGACAAAAATGCACAAGGTCCGTTTTAGGATATTTAATTTCAAAGTTTGCTTAATAATGGCGATCATTAGAATCTGGAATCAGGGTACCATGATGGATGTGTCCCCAAGAGTGACTGTGCAGTCTGTTGTGTGAATGGCAGTCCCTATTGCAACCAGTACAGATAAAGAAGGAGACTTTGGTTGCAAAGACTTCTTCAGCATACCTTCTTGAGTCTCCTGTCTCTGCCCTGCGCTTTACCTCCACCTCTCTTCCTTTGGTGACCAGCAATGCATATTTCCCTCAAATATCGTGCCTCATGTGACCACCAGTTCATAAAGAGCAGGGGCGGCCATTTTTGTTCTTTCTTTATCCCTTTCCTGAAACGGACGGCACGTTATAATCACAGACTCATATGCTAATAACGATGACAAACAAACTTTTACATTTAGATGTGGCTTGTCTGATAGGATAATTTTACTTTTAGCAACACAAGATTTTAAAAAGGTGGAATTACTTTTGGAATGCCGCTCGTAACATAGACTTATCTCTCATATGCTAACAAGAATGACAAACCTTCAAATCTAGATGTGGCTTGTCTAACCAAAAGGCTTCTCGTGTGATATATCTCTGGCCAGTCTCACTCACGGATGCCAAACAGTACATCACAATGTGTGCATCGGCGTCCAAACTGTTGACGTACTCGCTGCACTTGAGTGACAGACTCACTGTACTCTCTGAAAATAAAAGTAAAATGAAAATGAATTATTGAAAATAGAATATTTATGTTAATCTAAAATTTAAAACAACTTTGTTGCTCATCTGCCTTAACGTGTAAATAAATAATGAATAGGAAAGAGAAGAGTGTTTGCATTTTGTTTCATTTTAATTTAATCGAAATTCTCAGAAAACAAGGGGCCCTCCCTCCCTCCCAGGAGTTAACACTTGAACTCTGTATGAGATACATAGTTATTCGAATATTCCATTAAATTTCATTTATGTCTAAAATGCTGAGTTAGTAAAGAAATTAAGAATATTAATTTACCTCTCCCCAATTGACTACTTAAAATGTTATCGTATATTAAATTAAATTATATTTTTAAATTAACCGTTAAAAGAAAAGCGTGATCGTATTCTGAACTTCAGCTAGTGACGTTTTAAGAAATTGTTAGATTAAAAGCAGAAAGGGGGGGGGTCTTCCCAAAGTCAGCTAGTGATGTATTAAGGAATTGCCAGATAATGTTTTAAGGAATTGCCAGATAATGTTTTAAGGAATTGCCAGATAACATTTTAAGGAATTGCCAGATAACGTTTTAAGGAATTTCCAGATAACGTTTTAAGGAATTGCCAGATAATGTTTTAAGGAATTTCCAGATAACGTTTTAAGGAATTGCCAGATAATGTTTTAAGGAATTGCCAAATAACGTTTTAAGGAATTGCCAGATAACGTTTTAAGGAATTGCCAGATAACGTTTTAAGGAATTGCCAGATAGAGTTCAAAGGTACGTTCAAGGATGGAGTACTGTTGCCACATCTGGGCAGGAGCTGCTAGAAAGGACTTGTCCTGCCTTGATAGAGTTCAAAATAGACTTTGTAGCCTCGTAGGAGATGTTTTTTCTCTTCCCTGCAACCTCTATCTCATAGAAGAGATGTTGCGAGTTTGTCTCTGATTTATCGTTATTTTCATGGAAAGTGCTCGACTGAGCTACAATCTATGGTCTTCCCTCGCCAAACTTTCACAAGAAACACTCGTCTACCTGAAATCGCTATCAATAATTCCCCCCACTCTTTATCTGTGCCTAAACCTAAACGTAGATTCCATGAACAAAACTTCTTTCTTAGAACTGCATGCCTGTGGAATTGTCTTCCGTTTTCCTGCTTTCCAGCTGACTACAGTATGGTTGTCTTAAAGTCTAACATAAACAAGTTCTTGATGAGCCGTTCAACTTAAGTTAACAAATTTACCGAATTTCCATTACTAACGATTACTATATTGTCCAATTGTCTACTGTACACTCTTAACCCTTATCCTCGAGTGGTCTCTGGGCCTTGATAAGTGGTGGTGCCTATATAAAAATATATCCTCCAATCTAACATTTAAAACAAATTTATTTGTAACGGAATCGATATGTTCCTTCAAGGGTTTTTTTTTTACCTTAGGTTTGGAAAATAAAAGCAACCTCAATATTTTATTTTCCTTTAATAAAATTCGGACCAATATAATTACCGTTCGAGTCTATTTTTATTTGCTCTTTTATTTAGTTCCTCTACTTTGCTTTACATGTTTCTTTTTTCCTTTTTTCTTTTCTCTTTCAATTCGTTACCTAGGAAAACGGATTTTGATAACGTCCCCAAAATTCCGTCAATTTACCTCTCCCTAACTGACCAGTTAAAATGTTATAATATATCCTCCAATATAACATTTAAAACAAATTTATTTGTAACAGAGCACGTATGAACGCGTGTGAAAATATCAGCAGCAGCCGAAGGATAGCTGGCTAGCGAGGGTATTAGCAGCAGCCATTAAAGCACGTATGCAAATTAGCAGGTGTGCACACGCGCTTGCGTCACAGGAAAATGGGGGAAAATACTCAACGTGGTCGAAAGACAAGCAAAGTGCGCGTCGGGTAAAATGGACGTATGAAAGTCGAAAGTGAGAAATGGCTGACTATGGCAAGCGTGAGGTCGGGGGTGAGAGACTTTTTTTAAGCCCAGAGACCCCCCCCCCAAATAATAATAATGAAATGCGTTGTTTTGGAAGAAACACGAATAAATGCATTTCATTTGCAATTTTCAAAAATGTTGAGTCAGCTTTATTTATTTTTGTTTGTTTGTTCCTTTGCGACGGTATCAGACGGTGTTTGGGGGAGTATGTTTGAACTGTATCGACAGAGTTAAAAAGTAATGGCCACGCCTTGTTATTTATCGATCATCTGCGCTAACGTGTAAATAAAAGATGATTAGAAAAGAGAAGAGTGTTAACAATTTGTTTTATTTTACTTTAATCGAAATTCTCAGAAAACAAAGATCCCTCCCTCCTAAAGACTAACACTTGATCTCTATATGAGACACATTGTTATTCGAATATTCCATTAAATTTCATTTACGTCTCAAATGTTGAGTTAGTAAATTAAAGAATAATAATTTACCTCTCCCCAGCTGACCAGTTAAAATGTTATAGTATATCTTTCTTATGGTCTCTTCGTCTTGCTGGATTCCAGGACTAGGATTCGCCTAGTCTGGTGGAGTATCTAGCTTAGTACTATTAGCATAGGCAATTTCACTTAGAATAAATGCATGATTTCTAGTATTAGCCAGTGTGGGTTAGCCATACTGAGGAGATCTTATTTGGGCCGCGAATACTATGTGATTTTGAATATTTAGTCAGGGTTTATTTGTAGGAAAAAAGTATCCTCATGCCAGGTTGTCCTGACAAACTCGTATATAGAGAAACCTTAGACACTCGAGGATATTGCCTGGTAGGTATTCAAAAGTTAATAAGCTGAAGCATGTATATCGTACACAGGTGTTGAAATCAAGATCATGCAGGTATGTGTGTGTGACTCTGTGTGTGTGACTGTGTGTGTGTGACTGTGTGTGTGTGTGTGACTGAGTGTGTGTGTGTGTGTGACTATGTGCGTGTGTGTGTGACTGTGCGTATGTGTGACTATGTGTGTATGTGACTGAGTGGAATGTGCGTGTGTGTGTGTGTGTGACTGAGTGTGTGTGTGACTATGTGTGTATGTGACTGCGTGTGTGTGTGACTGTATGTGTGTGTGTGACTGAGTGTGTGTGTGTGCGACTCTGTGTGTGTGTTTGTGTGTGACTGAGTGTGTGTGTGTGTGTGTGACTATGTGTGTGTGTGTGTGACTGTGCGTATGTGTGACTGTGTGTGTATGTGACTGAGTGGAATGTGCATGTGTGTGTGTGTGTGACTGAGTGTGTGTGTGACTATGTGTGTATGTGACTGCGTGTGTGTGTGACTGTATGTTTGTGTGTGACTGAGTGTGTGTGTGTGTGACTGAGTGTGTGTGTGTAACTGTGTGTGTGACTCTGTGTGTGACTGTATGTGTGACTGAGTGTGTGTGTGTGCGTGTGTGTGACTCTGTGTGTGACTGTGACTGTGTGTGTGTGACTGTATGTGTGACTCTGTGTTTGTGACTGTGTGTGTGACTGTATGTGTGACTGTGAGTGTGTGTGTGTGTGTGTGTGTGACTCTCTGAGTGTGTGTGTGTGTGTGTGTGTGTGTGTGTGTGTGTGTGTGATATTAAATCCACGGCATGATCATATTAACACAGCAATTCTTTGTCAGATCACAAAAGTTAAGCAACAATGAGCCTGGCCAGTACCAGATGGGTGACCATTTGGGAATCGAAAGCACTGTATGTGCTCTTCACTTATCTCGGCATTGTTTCCAGTCATCCTGAATTTCTACTTACCACTGGAATAAAACAGGGCCGATTTTGGAGAGATGAGGTTGAAGATTGCGCAACTCTTGCTCTAGAAATTTCACATGCAAGCCACAGCATTATCAGCGATGTTCATAATCTTCATCAACAACGATGGATGAACACTTTTTTTTTTTTTTTTAATCCACGTGTGTGCAGTTGTAATAGCCATGTTGAGTTTATGGAACTTCTTGTTGAACGCCAGGGCAGTTGAATACTTGTATGAATCAGCGCCAAGCTTAGAAACCACACACAGATTCAAAGTCGTAAACCGCGAGCTGTCGTGGTTGTGGTCGTCTGCAATCGCCATTACAATGCAGAACACTTGCAGGATAGGAAGACAAAGTTTTATTCTAACAACTTTATTGGTTCATCTCCGTTAACATATTAATGTTATGCATTCGCTGCAGCTGGTTGCTCAAAATGCGATTCCCAGTCTCTATAATTGTTAAATCTACTTTTGTCATTGGTCCAAGATATATACAGTAAAACACAACACAAGGTTCATCTTCGTTAACTCTTTAATTAAAAGAGGAATACAAGTCCACAATTATGGATGAAGTCAAAAAGATTAAGAAATCCACGTGATGTTAAATGAATGTCGCTTTAGGAGGAGGGGGCGGGGAGAGAAAAAATGTCCATTAAAGAAAAAACGATGAATATCTTGTTTGTAAGAAAAGGAAAAATGTTCATTTATGAAAAATGTGTACCGTACACCCATGTTAAAGGCAGAACCGTGTGTGTGTCTGTGTGTGTGTCTGTGTGTGTGTCTGTGTGTGTTTACTATAGTAGACCCATGCGTATACAGCTACAGTAGCCATGTTGAGTCCAGAATGTTTCTTGTAAAGCCCCAGGTTCGGACCGAAGTAGATGTAAACTTTAGCTAAAATTATCCAATATGGCCCAAATTTTGTACGTATTTGTTTGCCTGTTTGTTTTTTTTGGGGGAGGGGGATTTTATGTTGAAAAAGTAAAAAAAAAAAAAAAAAAACAAATTATTGCTAATGGAAGTCGACGAAACCGCGTGATTTCCAGAGACAGTAGATGCAAAGTGTCCAGGTCGCCGTCCTGGATGAGGAGAGTTTCTAAATGTTAAAAATATACAGGTCGGTAGAAAATTAAATTTTAATGCGCTTAGTAACAATTATCTTTGTATTTAGTTTTTGTTTCGATTCCTCAAATGTTAATTATACTGCAAGATTACTTAAAAGAAAAATCTATGTTGATGACGACTGTAGAAACTGACCTGCGTGCGGCTCAAGGAGAGCCGTGTGGGAGTTCTCTTTCAGGTCATTAGCAGGCACGCCGGTATAGTATGCAGCCGCCGCACACAGGTGCACTTTGACGCTTCGCGGTGAGGCTGAGTTATTCTTGACGCGGAGGGAGGCGGATACATCACCAGTGCGATACCCTTCACCCGTGAACATAAAATCAACATCCGTCTTGCTTGGTGCCGGAATATCTGGAATCGAACGCAATGTGTGGTGGTTTGCACGTTCCAATGCCGCAGCAAGTTCGGGGCTACCTGGAAACAGAAAAAAAAAAAAAAAATTACATGAATGTGGTGACGATGTTTACACGTTCGTGTAAAAAACGAAAATGATTAAGCTTGTTTCTGCGCAAGACATTCTGCGCATACACTCGCCTAAATTAATTTTCAAAAATAAATAAATAAACAGTAAATATTGCAAAAAAAAATGAATTATGGATTTAGGGAACAAGCAAACATATTAAAATCGAAGGATAAATATTTTTCAAAAATAAAATCGAACGATAAATGTTTTTTAAATGCAATCAAACGATAATGTTTTAAATGAAATCGAACACTAAATAATTTTTATATAAAAACCTTCATGATAGAAATAATAAACTTGCGACATTATTTTTTTTTTATTTTTTTATTTTTTTGCATTATCAAGGCTACGAGGCCACTCGAGGATAAGTGTTAAAGAGTGTACAGTAGAAATTGGACGATATAGTAATCGTTAGTAATGGAAATTCGGTAAATTTGTTAACTTATATGGAACGGCTCATCAAAAATTTGTTTATGTTAGACTTGAAGACAACCATACTATAGTCAGCTGGAAAGCAGGAAAACGGAAGACAATTCCATAGGCGTGCAGTTCCAAGAAAGAAGCTTTGTTCATGGAATCTACGTTTAAGTTTAGGCACAGATAAAGAGTAGGGGATAGTCTTTTCTGCTAGACGGGTGTTTCTTGTGGAAGTTTGGCGAGGGAGGACTATAGATTGTAGTTCAGTCGAGCACTTGCCATGAAAATAACGATAAAACAGAGACAAACTCGTAACATCTCTTCTATGAGAAAGAGGTTTCAGGGAAGAGAAAAGGACATCTCCTACGAGGCTACGAAGTCTATTTTGAACTCTATCAATGCAGGATAAATTCTTTCTAGCAGCTCCTGCCCAGATGTGACAACAGTACTCCATCCTTGGACGTACCTGGCTCTTATATAGACAGAGAATTGCATCAGCAGTGAGATATCTACTGGATCGATAGACGGATCCCACCATTTTTCCAGCGGCCTTGGCAACGGATTTAATGTATGTGTTCCATTTAAGATCAGGAGTAAAAGTCAAGCCCATAAATACACACACGCCCACAAATACACACACGCACACAAATACACACACGCACACAAATACACGCACGCACACACAAACCAGTTAATGTAGTACGTATTAACATTCACATTTTAACCCCCCCCCGTGCTTCATGCTAAATTTTATACATTTGTAACAAGTATTTTTGGAAGCTATAAGTGTATATTACATTTAGTATTGTCAATGGCTTTTTTTACTATAGAATTACCACTTATCAAGGCACGAAGGCCACTCAAGGATAAGAATTAATGATTGTCAGATGAGACAACACCGTGATGGTGTATGATGGTGGAAATTGGGAAGAAATGAATTTATTTAAGACGGCAGCTCGACAAGAACTTGTTAACGCTGGACTTGAAAACGACCATGTTATAGTCAGTTGGGAAGCAGCACCGCGGTATTGTGTTCAACAGTGTTGCAGAAGTATCAATAGTAGTAGCAGCGAAATTTATACTCTCTATAACATATTAAGTATCTCGAAGGTGCTTCATGCCAAAATTTGTTGCAAATCTTTCAAATAGTTTTGGAGCTGATAAGTGACAAGCAGGCATGGTTAAATCGCGTTAATGTACGAACGAGATCCCAAATTTCTAGCATCGGAAAATTTAGGTCACGTGATATAAGATGCAAATGACTTATAACAGTGAATTAAAATGGTTATAACCAACATGAAACAGATTTTGGGAACGCATAACGCATACGGCACAATCACGTTGACACACCGGTTCCCACCAGATCACTGAAGTTAAGCACCAATGAGACTGGCCAGTATCAAATTGGTGACCATTTGGGAAGGCTAGGCACTGTATCTACCGTGCCAAGTCATAAGAAATTTCCAGGTTTGTATCTGGAGGTACATTAATTCACTGGGAGGAATGCACCCCCAGTCTTAGTTAAGATATGCATTTAAGAGAAAGTAATCCTGATGACGTCAGAACGTTGGATAGCCATGGAGGAGAATGAATCTCTAGCAGATCAACGGTTCTATGGTATTAAGAGTTATGTTATTCGACTGCAGCTATGCGGATGATCTCAGGACAGGCGAGTCAGATGCTGCTGCGCTGGGGAAGGTAATAGCAACCCATCCCATGTATTCTGCAAAGTTCAAAATCATGTGATGTCTTCAGAGGAATCGAACCAACAATGGACAGAATCCTATGGAGAACATTATCCATAATTTCATCTATGGTATGAATATGTCACAATGCAAGAAGACGATAACGATGCGGAAAATTTTTTTAAAGAAAAAAATATACTTAGACACGTGCGTGTTCCTGCGTGTTCTACTTACCAAAGAGAAATGACAGAAATGAAATGCCCCCCCCCCAAAAAAAGCGATACACATTGTTGGGGATGTCCTTCACATAAAGAAAGGCATCTTTCCATAAAACATGGAAGTTTCTTTTTATGGAAAAAGTAAAGCTGCCTCTACAGACGTTCATACAACTTTTGTATTTTGGGATTTATAAGACACCAGTGACGAAATGTGCGATGAATTAACTAAACTTATTTTATTAAAGATATTTTTTTCATGGTTCGTTGAAAAAAAAATTATTTTAACTGTTTTGAAGGTTCTTTTAACTGTAATTTTTGTTGTGAGTCTATTTCTGCTCGACTTTTAAGATCAATAAAATCACAAAATTACAAAAGGTAACCAATTAAAAAAACAAAAATAAAAAACTATTATTTTGCCTCTAAAATTAAAAAAAAAATCGGATCTTTCGGTGCCCGTGAAGTTGCTCTGAAAGACCACACAGATCCCCCCCAAAAAAAAGTAAAAAAAAAAGAGATTTTGTCATTTGATATTGCACTGGTCAGCTAATACCACATGACCTAAATTTTTCAAGGCCAGAAATTTGGGACCTCTTTCGTATACTAACACCTGTTAAATTATATAGATTGTCTTTTTCTAAATACTTTTTTACAAGGGAGTCACTGCTTATCAAGGCCCGGAGGCCACTCGAGGAATAGGGTTACTGAGACAACAACTTAGTGATCGATGATGGTGGAAGTTGGGTAGAATTTGATTATTTAAGGAGGAGAGACATAAAAAATTGTTTATATTGGACTTGAAGACGACCATGTTGTAGTCAACTGAAAAGTATGCCAACAGAACCGAGTTCCACAGGCAGGCAGTTCTAGGAAAGAAGCTTTGTTTATGGAATCTGCATCCAGATTTAGGTACAGATAGAGAGTAGGGGAAATTGTTAGTAGTGGTTGTAGCTAGACGAGTGCTTTTTGTGAAAGTTTGGCATGAGGGTAGCATAGATTAAAGCTCAGACGAGCAGTTGCCATGGAAATAATGATAGAGAAAGGACAGGCTCGCAAATCTCATCATCACCCAACTAGACTTCGAAGATGGTTCTGAACTGTGTCAAAGCATGATAGGTGCTTTGCTTTGGGTGCTCTGTTTACTCACCGTCGGGATGTTTGTAATGGTGGGTGAGATCGTCCCTAGAGATCGTGTTGACGGCTTTCGTGCTGATCGACCTGCCAACAGCGTTCTGCTCGACAGCAATCGGTTCCATGTTGCCCATCGCATCCATCATCCAGTGCACACGGTGACCGTGGATCTCAGCAAACAAGTATTTACAGTCATAGCTCAAATGAAGCTCTCCATCCCGGATGCCCTTCACTGGAGCCGGTCCACACGTGAACACACCTGGAGGGAAGATAAGAAAAATAAGTAAGTTATAATAAGAAGAACAATATATACTTTGTTGGATTTTTAGAAAAAAATTATTTCATATGTAACAAGGCCAGTATTTATGTTACACACATTACATTAGTGACACACGTTACATGTTCTATGTCAGAAAGATTCTGAGTGAAAAAGCTGCCCTCTTTGGGTTCATTCGAAATCAGCGATGAAAAAAGTTTCATGTAGTGTCCAAGCAGTTCGCTTTCTGGTGCAGAAGTAAATAAAAGGTCCCGAGGTATCGTAGTGCCCATTGAGGAGATTGTAGGTCAAAATGACATCACTGCATATTCGACGGCGCTCAAGGAAGAAAAGGTTCAGCTTTTCAAGTTGACTTTCATGGGGCAAATCTGATAGAGCCTGCACCACTCGAGTAGCCTTTGAATTCTTTCCAGATACTGGGTATCACGTATTAGATATAGAACAGAAGGACACTGTACTCTAACGGTGGTCTGAAGAGGGAGAGCTACAAGGTACCTTCAATAAGTTTCCAGACGTTTTCCATTTGGGCACTTTTAATGATAGTAGACACATGAAACTCTAGTCCCCTTCGAAGTAATCTCCTCCGGCTGCAATCCAACAACTTCTGGAAGGCCCCATGGAAGTCCTCTTGCGTGAGCATGTCAATGACCCTCATCACAGCCTTTTTCATCTCCTCAATTGTCTGATAATGATAGCCTCTAAGGTTTTCCTTGAGCTTAGGGAATAACCAAAAGTCACAGGGAGCAATGTCTGGACTATAGAAAGGGTGGGGAACTGTCTTGATGCCCATTTTGGTTAAATAGTCTGTGACTTGGGACAAACTTAGCACAAATCTTTCACATCTTCAGTTCCTCGCAGATAATTGTATGCACAGTTCCCACACTGACATCAAATTGTGCACTTCTTGTCTCTATAGACACACGACGGTCCTTATCCATGAAATTCTTTATTTGGCCAATCAACTGTGGTGTTCTGACTTTCTTACTCCTATGCCTCTCATCATCCCTCATAGGCTCCCTGCCTATCCTGAATCTCTTATGCTACTCAAAAACTGATGCTCAATTCATACAAGATGGTCCAAAAGTAGTCTAAAGCATTCCATACGATTTGTGACATTCTTTCCAAGTTTAAAACAGAATTTTATGCATATCGTTCTTCTAAAGCACCCCCACGTTCATATTGCATTTTTGAAATTCACCAGCAATGACAATCAAGCTTTAGTAGTGTGTATTCCAATTCCTGTTGTAGCTGTTCATTTGAACCTGAAATCCTAAAAATTGGTTTGTCATCTAATAAGATGTATAGCAATAACATATTGAATTTTCAAAAGTCTATGACAGTTTTAAATGCATGTACAAAAAAAAGTCTGGAAACTTATTTAAGGTACCTCATATTTCAGGAGTGAGTTTGCAGAAAGAAAGTCGTATAAGAAATAGGATGCTTCTTGCTATGTTAGTTGACTAAATGCAATGTTTTGATGCCTTAAAAGACGAATCAACCATAAGGCCAAGAAAAAGATCTTGGCCTTATGGTTGATTCGTCCTCGTTTGTCTCCTTGAGCAGAGCAGTGTCATTACTGAAAGTTGAGCCTGGTTGGGCCAGTTTGAACCATAATGATGTCTTTGGGTATTGTCAAGAACCATGCTAACAATTAATATAAATTGTCGGGAATTTTTAACAAGAGCCAACAAAACAAAAGAGGGATGAAAAGCGTAAATACAGAATCAATAACTGTTACCAAATGCAAGATAAATTACCCTTTTTAGGGTTAGAGAAAGATATGAAGAACAAGAGATAGAGAGAGAGAAAAGAGATACAGAGGATACAGAAGGAGAGATAAGGAGAGAAAGGAAGAGAAAGAAAGAGGAGAAGAGAGAGAAATGTGGGGGCAGACATATAATCACTTTTTGAGGGGTTAAAGAAAAGATATGAATAACAAAATCTGGAAATAAGAAAAAGTAATTGAGAGAGAGAAAAGGAAAGAGCAAAGAGAAAAAAGCGGAAGGAGAGAATAACAGAGAGAGAAAGGAAGACGAAGAAAGATAGAGATGAGAAGAAGAAGAAGAAGAAGAAGAGAGGGAGAGAGAGAGAGAGAGCATGCACATAACCATTTTGGCTACTTTACTATCAACTTCTTGAGGGGTTAGGGTTTGGGTTAAATACACGAATAACAAAAGCTGGAAATAAGAAAAAATAATTGAGAGATAGAGAGAGGAGAGGGAGAAAAGTATGGAGGGAGAGAGATAGTGATAAAGGAAAAGAAAGAAAGAGAGAAGAAAAGAAGATAGAGAAAGAGAGCGATCAAGAGAGAGAGAGAGAGAGAGAGAGAGAGAGAGAGAGAGAGAGAGAGAGAATCATTTTGGCTACTTTACCTTCACTAACTTCTTGAGGGGTTGCATCGTAAGCCTGCCATCCATCATAAGAACCGGGCAAATCAGGTCGCTTAAACCAAGACTCGTTCCAAACATGGAAATCCCTGCACATCAAAACAAATGACTCATCATCAGAATTACAGATAAAAATTGATCAGAATTTCAAAAATATTTTCTGAACACACGTGAGTGTATATGAGTATGCATAGACGCTGTATTGCAACAAAACCCAAAACTTAAGAAAGAAATAAAAAACAAAACAAAAAAAAAACAAAAACAAAACGAAATAGCTTATAAAGACAACTGCTGTATTTGCAGAGACCCAACAGTTTATTTTGCAATCGTTAGAGTTACATGCAATTTTTTTTTCAATGTAATCGCTACCACAAAACAAGTCAAATGCTTTAGCAACCATCTCCTATAGTGTCTATCTGTCTATAGTGGCCTTCAGAGAGTCAATCGCATTGTGGGTATGTTTGTTAGTCTTGACCTTGATCATGCTCAAGAAGAATTAAGTTCGGCTACCATTAATGAGAAACAATGTTGAGTTGAACAGCCATGCTTGGGTCGTCTTGGCCTTGTATGCAGGAGAGGAGTCCTGTTAGAAGATGTAGGGGCATCCACTGGCGATCTCATTCGTCCAAGTATCCTCAGTATCCCCCGGCATCTACTTTACGTTTTGTCAAGTGTCGAATTTTGCTGAAAAATCCTGCATGTGTTTGGATAGAGTATAATACCTTGATAAACCCAGTTTCAAATAATTAAATTCTTGCCACTTCTGAAGTTTATGTACCATGCTATTTTTAGGTAGGGTTCTAACTTTTAAATTCTGTTTTTATTGTATCTTTTGTTTATTAAATTATTAAGTTAAAGTACAGAATAGTTACGAATTTCTGATGAACTCATAGCACCTGTGCTCCCTTGATATACATACTCCCGACTAACCCAACAAGCAGCAAAATCCCACGCCATCATTGTTAATGTCCCTAGATGCTGGAAAGCCTTTTACTTTAATGGTTTCTTCCCTTGGACTGCCAGATTTCCCTCTCTCTTTTTTGCTTCCCTGACTGTACAAACCTGCAGAAGTTTAAATGTAATGTGAACAAACATCTCACAGCTCCACAGTCCCTCGTTAGACACAAACTCAAATAGTAGCCAGTTACATACCAAGTGGCAATGCACCTTGTTTTGTGTGAAAAAGATTTTAAAAATCCATTCACTTTCTTCGTTTGCACAGGGTGGCCCATAAGTCACTTTATATTTTAAAAATAAAATAACTTTTTTCTATTAATATATTTTAATTTTTCTTTTCAGAATTATAAAATAGAATCTTTTGAAATTTTTTATATGGATAAATTTACACAGAACAACGAGTGAAGATAATTGGATTTTACTTTGAAAATGGATGGTCACTTGTTGCAACGCAAAGATCTTATATGCGCCATTTTAATGTTCGGCATCTTCCTAGAAGGCCTGAAATAATGAGCTTAGTGACCCGTCTTCAAGAGCTAGGCCCCGTAAATGATAGGTATAAACGTGGATGAGGTCGCTCAGTACGTATACATGAAAATACTGAAGATGCAAGGCGTACCATTGGAGAGAACTCAACCACATCCTCTCAAAGGCGTTCTTATGAACTTGCCATCTCACGAAGTTCTCGACAGCAGATCCAAAGAGACTTTCACATGTATCATCACAAGATTCAATTAGTGCAATCTTTACAACCACCAGTCTTTCAGAAACGACTAAATTACACTATCAGATTTCAAGAAACTGCAAGAAATGACAATGAGTTTATTTACAAGTTGATAATGGCTGTGACTGTAACTGCAGAGAAATATAGAGATATGCTAGTGTGTTTTGTTCAACCTCAGTTAGCAAACATCCCAGGGTATTGCTGGCAAAAAGATGGAGCAACTGCACATGCAGCTAGAGCCATAATGCAGTTGTTAACTGATGTTTCAGGATCGAAAAATTTCTCGAAATTCCGATTTTAAATGGCCTCCACGTTCACCTGATTTGACAGCACCAGACTTTTGGCTTTGGGGATATCTTAAAGACAAAGTGTATGCAAATAAACCTCGAACCACCCAAGAACTTAAGACAAACATATGACAGGAAATTCTTTCCCCACAACCTCCGATGTTAAGAACTGTAATGGAGAATAGCTTAGAAAAGAATCGACTTTGCGAAGCCGAGAACGGCGACTTCTTAAGAGACATTATATTTCGTAATTACGTCATTAAAAATTTCCACACTCTAAACTGTGTAATAAAAAAAGAATTAGTAAAATACAGTCATTTAAGAAAAATTGTTTAATTTTCAAACTGTAAAATGACTTAAGGGCAACTCTGTATTATGTAACCCCCGTCCCTTTTGTAAATTCATTTCTTTTTAATTTTCCTCTTTTTAATATTTTTTTTTACTTCTCTTTATTTTAATTTAATTTTTATAGTTAACATCTTTTTTTTTAGATTTTTGATTTACCCATGAATTTACCCCTTAATTTACCCATTAATTTACCCATTATTTTGTTTCATGTTAGAAAATCTAAATTTGAAATATTAAACAAAAATATTTAAAAATAAAGTTACAGAAAAATATATAAGAGAAAAACCTTACCAAATGGCGTCATCATACATCTTGCGTGGTTTTCCATCTGTCGTCCAATAAGCATCGATGGGTCCGCTGTAATCACAATCATGTACCGATTTGAAATTTGTTACACATCGGGTTGGGATACCAAGAGTTCGGAATACTGAAATAATAATAATAATAATAATAATAATAATAATAATAATAATTCAGCCCCTGCAAAATAAATAAATAAATAAATAAATAAAATAAAATGGAGAGTCGAAGTGCATGGAAAGACCAAGAAGAGAAAGCACTAACCAGACCTCCACTGGATGAGTGTGAAAAGGACTTGGACCTTGAGAAGGCTTATTGCTCCTCAAATTCCAGCGAAGACCAATGATTGCTACCAACGAGAAATCAATAGTAAACGGCTATTGCTATAGCACAAAGTAATTTTCAAAGGTTATTGAAAGAGATTGTAAGTACTGAAAATCTGGGGGTACTTGTTGTCACTCAGATTTCAGGGAATACCACAGGTTGTGAAAACTCTAAGCAAGTAATAATAATGGAAATGAAAACAACAAAATCCCGAGGAATATAGGGGTACAAACAGATAAACTCATCCAAGCAAGAAGACCGACACCGTAATAATTAATATGAAAGAAAAAAAAGAAACTGCTAAATTGTAGGTTTTATTATCCCAGCAGACCATAGAGTGAAGATCAAAGAGACAGGAAAACAAAGCAAATACACAGAACTTGCCATAGAACTGGAAGGAATATGGGACATAAAGAAAATCAATATAATACCAATAATTGTAGGAGCACCAGGAACAGTCTCAAAGAACTTGGAAAAAAATAAGAGAAATTGGAATCAAAGGGTAAACTGAGACTATACAACACATGGTAATGCTGAAAACAGCTGAAATATTTCAGGAAAATCCTTGAATGCGGAAACTAATCCACAGGAGTGACAAACACTAACCGGCTATATAGAAACTGCAACAAAAGTAGAACAAAAAGATAGAACACCACATAGAACCAAGAAAACTGAAACTGTAAAATTGTAAGTTAACCCCCCAAAAAGTTGTAGTGTCAGCATCGATTGAAATCATGCCAAATAATTGAGAAGGGTCAAGGAGGATGGAAAGACCAAGAAAAGAAAGCACTAACCAGACCTCCACTGGATGAGTGGAAAGAGGACTGGGACCGTGGGAAGACTTGTTGCCATCCATATTCCTGTGAGCACCAATGATCGCTGCCAGTGAGAAGTCAATGGTAAGCAGCTATTGCTATAATACAAATTCATTTGCAAAAGTTATCGAAGGAAGTGGAGAGTACTGGAAATCTGAGGAAACTTGTTGTCATCTACATTTCAAGGAACACTACCGGTTGTTGCCAATTAGTAATCTCTGATCATGGCCCATACGTGAATACAAACAATAATAGCGAGCAATAATGAAAACAGCATTAGTCAGTCATGAAACTGCATACCTTCACCTGACAATGTAAAGATGGGTCAAAGTCTTATCTGAGGGTTTGTTTTTCCACATTGTATAGGGCGTCCAAAAAGTCAAAGAAGGGTTTTAAGACATTGCGAAATATTAAAAAAAATGCAAAATTCAAACAATCTTTATTCATGAAAAATAATGTCTTTTAAATGTTGCCCATTTTCAGCTTCGCATATTTGTGTTCTTTCCAAAACATTATTCATGACAGATTGCAGAATGACTGGATTGCGATTGAACTCTCTTATTTCGTTCCTGATGTTTTTCTTCAATTCTTTCAGGGTTTGGGGTTTGTTAACATAGACTCTTTCTTTAAGATATCCCCACAAGAAAAGTTGGTGCTAGTCAAGTCTGGGGAACGTGGTGGCCATTTGACATTGCCATAGCGAGAGATAATATGCGAAGCTGAAAACGGGCAATATTTAAAAGATATAATTTTTCATGAATTAAAAAAAAATTTTTTATTTCCCAATGTGTTAGTCAGATTGTGTTAAAATTACAGAAAAATATCATCAAAAATAAAAAATCTATTTAAGTTCAAAACTCTTCATTAACTTTATTGGACATCCTGCCTAAAATTACGCCATAGAAATGTTGATAAGTTTGTATACCGGTCACCGTTGTTTAAGAGCAGAATATCCATATATTAAATTTGGAAACAAAATTTCGAAATTTTCCATTTTGCATGACTTTAACCTTGGTCATTGAACGAGATATTCAAAAATCAAATTAGTTAGACGATCAACGATATTTTGACCAAGTATGGTGACAGTTGGTCAAGCAATGTGGGCGCTAGTCTGTACAGAGGCAAACAAATAAACTCAGCTGAGGTATTGATTGTAAGAGTACTAGGAACAATCTCAAAAACATTTGAAAAAAAGACTAGGAGAAATTGGAATCAAATGAAAGACTGAGACCATACAGCAGGCAACAATAATGGAAACAGACGAAATTTTAAGGAAAATCCTCAAATAGAGAAACCAACCCACATAGATTATAAACCCACATGAATTATAAATACTAATTAGCCACATGTAGGTTGAAAATAAATTTTAAAAAAACCATAAAAATAACATCGCATGAGCCAAAAAAAAAAAAAAAAACTGAAACTGTCCCAAATCCCATAAGATAAAACCTATTGTAAGTTTTATTATATGAAAAAAAAAAAAATGTTATTTTTTTCAAGAAAAGTCTATTAATTTTTTTTTTTTCAACAAATCTTTCAAAGAAAGAAATTTTGTTTTTATAAACGAAAACATGGAAAACCTGGTACTTTCTTTTTTTTTTTTTTTTTTTTTACTCATGTTCACCCCAAATAAGACATATTGCCACTTGGGTGTAAAGGGCTACCAATTGGGATCATGTCTAAGAAAGATTAACAAGATGTTGGTTTATGTTACATTTGAACTTCTGTATATCAGTCAGGGAAGGAGGTAAAAGGAACGGAATTCCAAAATCTAGCTGTTTGAGGAAAGAATCTATTAGAGTAGAAAGCTTTCTAACATTTAGGGATTTTAACAGAAGAGGTGTGATTTTGTTGCTAAGCGTCGAGGGGGCACAAGTGCAATGAGTTCATCAGAGCACATTCCATTAAAATACTTGTAAAACAGGCACAGAGATACAATATTGCGGCAATAGGACAGGAGTTGAAGCCTTTTTTTTTTTTTTTTTTTTTTTTACATAGGAGTCATCACTTATTAAGACCCGGAGGATAAGGGTTATTGAGTGTACAGTAGTCAATGCGACAATATCGTAGTAATCATTAGTAATGAAAACTTGGTAAATTGGATTACTTAAGGGGACGGTTCATCAAGAATTTGTTTATGTTGGACTTGAAGACAACCAAGTTGTAGTCAGCTGGGAAGCAGGCAAACGGAAGGGAGTTCCACAGGCGTGCAGTTCTAAGAAAGAAGCTTTGTTCATGGAATCTACGTTTTGATTTAGGCATAGATAAAGAGTGGGGAAAATTATTGACAGAAGTTTCGGCTAGATGGGTGTTTTTCATGAAAGATTGGCGAGGGTGGGGCAGAGATTGAAGTTCAGACGAGCACTTGTCATGGAAATAATGATAAAACAAAGACAAGCTCACAATGTCTCCTTTGTGGGAGAGAGGTTGCAAGGAAGAGAAAAGGGCTTCTTCCACTAAGCTAAAAATAAATCTATTTTGTGCTTTGTCAAGGTAGGATAAACTGCTTCTAGCAGCTCCTGCTCAGATGTGGCAACAGTACTCCATCCTTGGACGTACTTGGCTTTTATATAGATAGAGTACTGGAAATCTGAGGAAACTTGTTGTCATCTAGATTCCAGGGAACACTACCGGTTGTTGCCAATTAGTAATCTCTGATCATGGCCCATACGTGAATACAAACAATAATAGCGAGCAACAATAATGAAAACAGCATGAGTCAGTCATGAAACTGCATACCTTCACCTGACAACGTAAAGATGGGTTAAAGTCTTATCTGGGTTTTATTTTTCCACAGTGTATAGGGCGTCCAAAAAGTCACTGAAGGGTTTGGAACTTGAATAGATTCTTTATTTTTTTGATATCTTTCTGTAATTTTAACACAATCTGACTAAGACATTGCAAAATATTTAAAAACAAAATGCAAAATTCAAACAATATTTATGAAAAATAATGTCAGTGAGATATCTACTGGAGCGGTAGAAAGATCCCACCATTTTTCCAGCAACCTTGGCAACAGATTTGATGTACGTATTCCATTTCAGATCAGGAATAAAGGTCAAGCCCAGAAGCTTGTCAAACCATGGAGCCTCCCCAAGACGAGAGC
Source organism: Euprymna scolopes (assembly GCF_053919585.1). Classification (NCBI taxonomy): domain Eukaryota; kingdom Metazoa; phylum Mollusca; class Cephalopoda; order Sepiida; family Sepiolidae; genus Euprymna; species Euprymna scolopes. Next base: position 43,512,758 of record NC_136511.1, on the reverse strand, counting down.
CATTCATTTCAATTGCTGCCAGATGGAGATCAGAGCGTTGATGATGAAAAGATAAAAGCCTAGTTGGCAAAATGGGATTTATTATATTGGAGACCCTTTTTTGGGACCCCATACAAGAGAGAAAGACTAGTGATAGATGCACCACCCCAGATGTGGCAACAATACTCCATGCATGGACAAATAGTTGCCTTGCAGAGGTACAGGATACTCTCAGGTGTGACTAGATTTCTAGCTCGATAGAGGGAACCCACCTTCCTTGCAGCACCCCCCCCTTCACCAGGATTTGGCCTTCGGGCTAAGATCAAAGTGTAGTATCTGTCCCGGCAGATGCTGCAAGCAAAGACCATTGCCCTTGTCGCAATGAGTTTCTGGTCATGTAGGTGCAACCCTATATACCAAGAGACTTTCACTACCCAGCTCCCATTTCCCACCTCTTGGGAGCTGGTCTCCTTTTCCCTTCCCCCTCCCCCTCTCCACATTAAAAAACGGCCTCATGTCTAATTTTTTATCATGGGGAAGCAAATAAACACAGCCCACCTTCCTTGCAGCAGCCTTCACAATGTCCTTATGTATTTGCTCCAGTTCATATTTCCTGTGAATGTTAAGCCGAAGAGTTTTGAAGGAAGAATTCTCAGGTAGGGTGTTAAGAATGTAAACCAAAAGTTTTTATCCTTTTCATGGAAATTATTTAAGATGTTTTTTTTTTTGTTGTTTGTTCTTTTTTTGTTTTTTTTTTCTTTGCAAGAAACGTTTCAATTCTTAAAGTTTTTTTTTTTGGTACGATGAAACCATTTTTTTTTCATGGAAACAGCTATGATTGAAAACAATTTGTTTTTATTTTTCAAGAATTTTATCAGATAGGTGATTTTTTTCCTTTTTTTTATAAAAAAAATCATCTGCTGATAGCTGATTGGCTAATCACCTTGTTTTTTTCCAGCAACTTAAATCTCTTTTTAATTTGAGCAAATACAAGATCACACAGATTAAAATACTCCATGTTTCTGGCCCTCATTCGGCTGGCTGATGTGACACAAGGGTTAGAAAGTGGGTTTTGAAGAGCAAGCACCCTAGAAGAAGACCACTCTGGCTTGCAAAAAGTGCCTAAGCAGCATCGTCGACATTTCCCGGTAAGGGCGCCTCAGGCGATAAGCAATAAACTAGCCCCTTCTCAAATGGAGAAGCCAAATCCTGGGAGGATGAACTTACTAAAGCCATACCTCAGTCAACAAGGAAGAAGACAAATTTTAAAGTGGCGGTGGCTTTGGTACCGAGGTATAAAAAAAACAAACCCTGGTTGTACTCTGCAAAGCTTATTCACATCTCAAATTTTGTCAAATAAATATACTATGACTAGCATAGAGACCCGACTTTGCTCAAGATTGAAGGAACTGCAACGAATGTTCCACACCTCCAATACTCTTATTGTCATCAAAATCAGTGAAATCGCCTATTTTTCAATTGAATTGATTGCTTATTTGCTTTAGTTGGGGACCCACTGTGGTGCACCTGTAGGAACTTTTATAAAATTGCTCAGCCTTTTCGGAGTCCATAGGGAATGAACTCACAGACACACACGTGCATGGTGGTGGTGGCTTCCTTCAGTCTTGACAGACTATGGATACCCACTGTAAGCGTGACTGCAGTGAAATTTTTGTGGCAAGGGTTGCGCAATCTCCAACCACACCTCTCCTGAGTCGACATTGTTGAATACCAGTGGCAAGTGGAGGTTCAGGACGACTGGAAACAAATGCCGAGATAAGCGGAAAGCACATACAGTGCCTAGAATTCCCAAATGGTCACCCATCTGGTACTAGCCAGGCTCAACGTTGCTTAACTTCGGTGATCTGATGAGAACCGGTGTGTCGACGTGATTATGCCGTATATCACACATGCATAGAGACACACACAGATTTATATATAAGTAGAGATGACTCACTTGTTGTAGCGACGGCAGCAAATGTCCAGCATTGGCCAAACTTGACGCCTTTTCTTTTCTTCAGGAACTCTTCAAGAATGCCAGCACTCCCGTTCCAAGCATAGGGTGCCATTCCGTCGTCGTATTTCCCAGACCAGTTACCAACTAGAACTCCACCATCTCGCTCGTTATTGTTAATCTGGACAACAACAAAAGAAAAGCATAAATTAAAAAAAATGAAATCAGTTTATCGGGCATCTCGGTGAGAGGTTAGATAAAGGTTTCACATGTAGGCAAATTGTAAAGAAAACTGATTTATATTAAATAAATTCTACTAAACAATAACGCTAAGCACTATTCAATTCTATCCTTAGAAAAAAAGAAAGGCAATAATTCTCACCGGTGATGCTCAACAAATGCTGAGACACTTAAAGAAATAGAAAACTATGTCATTAGAGCTGTGAGAAAGGCAGCTGAAAGATGTTGAGGACGAGCAGAAAATCCTTAAGAAAAAAGGCAAAGGAAGATTAATGTTAAGGAGTCTATTCTATGCTAAACAGAATATCAATGGTAAATCTTTTGGTGGACCCTGTGAACCACGATTTGGCGTGGATGTGAAGAACTCCTCACGGGGCAGATTTAAATTCCTATTTATCCACTTAAGATTCCTGATGAGAGTTTTAGATTCAGGTTAGGGTTAGAGTTAGAGTAAGGATTAGGCTAGGATTAGGTAAGTGTTAGGGTTAGGGTAGGTTAAATAAGAGTTAGGTTAGGTTAGAGTAGAATTAGGATTAGGATAGGATTAGGTTAGGGTTAGGGTAGGTTAAGTAAGGGTTAGGTTAGAGTTAGGGTAGGATTAGATTAGTGTTAGGGTAGGTTAAGTAAGGGCTAGGTTAGGGTTGGGTTAGGATTAGGGTAGGATTAAGTTAGTGTTAGTGTTAGGGTAGGTTAAGTAAGGGTTAGGTTAGGTTAGGGTTAGGTTAGGGTTAGGTAAATAGCTGATAAATTCGTTATTGTTATAATTTCAATCGTGGCGAATTTATTACTTATCAAGGCCAAAAACGACTCAAGAATAAGTGTTAATGAGATGGAATAATTATCATTTGAGAGATGAATAACGCTATAAGAGCATTGATCAATTTGTATTATATGAATTATTCGGACTACTGCTCTCATGTAGAGTGTTATTCCCATAACGTTTCAGCCGATGTAACACCAGGTGTATTTTGTCGAACTTAGGAAATCTTTATGTTGGACTCGGAATAATTCATGAGGATTTGTTATCTTTTGTGCAACTTTGTCTTGGGCTGAGTGGATAATTTGAAGCGTGTCTTGTCTGAAAGAAAAACTGCAAAAGAGGACGAAAACTGTTTTTGAATTTTTGAGGTTACGATTTGTATTAACGGGATTATTTGGACTACTGTTCTCATCTTGGATGTTATAGTCACGTTTCGAATACAGTTGAGAAATTAGTCAAAAACATGTTTAGCTATCATTTGTGACCTACTTGCATTAAAAATAAATATTTGATATAAGTCAATAACCTTTTCAAGTTTGCTTAAATATTGGTTCTGATTAAAGTAGCCATCTTTAGGCAGAGAAAGTAAGAGTTGCAAAAACGGACAAAAGGGAAAGTTATTTTTTCATTGTGATAGAAAGACGAGTTTTTACTCAGACTGTATTAGAAAGAGGAGCCAGAGATTGGAGCGTAGTCGAGCACTTTTCATGGAAATAACTATTGAGTAGAGAGAGATTAGTAACATATTTTCTGTGCAAGGAAAAGAAGAGATAATTCGTTACTAGATTGCAAAGTCGATTTTGCACTTTGTCAAGACAAGAAAATACTATTTTTAGGCAAACCATATAGTATTCCGAATGACGCAAGATGTGAGGGTTTGTTTTACAATAGACAGCAGAACGAAAAAGTGGTCAAAAAGCAAATATCTAACAAATAAACGTTATCAAAGGAAAGATAAGTTACTCTTCTACCTAGCTGGATAAATTTTTAGTGTTTTTTACTTACTTTAAAAGGTTTATTCAGTTCGAAAAGCAAGTAATGTTAAGTGTTACGTGAGAACAAAAAGAAATGTCTGACATGTGTCTCTTACATCTTTGAAGCCTTCGTAATGGTTTAAAAATAGAGAATAAAACAAAATACTGCTAGAAACGCACCTAATAAATGTAACGGTGATATTTATTGGGTGGATTTTTGTCAGCATTTTTAATTCTTTTTCGACTTTTAGACCGATTCTTGGGATGTAACAGAGCGCGTGTGAAACTATCAGCAGCAGCCGAAGTATAGATGGCTAGCGAATATATTAGTAGCAGCAGCCGTTTTGAGCATGTATGCAAATTAGCAAGTGTGCGCAGACTTATGTCACAAAAAAAAAAGAAAAAAGACAACATGTGGTCGAAGAGAGAAGAAAAGTGTGCACACCGGGCGAGATGGACGTATGACCAGTAGTGACGGCGAGAGACTTTTATGCTGGTGTCGAGACCGCGTTTTTTCTTTTTTTTTTTTTTTTTTTTAAATCTCATGGCAGACGAAATGAACAGTAAAAAAAAGAAAAGAAAAAAAAGCATTGTTTGGAGAGTAATTGTAATAAATGCCTTTTGCTTAAACATAAAAAAAAGCCGTCAGATACTTATCTATTTCCTTCATTTGTTTGTTTCTGCGACGTTACAGAGACCCCAGAGGAGGGAGCATCATGGCGCCGTCTTTGGTTTTGTTTTAACTTAAACACTCAGCACTACTGTAGTTTCACACTTAAAACACACTTTAAAATCAGTTAAAACATAAAAAAACTTAGCCAGGTAGGTAGAAGAGTAACTTATTTGGACTTTGGTGATGCTTGTTACAGATTTGTTTCTTTACCGACTTTTCGGTTTGATGTCTATTGTAAAACAAACCAAATATGGACCTTGTCAATAAAAATGGAGAATGAGGACAAATAAAACAGAACTCCAAGAGTCAGGAGAGTAAAAGGAATACAAATTTGAAAATGGTAGCATTTTTCTATAATATCTGCGTGCGCGCGCGTGTGTGTGGAAATGAGAGAGAGAGAGAGAGAGAAAGAGAGAAAGAGAGAGTGAGAGACCTGTGTGTGCTAATTCTTTTGCCATTGAAGACATTTTCTGTGACAATAACGATACAGTAGATAGAGAAATGGACCGCAAGAAACAGTTTAGATCAACCCCACCAGGTTTCAAAGTCGATTTTGAACTGTGTGTGTGTGTGTGTGCGTGCGTGTGTGTGTTTATGTCTATTCGTGTTTTTGTGTGTTTATGTGTGTATACGTGTGTGTTTGCATGTCTGCTTGTGTGTTTGCATGTCGATGAATGTGTGCGTCTGTGTTTGCGTTTCCACGCGTGTTTGTGTGTATGTGTTTGTGCGTTTATGTGTATGTGTTTGTGTGTATACGTGTGTTTCTGTGTCTATGTGTGTGTTTGTGTAGCTATGGTCGTGTGCGTTGTATGTTTATTCGTGTGTGTTTGTGTTTCCATACGTGTTTGTGTGTGCGTGTTTGTGCGTTTATGTGTATGTGTTTGTGTGTATACGTGTATTTCTGTGTCTATGTGTGTGTTTGTGTAGCTATGGTCGTGTGCGTTGTATGTTTATTCGTGTGTGTTTGCGTTTCCATACGTGTGTGTGTGTGTTTGTGCGTTTATGTGTATGTGTTTGTGTGCATACGTGTGTTTCTGTGTCTATGTGTGTGTTTGTGTAGCTATGGTCGTGTGCGTTGTATGTCTATTCGTGTGTGTTTGTGTGCATACATGTGTGCGTGCTTCTATGTGTGTGTATTTAACAAGTCAATGCATCCATGCAAATACTTATCTGGTAATTGTCCGTTGCACAGTCAGTGCATTTCTCGGAAACGATTCGTAACATGATCCCCCATCATTGTACGGATAATTTGCCCCGTAACGATTCCGAACGAATGATTGATGACAAACGCGGATGCATATCGTGTCCAGTTGGATCAAGGAGGTAACGGTTGTCGAAGTGGGTAGCTAATAGCGACTATTTCAGAGAGGAGTCTTCTCAGTGCATGAAATCTATTATAGGTTAGCGGCATTCAGAAAATAGAAACGGTTTTATCAAATATATATATATATATATATATATATATATATATATATATATATATATATATATATATATATATATATATAATCCGTTTTCATCCCGAAGAAAGGGCTGCTAAGGGGTAAAAATTGAACAATTGGTACGTGAGGGTCGTCGAATTTTTATCTGTTTGTCGCCTGTTTCACGAATACGCATGCGCGACCGGAAAACATGACAGCTTTTTTATGTAAAGAATAAGTAGGTTTAGAAAACACTTTTTATTGACCGCATCAAAGCTGGTCTAATGGTTAGCATACTTGATTCATTGTCTTCAGGTTTTGGTTTTGGTCTCAGCTCAAGCAATTTTTTTTATTTACAAGAAGAAAACTGTTAAGAAAAACATAATACTCGCACGCACATGTCTCAGTTTTTTCCGTTTTTTTTTACTTCATTTTTTTAAAAGGAATTTAGCGTTACGTTTAATGTGTACGGTATTTCTTTTTATAATAAATAAGGACTCTGCATTAATTAAAATAAAATATTTATGCGTATTTTACGACTGGGCAATGCCGCGCTGACTTCTAGTATATAATACAAAAATACAACAACATTGTTTTCATGTTTCAAAAACCTCTATAACTTTGAAATTATATATATATATATATATATATATATATATATATATATATATATATATATATATATATATATATATATATATATACTAGTAGAAGTACCCGTTGTTGACTGAGTTCAAAAAGAGCCTACAGAAAATGGACTGTGATTGATGAAAGTATGATAGGTTATGAAAAGGAGGGGGGTTGTAAAGAGATAGGTTTTGATACTCAAAAATTTTGCCCTAAGCAAAATATGATGAAAGTAAAGATAATTTTCGCGAAAATATATTTTTTTATATCAACTTTGTTTGCATTCGTAGCTAAGAGTGACCAACAAAATGATGTTTCCTTACAAAGAGAAATGTTATATATAAAAAATAAATGTTACCATCAATCAATATTGGGGAGGTCCAAAAGAAACCGATTTTGTTTAAGTAAGATAAAACAAAGCTATTAAATGATGCTACCTTCTCTTCTACTTTTCTTATTCCCTCTTCCTACTCCCCCATTCCATCTCCCCCTACCACCTTCCTTTCTCTTTTTTAAGCCGCTAACCCCTTCCCTCCCTTCAACCGTTCACTGGAAGCCCAAACAACATTCAACAGACCCGGGTAAATTCCTAACCTCTTCTCAGATATAAGCATAATTGAAATAAACTTTAAAAAAAAAGGGAATTTTATGACACATTGACCCTTGAAAGTCTCAGACATGGACGAACGAGCCTCTCGCTTGTTAAACATACATCTGTATAGCCCTAGATTTAGAACCCAATCCCCTCAACCCGCAAACTCTAACCCCTAAAACCAACACGAAAATGAATAAAGTCACCGATAAATAAGTAAATAAACAGATACAAGAATGAATAAACTAATAAATTCGCACCCAATTCAACCCTGTTCTTCACACTCATGATAAAAAAAAAGCCTTCTTTTGCTGAGGATAGATTTTCGCTCTTCATTTAGAATTCCGTTTTCGAAAATAAGGGTTGTTGCCTGATGAGGTCTCTAGTTAGTAAATACTAGTAGACCGAAACATGCTCATGACTGTGTAGCAACAAACTACTGCTTATGTAAAGACAAATATATATACACATATATATATATATGCATATATATGCATATATATATACATATATATATACATATACATATATTTATACATATGTATACATATATATACATATACATATATATATACATATATATACATATATATACATATATATATACATATATATACATATATGATGATTGCAACGTCTTGTCAGACGAGTGCCACTCCCCCAGACATTTAAAATCCATGAGCCCAAATGTCTGAGGGAGTATCTATACAAATATGATGTTAAAGAGTCTTAGCTTTGTACGACAGCTAAGTCTCTCTCTCGGTTCAAAATGTTGAGATCCAGCAACAAGTAAGATCAAGATAGCCAGCAACAAATTAAACTGCAGGCCAGCTTAATGCGGGTATTGGTCTTCCGCTTTATGGTTTTTTAAATCAGAGATTTGCTTCTCCCAGAAAGGTTGCCTTCACCACGGCTTACGGGAGCCCTCACTACCCCAATACACATACACACACACACAAATATACACGGTGCTAGTTGGCCGTTGACTCAGAAAAAGAGTTCATTCGCCCTTATGTATATACATATATATGCATACACACACACACATATATATATATATATATATATATATATATATATATATATATATATATAAAATATAATTTTAGTCATCGACATACAGACCTGTTTCGTTGTTTCACAACTCATCAGTGCCGCTAGACTAACACCTATCCCAAGCCAGGGATCGAACCTAGAACCGTCGTGATGACAGTCGGCAGTCTTACCCCCTGACTACGGAATCGGTGGCCGAAATTTATCTGTCCGAATGTCTATTTAAATAAACATCCGTCCGCCACTCGTGGAGGGCTCAAACGTTTGTTTGTAAACAAACCGCGAGCTTCGCATTTTTTCAGCTAAATTAAGTAGCGAGTAAGATAATTTACGATAGTGCTCTACCCAAGAGGGGGGCTTTATAAAATATAATTTTAGTCATCGACATACAGACCTGTTTCGTTGTTTCACAACTCATCAGTGCCGCTAGACTAACACCTATCCCAAGCCGAGGATCGAACCTAGAACCGTCGTGATGACAGTCGGCAGTCTTACCCCCTGACTACGGAATCGGTGGCCGAAATTTATCTGTCCGAATGTCTATTTAAATAAACATCCGTCCGCCACTCGTAAAGGGCTCAAACGTTTGTAAACAAACCGCGAGCTTCGCATTTTTTCAGCTAAATTAAGTAGCGAGTAAGATAATTTACGATAGTGCTCTACCCAAGAGGGGGGCTTTATAAAATATAATTTTAGTCATCGACATACAGACCTTATATAATTTGTGTGACTGAAAGATGTATTTATGTAATCAATTCCTATTCCAGTCACGTAAATAATCTCGAGTTGTAAGAAAATATACTAGAGCCGGATTATTTTGTTCTCTTCATTTTTCTTCTTTTCCTTCTCTTTACACTAACCACAAAAACGCATGCGCCCAAAACAAGTCTTTTGGGCAAAAAATCTGTCTCCTTTTAATTCTGCCATCTTGGACTTCCAACAGCGCCTAAATTTGGCTCGTATTCAAATAATTCTAAGTTCGCGTGCCACAGTTTCCTTACAACGATCACACGCTAAACATGGCCACTTATTTCTCCGTCTCTCTGCATTGTTACCACAATAACTTTATCATCTCCCATCCCCTTCCTAAAGAAACACCATTTGTATTTGACGTTATTGTTACTCATCAGAAAATCAGGGGTCACATTGTTTTTTTTTATTTCTCTTAAAACGTTTGATATTTGAAAGAAATCATTTATCTGTAGTTCATTAAGTACAGATACACCAGATGTCAGACAGATGCAAACATCGGTTATTTATTTATTTACTTACTGCTCGACACAGGGCTCGAACCACCAACGTCGGACTTCCTCGTGCCTGGTCGCCAAGTTCTGATTTATCCATTAACGCCAGCGCGGCCATAAGACATACATCATCGAACTGAAGAAAAGAAAAAGAAAGAAAAATCAAATAAATCCACTTATTAGTTTACTTGTTAGATATTTCCATTCCGTTGCTAAGGTAGCTGGGAAAATAGTTGGATCATTCCATTGCTCCAGAAAATACCTATATTCCGATACAAAACGTACATTCCTTGCCATTTTTGCTAGAAACAAAGTGTTGTATCTGTTCGGATACTACATTACATCTTTTCAATTCTCGATCAGTGAAGGAGAAATCTTTCTGGACTGAGACAATTTTAATTTTTTTTTATTTCAATCAAGATTGCCTTTTTAGGAAGAGCTTAATTTCTCCACATTAAAAAATGACATGGTGTTTAACTTTGCCCTTGTAGGGAGGCAAGTAAAGAAGATCTCCTGATACCATCCTTTATCTATATAAAAGGCAGATACATCCGAAAATGGAGTATTGCTGCCACATTTGGGGAGTGCTGCATAGAACGCTCTTTCTTTAAAAGCGGCATTCACCATAGCCGAGTAGAACTGGCTTCCCCTGCAGGAGGAATTTTTCATGGGAATATCAAGTTTCCAAGCGGACCCCAGTCGTATACATATCCCGGTCAGTTGATTGTTGCTCAAGGTGTGGCAGTGATTGGGACAAATTAATTAGTTCAATTTACGATAAAAAAGGGGTACAATTTAAAATGACTGCAAATCATTTCTTCGTTTGCAGATTTTAAAACTAAAAATTGATTAGAAGTGACTTTTCCAGGGCATTCATCTTCAAGCCCAAATATCAGCTGACGTGACATTGTAAACAAACAGACGGAATTTGATGAACGAAATTATCGTTATTATTTTATTAATTTTATTTTTTTATTTTTTTTTATTTTATTTATTTATTTATTTATTTATTTTGTGAATTAGTCCACCGTCCAAATTATTACTCGCAATATACAATAATGAATAGAGGATTGATTCTATAATAATACACACGCAATCTGTATAAATTAAAATATCTTGTTTAAGCGTATTGTACTAACAGTTTAAAAATCAATAAATATTCATTACCAGCAATGGGAAATTAAGTTTTAAACTTTCAAAAATAATGCCTCCTATTTTCTTTCGCCCGAATAGATCAGAAGGGGTTGTCAATTGCATTGGTATGATGACTGACTTTATGCATTCGTAACCTAAAAGTTTCGTCTCTTTGTTGCAGATATTGACGATATGAGACTGTAAGAAAGCAAACCCTGTTATGGATGTGCGTCAGAAGCAAAGATGTTTCATTAAATTCCTGGAAAAGGTGTAATGAGAAGAGTGGTGACCATCTAGAAAGATAAATTCTGGAGCACAAATGATCGCTTGTTTTAATAGTACCACTCCTGTCTTCGTAGCTCTTCAACTTTTGGGGTTAAAATATAGGAGGCTTTATTCTTGTAACGACCAACGCCAAAAAAAAAAAAAAAAAGAACAATTAAAAGAATATTTTTTTAGTATTGGAAAATAGGCACAAATTTTTTCGAGTTCGATACCGAGTTCGATACCTGCAAAAGTTCTGATTTTTTCAATTCTTAATTCCGATTCCGATTAATCATTCCAACACTAGTAAATAATTAAAAACTTTTTTAAAAGTAAAGTATCGATATGATACGCCAGGTGCATAAGGTTGTTTGGTATGGTTAATGGGTGATTACTAGTGCTGTGACAAAAGAATATTCTTTTCATTCTTTTGACTCTCGGGTATATATCCGACACAGTTAGACACACTCAATACAACCAAGAACCACACTCGTCTACATAAAAACATATAAGATATTAACGGATATATGCTCAAGAGTCAAAACAATGAAAAGAATATGCTGTTGTCACAGCCCTAGTGATTACTTTCGTGGTAAAGTATGGCCGCATTTGATTGGTTAGTTTAATTATGCAACACTGAAAAGATTTGAGGTTAGATATCAGCGGCGCATTTGACTTTAATGTAACAATATAAGGTTAGTGGTGGAAATTGAAGATGTTTTCTTGTTAACGTTTCGATCAGTTCTTTTTTTTATATCTCTCAGCAGATCAACAGAAGAAACTTAGCTAAGGAAAATTGATCCTGTTTAGGCCAGTTTATAAAGAAAGCTATGTTTAACTCACATACAGGAAGTTATTGTGGCATAAATACGGTTCTCGTCAGATCATTGAAGTTAAGCAATGTTGAGCCCGGCCAGTACCAGATGGGTGACCATTTAGAAAGGCGAGGCGCTGTATGTTCCACGAGGTAAAATACCAGGTTGAGAAACTGGCGTGGTCTATCCTTCACTCGAGGGTAGATGGGACTCTCTTAAGCAGTGATAGGCACCCCATCTAGTGATGGCGTCACGATAAAAAATACCTTTGATAGCCCTGGCGAAGCATCAAGTATTTAGCCACTGACAAGACCTGAATTACACTACAAACTCATGTAGTGAGTTCATTCTCGGCTATGGCCGCGGTGGATGGATGGATGAACAGGTTATGTTTTCAATCGTTTTTTAGTCACAATGTTTCACTTGGTCAAAATATCGTTCATTGCCCAATTTAGAGCTAATTTAATTTGGAGATATCTAGATTAAACGTCAAGGTCAGGGTCATTAAAAAATAAAAGTAACTTTTGCGATAACTTCAGTTCTAAACATCTTAGAGACTCGCTACTTGACCCATATTGTAGCTGATGACGTCCAATATCTTAAATTTTGACGGGATTTTAACTTCTTATGATTTACATATATTCTTGTTTATTTATGCTTTCATAGACTTCTGCATTTTATTAAAAGCCATTTGTTGGTAATAATCGAATATCGTTATTGACTCTCTTGTTGATTCGTTTCTATATCATTTTCTTTTGAAAAATTCTTCAAATTACTGTTAACATAAAATACTAGCTGTTCAGTCTCACTGTTTCCCGGGAGTATTTATACTTTCTTATTTGTTTTGTATTTCTGTTTACATTCTGTAATTTATTCTTCTTGAACCAAAATACGAAGTAATATCCAGATAAGATTTTGACCCATCCTTACGTTGTCAAATGGAAGCATGCAATCTCACAATTGATTTATGTTGTTGCTGTCTTGTCCCCGATGTGTGAATTTTGTTCCCGCGATGGACCTAGAATTGTGTGCACAAAGAAAAGACGTTTCACGCAAGAAAGAGTAAATCAATGGAGTGAAAGCGTCATTCTTTTTGTGTGTTTGGAGCTAAACCTTCCCCGACTTCGTATGCAATCACTGAATCTTAATACTCTTTGTGTTTCAGGTTAAAAAAAAATACTGCAATAATACTGACTAACGAGGATGGCTTCTTGCAGATTAGACAAAGATACCATTTTTGCGAAATCCGGCTCGCTTAACAAGCAAACAAATAAAAAAACAAAGGAAAAAAAGATAGGCTTGTGTTGTTCGTTGCCTTTCTTAAAAAAATTAAAACAGAACATTTATATGAATCTTCCTACGTCAAATAAATAACGTAGCCGAAACGTGGTCGTTTGATATGGGGTTACTGATTGATTGAGAAGGACTATTGTGAGATTTTCTCTCACAAGGTTTTTGCTCTCGGCAGAATGGAAGAAAACTAAACAGAAATTACAACAAGCTCACCTTAAGACTTTAACGTAAATTTTATTAAAGTAAAAAGGTATATGTTGCAAAAGATGCGTCATCTGCAGCTATCTGCCACTATGGGCTGGTAACGACCCCGAAAGGAATAATAGTTTGCCTTCGATAAACGCTGGGTAGAATTCTCACTGACGAAGTAGTGCGCAGGTTGAAGATGCGGAGGTGTCTTTCAAGATGGATGCTGCTAGCTGGGCATACACAAGGAGTCCTTCGATCAGTCCAATGGCGGACAAGGCAGGTAAAACCGTAGATCTTAATTTCGTCTGGACAGGCAATAAATTGTAGCACAAGCGTGCAAATATAAATTCGCCCTACTTAAGGGCATTGGTGATTGCAATGATAATGTTTTGCTTCACGTTTAGGCATTAAAACGTCTCAAAGCAGCAAAGTAATTTTCGTTGCCTTGATACGCGTGAGAAATCCACGTGTGTCCAACACTGCGTCTTTTCGGATTCTTTTCTGAAAAAAAAACTGAATTTGGCGCCGCGAACATTCTCGGCAGTTAGTTATAACATGCAATTTGATTGGTTAAAATAAATCCGTGGGCGGAGAAACCGTCCAATAAAAAGCTTACTTATTTCTGCAGAATTTCTTACACTATCACTTACATAGCCATTGACCATGATGTATCCAGAGAAGGAATATATTTGTTTAAAGTATTTGGATGGTCTTGGCTAAAGTAATCAAGTAAGGCAATGCAATAATTCCTTTTAATGAACCGTTGTTCATAATTGTAGCTGATAATATGCTTAAGCTTTAGGCTTTCGGCGTATATTTCGACTTCTCCCTAGGCTGCTATCGTCATCCGTATTTATGACTTATATCAGCCAATCATATTCTTCTGTGGAGGAACCCGGATGTATGCATATCCATTACACCAGTCTATAAGAAAGAAACCATATAGTTATTTCTATTTTACTCTTGTCAAGTTCACATGTTTTGATGACGTAAGTACTTTTTTGTTTGTTGTTGTTCGAATTTCTCTTAAAATGCGCGGTGATAGGGAACCCGGTGACTTATATCATCAAAATAAGTGAAACAACAGAAAAAGAAAATGCTTACTTGCGCAAAGTTCCAAGGCCGAACACAAAACTTTCCGACTGTTCCTAACCAAATGCGTCCCGTTTCGCTGAGGACGTGATGCTGCCGATCATCTTCATCTTCCTGATACACGGCATCGGCTGTAAGAGATAATGAAAAAGAAGAGAACCTCCGTCAGACGTTAATGAAGTTGTTAGAAAATCTGAAGAGTTTTGTTATAACTATTACACACACACACACACACACACACACACACACACACACACACACACACACACACACACACGCATTCATATATATATTCATATATATATATATATGTATATATATATATTCATATATATATTCATATATATATATATATATATATTCATATATATATTCATATACATATTCATATATATATATATATATTCATATATATATATATATATTCATATATATATATATATTCATATATATATATATTCATACATATATTCATATATATATATATTCATATATATATATTCATATATATATATTCATATATATATATATTTTTTTACATGGGGTCACCACTTATCAAGGCCCGTAAGCCACTCGAGGATAAGGATTATTTTGTGTACAATAATCAATGGGATAATATCGTAGTAATAGTTGGTATTGGAGATTTGATAAAGCGTCTTACTTAAGGGGCGATTAATCAGGAATTTGTTTATGTTGGACTTGAAGACGTCAAAGTTGTAGACAGGTGGGAAACAGGCAAACGGATGAGAATTCCACAGGCGTGCACTTCTCAGAAAAAAGCTATGTTCATGGAATCTACGTTTTGTATTTAGGCACAGATATAGAGTGGGGGAAATTACTGACAGCGGTTTTAGCTAGACGGGGTTTTATCGTGAAGGATTGGCAAGGGGGGACCAGAGATTTGAGCTCGGACGAGCACTTGCCATGGAAATAACGATAAAACAAAGACAGGCTCGCAACGTTTCTTCTGTAGGAGAGAGGTTGCAGGGAAGAGAAGAGAGCATCCCCCACTAAGACACGAAGTCTATTTTGTACTCTGTCAAGGCAGGATAGGCTGTTTTTAGCAGCTCCTGCCCAGATATGGCAACAGTATTCCATCCTTGGACGTACTTGGCTTTTATAGAGATAGAGAATTGCATCAGTAGTGAGATATCTTCTGGAGCGGTAGAAGACTCCTACCATTTTCCCAGCGGCTCGGGCAACATACTTTATATACATGTTCCATTTCAGATCAGTAGTAAAGGTCAAACCCAGGAGCTTGTCAAAACATGAAGCCTCCCCAAGACGAGAGCCACCCATTTCAATTGATGCTAGATGAGGAACAGAGCGTTGATGATGTAAAGTTAGGAGCTTGGTTTTAGATGCATTAAAAGTGACCAGCCATCTCTTCCCCAACTGAACGACGCGCTCAAGATCAGAGGAGAGGGAATCAGAGAGAGCTTTGTCATTGACGGCCTTTGATATGTTGCTGTAGATGGTCGTGTCATCAGCATAGATGTCAACGAATGAATTTAGTATGTGTTTTGGTAGATCATTGATGTAGATCAGGAAGAGAGTTTGGCCCAGGATGGACCCCTGGGGGACTCCAGCATTAATACTGTGGTCCTCAGATTTCTGCCCATCAACCACTACTCTTATGAACCTATCAGAGAGAAATGATTTAATTATTGAGAAAACATTTCCAGTTATACTGTAGCTGGAAATCTTGTGAAGTAGGCCCTTATGCCAAACCTTATCGAAGGCCTTTGATATGTCAAGAGCAATTGCCCTAGAAAGGAAGCCTTTGTCGAGAGATTCACTAATCCTATGGGATATAACTGTTAGCACATCAACTGTAGATCTAGCAGAACGGAAACCATATTGCATGTCATTATGGGACGATTCCAATATTTTTCCCGATTACGATACAATTACCGGTTCCGAGCTAAATTCCCGATTCCGATACAATTACCGATTTCGATTCTTTATAAATCTCTAAGATTGTTATTTCCCCCAATTTTCGTAAAACATATGTTAAATATGCAGATATTTTCCTAAACGTCAAAATACACTCGTGGAGGATGATCTATCGATTTTAGCTTTATTGTTTTTTTTAATCAATAAATATTTATTATTTTATCAATATTACCAGCAATGGAAGATTTTACTTTAAACAAAATCAAATAAAAAAAGACAATTAAAAATCGTTTTGGCATCGGAAAATAGGCATCAATTTTTCTGATTCCGATACCAATTCCGATACCCCAAATCTTCCGATTTTTCTGATTCTCGATTCCGATTTTGATTAATCGTCCCAACACTAATACATTATATATATATATATATATATATATATATATATATATATATATATATATATATATATAATTTATTTATTAATTATTTTATTTAACTTGCAAAAAAGTATATATATATATATGTGCGTGTGTGTGTGTAATGGTTGTATAGATTGGTTTACTAGAAATAAATCTAATGAAACCCATGTGATTATTAAATAGTGCTAAATGGGGGACAGAGCTTATTATACAAACATTATTGGTTACATATGTGGATATATGTTTCAGTGGAATCCTAATTGAAGGAGACCACTTCATCAGACCAAAAAAAAAAGGAGGGATATTTTTTCATTTTGAAATGAAGCCTCGGAGACATATGTTGGAGCAGTGGCAGTTCACGTATGCACATGACGAAGCTGTGGCGCGAGTTGATTGCACAGTGAAAGTAAAGAAGGAAAATAAAAGTGGACAGAGATTTGGAACCACGTGGGTTGCAACAGCGAGGTAAATCACGTGCTGGCGAGAGATTTGAAAAGCGGTGGCAACTGGACTTAAGCAGAAATGTTGACGCGGGAGGAGAAAAAGCATGTGATCGACACGGAAGAGTTTGTTAACCACATTGGCAAACGAAGAGTCTTGTAAAACCAAAATGCAGGCATAGTTTGGAAAGTACCATGAATAAATGTCTTTTATTTCACTAAAAAAAGCGGAGTCGAATTTTTTTCCTTTGATCTGTTGCGAGACTTTTGTGCACAAGATCGAGTCTTACAATTTTTATTAGTTGGTTTGCAGTGAAAATTATAGATAATTTATATTAAATAAACATATAAAGTATTAAATTTGAGATTATATTATGATTGGCAGGGAGACCCGACGTTACCTGGGATTGAATGAGAATCAACAAATGAATCAGTGAAATCGCCTTGTTTTCGATCAAATCGATTGATTGTCTGCTCTAGTTGAGGACACACTGCGGTGCACCAGGACCAGGAGTTAGCGTCACATGCTTCCTCACGCTGACTTAGTCTACAATACATTCTAGTCTAAATTGCACTGCAGAGAACCTACCATTGATTTTATAAAATTATTTTCATATAATGACTTAAAGTAAAATTTTAAATACAAAATATTATGGTTCAATTGTGTTCTAAACAGAAACTTTAATTTCGAACGCGCCCCTATTTTATCAAAGAACTTACTGTTGATTTTATATGCCAGGCCCTTCTATATGTGCGGTGATAAAACATCTCAAATGTACTGGAGATGTTAGGCTGTATTAGGATGTAAACTTTGGTTAAAATCGGACTGTTCATTCTTTAGTCGGATTTTTTCGATTGTTGGTTTTTCGATTGTTGGTTTTTCGATTGTTGGTTTTTCGATTGTTGGTTTTTCGATTATTGATTTTTCGATTGTTGGTTTTCAATGCTTATAGTAGGCATTCCGATACTAAAACTTATCTAAAAATACTCCCAGACACATTTGTGTGAAATTTCATAGACAAAAAAAAGAAGAAAAAAATTCGGCCCAGCCGGAATTCATAGGGAACGATCTCATATACACAGACATACACACATATATCATGTTGGTGTAAAAACAATATCGTTTTCTCGCATATGTTACTTTTATATATGATTTCTGAATTAATTCATTGAGATATATATATATATATATATATATATATATATATATATATATATATATATATATATATATATATCATTTCGAAACGCATTTTTCGCTCTATCAAATCGTGTTATCCGTTACCGTTCAATCTCTTCATTCATTTTTTTTTTCCAGGCTTTTTGACACCATGGACAAAATTCAAATCCGCAGGATTTTCTTGTTCCAGTTCAAACTAGGCCGAAAATCTATCGAGACAGCTCGTTATATCAATGATGCGTTTGGCCTAGGAACCACTAACGACGTGTGGCACAACGGTGGTTTCAGAAATTTCGCAATAATGACGAGAGCCTCGAAGATGAAGACGATCACGGCCAGCCGACTGCGGTTGATAACGAATATTTAAAAGCCTTAATTGAAGCCGATCCTCGCAAAACCACACGAAAAGTTGCTGTTGAACTCGAGGTCGACCACTCAACAATCGTTCGCCATTTAAAGCAAATAGGGAAGTAAAAAAAGTTGAATAAATAGGTGCCGCATAAATTGAACGATAATAAAAAAAAATCATCTTTTTTAGGTATCTTTTAAATTTTTTCTGTGCAACAAAAACGACCCATTTCTCGAACGGATTGTGACGTGTGATGAGAAGTGGATCCTCTACGACAACCGGTGACGTTCGGCACAGTGGTTTGATGCCAAAGAAGCTCCATAACACTTCCCGAAGCCGAAATTGCACAAAACAAAGATTATGGTAACTGTTTGGTGGTCTGCAGCCGGTCTTATCCATCGCAGCTTCTTGAATCCGGGTGAAACAATTACGGCAGAGAATTACTGCTGATAAATTGATGAAATTCACTAGAAGCTCCAAAATATGAGGGACCATTTTTCCTCTATGACAACGCTCGCCCGCATGTTGCTCAACTGACCCTACAGAAGCTGAAAGAATTGGGCTACGAAACTTTGCCTCATCCGCCATATTCACCGGAGCTCTCGCCCACCGATTATCACTTTTTCAAGCATCTCGACAGCTTCCTGTGCGAAAAATGCTTCAAAAGCTGAGATGATGCCGAATCAGCCTTCAATGACGTCATCGCTTCCAGAACTCCGGATTTTTATGCTAATGGGATAAATAAACTCGTTTCTCACTGGCAAAAATGTGTAGATTCTAATGGTTCATATTTTAATTGATTAAAGTTTATTATGAAAGGAGTTTTTGAAGTTAAACACCCCAAAACGATATTATTTTTGCACCAACCTTATATAAGTAGAGATGTAATAACAACTTTGGAACAAAATAAGTTTCACACATGTTTCTAGGGGAGTCACAAATAAACAAACGTAATCCAACTAGCTTACTCGAATATCCTCTTCACCAATAAAATCGACAATTCTTGCTCCAAGCCCAGAACCTCATATTACTATTTATATTCTTATTTTCTAATTTCTATCATTTTTCATTTTCAAGTTAGAAATAAAAGTCTTTGCTCTTTAAGAATGCAGTGACGCAAACGATGACCCCATGATATTTAAATTTTCTTTGTTACTTTACCTAAAACTAGCATATTGCTACTTGGATGTAACGGGCTACTATTTGAGACCATGTTTACAATAGGACTATATAAAGAGTTGATGAGCAAGATGTTTGTTATCATTACATTTAAATTTCAACATATCCGTACAGTCAGAGAAGCAGGAAATAAGAAGGGAGTTTCAAAACCTTACAGTTCGAAAGAAGAAATTATTAGAGCAGAAAGTAAAGGAGTAGGATTTTGCTGCTTGTTGGATTAGTCGGGAATATGCACGTTAAGGAGGCATGTGCTATGAGTTCGTCAGAGTTCATTTCATTAACGTACTTGTAAAACAGATAGAAGAGTACAACAGTGCAGTAACTGGATAGGAATCGATGCTTTCGCAATCTCCAACCACACCTCTCCTGAATCGGCACTGTCTAGTGGTAAGGAGAATCCGGGATGACTTGAAACAATGCAGCACTGGTGTGTCAACGTGATTATGCCGTATTTTGGATAGGAATGCTATTGTAAAAACTACCTGATCTTGACGTAGGGCTTAGTTTTCAATTAAATTCATTAGTCAAACAGAAAGACAGATATCATATATAACTGCTGTATAGGTACCGCCAAAGTGTACCACAGAAAGTAAGTCCTCTCTATATAACATGATTTATCTGTAATATAATATTCATTGATTAAAGTGGTGTCCTGTCTGGTACAGCCATTGACGGATATGGCTCTCAATCTATCTCTCTCCCTCGAGGCATTCATGAATTCATTGTTGTTCATTTTTGATGTTGCTCATATGTTCATACTGCCAACGTATGTTTCTTGCTGTCATTCTCTGCTTCTTCTACTGAGTGAGGTGTTCTGATTTTGAACCCCAGTCACGCTGTTTCTCGGATAAAGAGTTTGATGTATTGCCACAGCTTTCTTTGTTGTTGTACAGACAGTAGGTTGCAGTTTCTTTCTGTCCGAGCAGTGCCCATACTTGGCGATTGTCCTGACCATTGTACCCAGAGGGATCTTCTGATCAGCACAATGAAATATGAAGCCATTAATAGAATTATTTCTGTTTGCTTCTGTATTACACCAGTCGTCTGCTTTCCATGATCTCACGTTACCCTGATCGTGAGGACTAATTGGGTTCTCGACCTTGCCCAAGGGTTTCGCACAGACTAACGTAGAGAAGGAGGCGCCTTTTTTTCCTTTGACAGTAATGTTGCCCCGCTACTAGAAATATAAGTATCATAATTTTTGTACCACTCAAAAAAAAAAAGAAGAAGAAGGAAGTCTAAAATAAACTGTTGATAAAAAAATCAGCATACGAAAATAATAAAAATGCTAGACTAAAGTCGTGTTTACATTATCGACTCCTTAAGATTACATTTCTATGTAGTAGCCATTTTAAAATGCAGATATACCTTGTTTAATAAATCTAGCAAAAATCAACCATTAATCAGATTTTCACGAAAATTTCGATACTTATTCAATTTTGGGTTAATTCATATTTAAAATGAAGTTTTGTTAAAAAAAAAATAAAAGAAATATAAAGAGAAATATTTTTTGTACATTATTCTCTCCTATATTTTGTTTCATGAAATCTGGAGAAAATATATTATAATTGATCAAAATTTCAATCGTTTATAAATTTCAATCGTTTATAAATTTCAATCGTTTATAAATTTCAATCGTTTATAAAGCTTAAGAGTTTTAAAAAGTGCATAATATCTATTTTTTATGTTTAATCAAACCATTCTTTTGTCACTTAGTGTGAATCCGTAAATAAAAATATTATGTTTTATTAAAAAAAACTCAAAACTACGTTTCTCCTTATTAATATATACTATAATCTATTGAATTGCAAAAAAAAAAAAAAAAACTAATTCTCCAAAATAATTAATTTTTAAAATTTAAAATGATATAAAATCTATTCTTCCAAAATGTTCAATTTTAAACATAGTATTTTTAGTAATGGTTTACTAATTTTTCAAAAATATTTTAATCTATCTATATCATTATAAAACTCTGTGGACTGTTCGGGCGTCCTTGCTTGCTTGAAGCTTGTCTTCGACGATCGGGCGATTCGATCTTTAAAAAAGGAATGGCAAGTTAATTTATATATATATATATATATATATATATATATATATATATATATATATATATATATATATATATGTGTGTATATGTATGTATATATATATATATATATGTATATGTATGTATATATATATATATGTGTGTGTGTGTGTGTGTGTGTGTGTGTGTGTGTATGCATTGGCATTTATTATGGAGTTGATTATTACGATACTAAATTGTATACTAGTTGCTTGTTTCATTCCTCAAATTATATTAATTTAATATAAGGAGAACATCTTTATGTGATCAATATATATAATAGACTAAGAAATGATTTATATGCTTTGGTTGCGATTCTAGCTGATGGCATCCAAGTCACACATATATATTTTTTAGTTTGGATCTCACTACCATATAATAGGTTTAATATAATTATCGATAGAAAATTGTCTTTCTAATAATAAATACGTGATCTGCATGAATTAAAATATCACGTTTAAGCGTATCTTACGACTAGGCAACGACGGGCGGCCTGCTAGTATAATATAAAAATGATTATTGCTAGCTGTAACATAGCGAAATCGACAGCAATTTCAAAATATATGATTTTAATACATTTTTATTTATCATTGATAACTTATTAATATGTTATCATAACATATTTATTGCGTAAGAAAAATATTAGTCCAGTGGACAATGAATACATATTTATTTTAAAATAATAAATTTAACATTTGTGTAAATATCAAAATCTAACAAAAAAATATAAAAAAAGACGTTAGTTTTATTATTTATACTTCGCGCTTTTGATCAAGCGTCGATATTAAATGTACGCACAAAATGATGACGTCATCAATTTTACGCTGCGAATTGGGGGTTTCTACTGCTATAATTTTAATAGCAGCCAAATCCCGAGTTCTTTGAATTAGAGTCTAAGATGGTCTGTTATTTTAATGAGAAAAAAATGGGTAACATATTACTAAGTCACTCGTTATGGGTTGCCATATTTATTATTTTGTTAAAAAGATGCAAAAAAAAAAACCGTATGCACAAGTGACATATAAAATGTATTTACAATCATATATTTTCAAATTGCTAGATTAGGATCTAAGATAATCTGTTGTTTTAATGCAAAAGAAAAAAAACAAACACCCTCCCAAAAAAACAAACAAACAAAAAACAAAGAAACAAAAACAAATAAACAAAAATCAAACAAAAACAAACAAACCAAAAAAAAAGCAAACAAAAACAAAGGAACAAAAAAAAACAAATAAAAAGCAAACAAAAACAAACAAATAAAAAAAACAAATAAAAAAACAAAAACAAATAAAAACAAACAAAAAACAAACAAAAACAAACAAAAAGCAAACAAAAACAAACAAACAAAAATAAACAAACAAAAAACAAACAAAAAAGAAAGAGAAAAGGAAAAAAGCATAGAAAAATGCCCAATCGCTTACCTCGACACCAAGGATTGAACAAAATATAAATATCGTCAGGATTCTTGTATCGATACTTATCGATTTCCCCCTGGGGGTTTCGATGTGTTGTATCGACGAACAGCTGATAGCGACCCACAATGCTGTCAAAAGCGGAACTGACACGCATCGATACTTTCTTCTCTTCAATACTCGTGATTTCGTAACCCCATTGATAAGGTTTCAATTCCTGCACGCGCTGTACCGACACGACGGTTCCTTTGCTTTGCAACGGGCGACTTCCTGCAACAGAACAACAAAAGAAACATGTTAACATTGAATGACTTGGACGCATCTGAAACAACGAAGCGTTCATTCAATCTGCACGTTTAGCAGTGAAAATGCTGCTTGATACTAATGGCATCACATATCAAGGCCAAAAGCTATTCGAGGACAACGGTTACTGAAATTGTCAGTTGGAAGATGAACAATAGGAGGATTGGCTTAATTAAGAGAACGACTCGACAAGTATTTGTTTATATTAGATTTGCTAGCGACTTTCTTGTAGTTAGTGCGGAAGCAATCCCATGGTATGTTATGTTGGGAATTTTGGCTATGGTCACAGCGTAGTAACTGTGTTATGTTGTAGCAGACAATGCCAAAGCTCTGAACAATTAATATTTTGTTAACTCTTATGTAGAAAAATTACGCAGGGAGAATGTTTTGAAAGAAAGGAATGTTTAGCTAAAATATTTATGTTAAAATCTAACGGAAATTTTTTTTTAACTTAGATTAGGAATGCTTATGAATAAAATATTTCAGAAATATTCATGTAATAAAATAGATTTAGGAATTCAATTTTATATAAACAACAGAATTCCCATGGTAACAAAGAAAGAGTAGTTTTTTATATATAGACTAAAGATACAAGAGAGAGAGAGAGAGAGAGAGAGAGAGAGAGAGAGAGAGAGAGAGAGAGAGAACGAAGGAGACATCGATGAGAGAAGGTTGACTTTGTCTGCGGTGGAAGCATTCGACTGAGTTAACAAAGAAACAATGCAAGGACTAAAGGGAAAAGCATTGTAAATCCCTGAGGGAAACACCTAACAGTGAAAATGAGAATAAACGAGGGGGGGAAAAAAAGAAGTCCTGTTGTTACTGCTCCACAGTGAAATGTTTTCTTGCAGTGTCCACAAGACGAAAGGAGCCCCAACCTAAGATTAGTAGTCCGTTATCAAACGGTCATTATGTGCTTATGTGTCATGTTTGTTGAACCTGTCTGAACTAATGACTGTTCCCTTGGCTCTGTTACGTGGTACTCTGTTTGAATATGTGTCACACACACACACACACACACACACACACACACACACACACACACACAACGAACATTTATAATCACTAAAACCTTGGATATATCACGGGCCTTTGACAAAGTCTAGCACAAATGGCTGCTAATGAGAATTAAATCGTACGGTATAACTGGACGTATACTAAATATAATTAGATACTTCTTAGACAAAAGAAGCATACAGGTTGTCATTGGCGGACGTACATCTATAACATTAATGCGGGGTGCATTCATAGGGAAGAACAAATGTACATAAATCTAAAACAATGGCAGAATCGTTAAAAAATTACCTCCAGACTATAGTGGAATGGAACCGCAAATGGAGGGTATATAAGAGCTAGGCACGTCTAAGGATGGAATACTGTTGCCACATCTGAGCAAGAGCTGCTAGAAAGGACTTGACCTGCCTTGATAGAGTTCAAAATAGACTTCGTAGCCTCGTAGGAGATGTCCTTTTCTCTTCCCTGCAACCTCTATCTCACAGAAGAGATGTTGCGAGTTTGTCTCTGCTTTATCGTTATTTTCATGGAAAGTGTTCGAATGAGCTTCAATCTATGGTCCCCCCTCGCAAAACTTTCACAAGAAACACTCGTCTAGCTGTAAACACTATCAATAATTCCCACTACTCTTTATCTGTGCCTAAACCTAAACGTAGATTCCATCGCCTGTGGAATTGTCTTCCGTTTTCCTACTTCCCAGCTGATTATAATATGGTTGTCTTCAAGTCCAACATAAACAAGTTCTTGATGAGCCGTTCTACTTAAGTTAACAAATTTACCAAATTTCCATTACTAACGATTACTATATTGTCCAATTGACTACTGTACACTCTTAACCCTTATCCTCGAGTGATCTTGATAAGTCGTGAATCCTATGTAAAAAAAAAAACAACAAAAAAAATTAATGCTAGTAAAACTAAGCTGCTCTCCTTTAACAATTACAAGACGCCTCTCCAACACCCTATATCCACGACAAATAGCACCCTACTTGAGAATTCTACCTTCAAACTCCTAGGCCTAATATTTGCGGGCAATATGAACTGGAAAAATATATTGAGGGCATTGCAAAGGCTGCTGCAAAGAAAGTGGTTCCCTCTATCGAGCTAGATGACTAATCACACCTGAGAGTATCCTGTATCTCTACAAGGCCACCATTCGCCCATGCATGGAGTATTGTTGCCATATCTGGTCTGGTGCATCTACCACTATTCTCTCCCTCTTAGATAGGGTGCAAAAAACAGTTGTCAATCTAATCAGTCCCACTTTATCAACTAAGCTCCATCCCCTGTCCCATCGTTGCAATGTTGCATCACTGTGCTTGTTTTACAAATATTTTAATTGAATATGTTCTGATGAACTCGTTTCACTTGTACCCCCTCGGCGTACATATCCCCGACAAACCCGCTTAGCAATAAGGCCTCATCCCTTCACTGTTGTTGTCCCTAAATGCCAGAAAGCTTTCTATTCTAATAGTTTCTTTCCTCGAATAGCTAGACTTTTGAATTCTCTTCCTGCTGCCTTCTCCCCTGGCTGTACTGATATACAGAAGTTTAAATGTTACATAAACAAATATCTTGTTAATCTTTCCTAGACATGGCCCCAAATAGTAGCCCTTACGTCCAAGTGGCGATATGCTTTCTAAGGGGTGAACATGAGTAAAAAACAACAAAAAAACTAGACGATACGAGCATTGGTTTCATACACATGTATATTATATAGACTAAATGTGCAAGAAAACACGTATATAATAGCGTTATATACAACCCCATTATACAACAGGTATTGTGTCCCACAAATGAAATATTTTTAGAAAGAAACTTTGTTCATGGAAGGTTTGTTTAATTTTAAATGAAGATGAAGAAAGGACATTCTTTGTGGTAGTGGTAGTTAGATGAGTTCTTGTTGTGAATAGTTTACGTAAGAGAATAGAAGATTGAAGCTCAGTCAGGCATAACTATTGTGATGCCCACCTTACGGATTACAATGAACCTTTCCACTTACTATAAGGACCGGAAAAATATATTTCTCGTCATTATGCAGTCTTGGTAGTCGGACTGCCGTATAACATTTTTTTTTCTTTATTTGTGGTATTTGCTTTTCTGTTCTTTGTAACAACGGTTGTTAGA
>NC_136511.1:43428571-43481071 GCF_053919585.1 Euprymna scolopes | reverse complement strand
CCCAAATTTTTGAGTGGCCTTGTGCCTGATTTTTTATTTTGTAATATTTTCCACGAAATAAAAATAATATATACCTCAAATGGCTTGGAAATGTTGGCCAATAACGAAAATGTTTTATGTGGTTTAGTTGTTTCGTGTTATGGCACATCAACCATATTCGTGTTATTTAATGCCAAATCAGGTCATCAAGTACTTTAATGGAATGCACTTAGATGAACTCATAACACTTGTGCTCCCTTAACGTACATACCCCCGACTAATCCGGAGAGCAGCAAAATCCCACCTTTTCACTGTTGAGGTTTTTAAATGCTGAAAAGCCTTCTACTCTAATAGAGATTTTCTCTCGGACTGCGAGACTGTGGAATTCTCTCCCTGTTCCCTGCTTCCCTGGCTGTACTAAACTGCAGAAGTTTAAATATAATGTGAACAGATATCCCGCTGCTCAACTCCCCAGAGTCCTCTGTTAGACATGATCTCATTAGTAGCTCCTTAAGTTTCCAGTGACAATAGGCCTTGTTTGGGTGAAAAAGAGTAAAAAAATTGAAAAAATATTTATGTTTCAAATTCTATATTTATCCATGGTGTTTGGTTTGGTTGTTGTGTAAACGAAAATTGTTGCTTTTTTTTTGCTTTGCAGAACATGATTGAGTTTTGCAACAGGACGAGGAAAAAACAATAACATCAATGTTTGTTGTACTTTAGACCGGGAAACCGGTATTTTCAGATAGCCTGATCTGGTGGTATAAATGCAAAAAAAAAAAAAAACAGTAAAAATAAAGGAAAAGAGGAAAATATTTTTTCTTTCTTTCGTCTTTTTTTTTTCTATTTGCGAAAATCTGAAAAGATGCTGGCTGTTGCTATGACTACGAATTTAAACGAGATGACGTCGAGACGCAACGCTGCCAATTAGTGATGAAGACGTTTGCAATATGAGTAAGTGTGAAACGGACGCGTGTCATGTCGGCTCTGCTCGTAGCATTAAGCAAAACCGTCTCGCCTTATCTCTCGAGGTTTTTAATAATAGCATTCTATCATCTCACCATTTTTTTAGAAGTTACCCATCATCATCATCGTCATCAACATCATCATCATCATCATCATCATCATCATCATCAGCAGCAGCAGCAGAAGCAACAACAGCAGCAGTTTAACGTGGACGGCTTTAGAAAGTAATTTCTACTCTAACCTATGTAAACGTTTTCGAAAACCAATTTGACCAATTTTTCGATATTTGTTTTCCGAAGGGTCAAGCTTCAAAATAATACTGATCTCGTGGAAACCGTCGCCGCTCTCGAAAGGTTTAGGCATGCATATATGCAAACATACATGCATACATTTATACAGGCAGGTGAGATATATATTATAGAAGATGGCATTCCAATAATATATTTTTAAAATATAATATTATCAAGAATTCTTCATAAGTTTTGGTTTCGGTTTCGATTATAGCTGAAAGAACTAAAGTTATATATATATATATATATATATATATATATATATGTATATATATATATATATATATATATATATATATATATATATATATATGGGGGGTTATGTATATATATATATATATATATATATATATATATATATATATATATATATATATATATAAGTGTATATTCATGAGTTTTGGATTCGGTTCCGACTCAAGCTAATAAAACCAAGTCATATGGATATATTTTTAATTTTTTAAATCACAACTTTATAATATATAAAAATCGATATTACATTAACTCTATAATATATATATATATATATATATATATATATATATATATATATATATATATATATATATATATATATATATATATACGAAATCTGCAAGAATTTAAATATCATATTTAAGAGTATTTAACGACCGGGTTATGCTGGGCGTCCCTGCTAGTTCAGATAAATACTACTGCAGTTTCATCAAAAGAGCTACAATCATATCAGAGCGTCTCCATTTACGCTGAATATCTACAGAATGCCACGATCAATATATTACATATGAATGAGTTCCCTGTGGAATTTCCACAGGTTCCGCTAGTTTTTATTATTATTGTTATTTAAGTCCATTTGCACGAGCGGAGACAGCTGTCTTTATCATCATCATTATTATTGATTAAAAAAAAAAGAAGAAAATATTATAATCGGCGCCCATGGAAACGTCGACGACATTCCTTTCCAACAATAATTGTTGACACGAAGACAACGATAGTTCATCACTGCATTAATCCTCCCTAAACTTCCGCCAGCGTCGTTTTTCTAATCGTAACTAGAATCAAACGGAGCAGATCTCAAAGATATTCTCTCGCAGAATCCGACTATTGTTGATGTAACAATTTGTCATGCTGAAGACGTATTCTATCAGCATCTCCATCTGTGTCTTTTGCTACGGATGAAAGCGCAAGAGAGACTGAACCAGACATGTAAAACCAGGGTAACAGTTTTTGTCATAAAGGACTAGGTACGGGCCAAATAAATAGCGGATGTTCAAAATGTATAAACATTTTGACCCCTCCTTTTACTTAAAAATGCACCAAAAATCAGGAAATCAACCGATTTTAATGAAATTTTCAGTATTTATCAAATAATGATCGCGAAATATAATGAATACATTAATTTTTTGAATCCGAGGGGAAATGTATTATTTTTTATTACAAAAAAAAAACGTTTACAAAAGTCATGGTTTTCTGTTGTAAAAAAAAAAAAAAAATTCAAGCATTCATTTCGGCTTTGTTTTTTTTAATGAAAATAAAGCATTGTAAATTATAACAATTAAAAAAAATTAATTTTTACAGGAACATAAGGAAAAAAGCACCTAAAGTTCGTATTAATGAAATCGATATAACTCGAAGAAAAATTAATTTTTCGAACTAACGATATTATCATTGAATT
The DNA here is from genome assembly GCF_053919585.1 of Euprymna scolopes. Lineage (NCBI taxonomy): Eukaryota > Metazoa > Mollusca > Cephalopoda > Sepiida > Sepiolidae > Euprymna > Euprymna scolopes. Next base: position 43,478,182 of record NC_136511.1, on the reverse strand, counting down.
AAGCATCGGTTATTTAATATTTTCCCGCAAAATAAAAAAAAAATATTTTTAATCTTTTTTACGGTTACATTTTTAACGTAATCTTTATATGCAAGATTCTAATATTTATATTGCAGGCAAGAATGTATAATCCTCAATTTAAGATATTTTCATATAATCTCGGAAAATAAAGTAAAAAAAATTAAATTGAAAAACAGAAACATACAAAAATAATTAAATTAAAAAATGGAAAGAATTATACAAACGTTCCATGTCAGTAAGTACGGATGCATATTCTTGTAAAGAAAAGGGGGAAAATGGTCGATAGGCCGGAACATTGTTAAATAATAATGATATTATGTCATTAATGTGCTTCCGTACTTCTTTGAATTTCGCCACCATGTCTTTTTTTTTGTTTTGACACAAAAAAAATCTTGTTGCTACCATGGCCACATTTTTGGATAATTATTACCCTTTTTAGCCAAAGTTAAATACATTTATTGTATTAATTCATTATTGTAAGACTATAACTTAATACTTCACTTGGAAATAGTTCCAAAAAACATATTTCTGTTGCCAGAAAAATGTAAACACGATCTTTGTCATAATGAATTTTTATGTGAAATATACGGTTTTTCAGATTTTAGATAAAATTATTCCATGTATTTTTTATTTCACACGCTATTTTTTCTTTGAGAAATTAACTTTAAGCTGTAATCTTTTAAACATAATCAAAAAGTAACCGAAAATTAAAAAAAATATCATGATTAGCCGGCGTTCAAAACCAGGTCTCATACCTAAGCAGCCCGTACCTATAAAGGACTCACTGTAACAGTCACAAAAAAGACTTTTTTGAATGAGTTATATATGCTTGTGATTATTATATAGATTTTTATCATATAGGGTAGAACGATAAAATTGTTGCCCTAGAAAAGACTACATGATTCCATTTCCCTTTAATGAAAACTAGTTTTCTTTTTTTTTCTTTTTTTTCAGACCATCTACTGGTTAGCCAGTTATGTACAAATCCCGTTCAACGAGCGAGATGTTCAATGAGCTAGATCAAAGATGCGCCACTGTACAATGCATGCTCTCTACCGATCCAAGTTATGACAACAGGACCATTGCCAGCACTATCAAAATGCAAATCCGGACGGCTCAACACTTGAGAACACAGCTCAACAAAGTTTCCGGCCACGGTTATGGTCTTTGATGTTGTTTCTGGTGAGGGCCAAATCATGCCACCTCACATCTTCGAAGTTAAATTGTATTTGGATGTTCTGAAGAGTGTGGTCATCTCTTGGTGCAATTAGGTGGCCGCTGGCAGACCCTCGGTGTAGCAGCAGGACTCGGCGCCGGCCCACAAGTTCAAATAGACCTAAGCTTGGCTTCAGAAGGAGAGCTACAACTTTATACCCTTATCTCATTGACACCCCCCTTTACCCCCGGCCTGAACCCGCTGGACTACTTCGTTTGGACTAACTCGACCCCAGAACACCACCAACATGACCTCCCCGCCACAACACCAAAGCTAGCCTTATTACCGTCATCCACCGAGTCGGCGCTTGTAGAAAAAGCATTCTCCTAGTTCCGGACCCATATCGAGGTGGTTATTGAGGCTGAAGGTGGCTACATTAAATAGATGTCAGCTCTACTACATAATTAAGTTATTTGAATTAATTTTTTTCAATAAAAATTTAAAAATAAAGTTATAGTGTTGTTTTCTTTAGGGCGACAATTTTATCATTCCACCCTGTATATTTGTGGCAGTAATCAAATGGTTAAATACACGAGTGTTCCAAGTTCGAATTCAGTTCGTTCCACAAAAATCAATTTTACTTAGGGTGTTGGCAATCTGTAACGTAGTCATCTGTTTCACTCTAACGGTACCAACACGTTGCATGTTCACTCGGTCGCAAAAGAAAATGATAACATCGACGCAACTTATCCTGGTGGAGGTAAAAACGGTAATTATTTTGTCATTTTCCGTAACCAAAACAATTATCCACTATCAGTACAGAGTATCAGTTTTATAAAGTTCGACTTTTCTTCAGAGTAGAGAGAGAGAGAGAGAGAGAGAGAGAGAGAGACAGACAGACAGACAGACAGACAGACAGCAAACTTTTGCGTTTGCAGGCCGTCATTGGCCAACCTGTCAGCGGCGGTTTCTTTCTCCCTCTTCCGCCTTTTGTCTCCTTGTTCCGCTTCCGTCTTTTCTCGAAATATATATATACATATATATATATATATATATATATATATATATATATATATATATATATATATATATAAATTTCGAGAAATAACAAATAGGATCCCGAACAGAAGTGTGCGTTCTATCCCAACCATTATCAATGGACCAGAGGTCATCTCGTCAGCGTCAGACAAAGCCAAACTATTTGCAAAGAACTTTGCAGCTAATTCTACCCTATGCGGCAAAGGCCATCAACTCCCCATATTTCCTCCTATAACACAGAACAAGCTAGGTAACATACAAATATCCGTGCATGAGGTCGCCAAGCTAATCAAGAACCTAGATTCCAGTAAAGCAACTGGCCCTGATGGCATCCCAATTATAGTGTTAAAAAAGCTTCAACCAGAACTTGCTCCCATACTTACGAAACTGTTTAAGCGCTGCCTTAAAGAGAAGCGCTTTCCGACTCCCTGGAAGACCTCATCAGTTTGCCCTGTATTTAAGAATTCAGGTGATAAGTCATGTTTCTCTCAGTACAGACCAATAAGTGTGTTATGAGTAAGTTGCTGGAATCCATATTAAATAAAGAAATAGTCAACCACCTCAGCAGGAATAACCTTCTTAGTGACACACAATATGGTTACCGCTCTGCAAGATCTACCGCAGATGTGATGACAGTTATATCTCACAGGATTAGTGAATCTCTTGACAAAGGCTTTCTTTCTAGGGCAATTGCTCTTGACATATCAAAGGCCTTCGACAAGGTATGGCATAAGGGTCTACTTCACAAGATTTCCAGTTACGGTATAACTGGAAATGTTTTCTCAATCATTAAATCATTTCTCTCCGATAGGCTCATAAGAGTAGTGGTAGATGGACAAAAATCGGAGGACTGCAATATAAATGCTGGAGTCCCTCAGGGGTCAATCCTGGGCCCAACTCTCTTCCTGATCTATATCAATGACCTCCCTAAACACATACTTAAATCATTCGTTGACATCTATGCTGATGACACGACCATCTATGGCAACACATAAAAGGCTGTAAATGACAACGTTCTCTCTGATTCTCTCTCCTCTGATCTCGAGCGCGTGGTTCAGTGGGGGAAGACGTGGCTGGTTACCTTTAATGCATCCAAAACCAAACTCCTATCCTTACATCATCAACGCTCAGATCCCCATCTGGCATCAATTGTGATGGATGGCTCTCGTCTGGGTGAGGCCTCGTGTTTTGACAAGCTTCTGGGTTTGACCTTTACTCCTGATCTGAAATGGAACAACCGTACTATTGCCAAAGTCGCTGGAAAGATGGTGGGATCCTTCTACCGCTCCAGAAGATATCTCACTACTGATGCAATTCTCTATCTATATAAAAGCCAAGTAGTCCAATGATGGAATACTGTTGCCATATCTGGGCAAGAGCTGCTAAAAACAGCCTACCCTGCCTTGACAGAGTACAAAATAGACTTCGTGGCTTAGTGGGGGATGCCCTTTTCTCTACCCTGCAACCTCTCTCCCACAGAAGAGACGTTGCGAGCCTATCCTTGTTTTATCGTTATTTCCAAGACAGGTGCTCGTCTGAACTCCAATCTCTGCCCCCCCCTCGCCAATCTTTCACGAAAAACACACGCCTGAATCCACTGTGAAAAATTTCCCCCACTCTATATCTGTGCCTAAATCAAAACGCGGATTCCATGAACAAAGCTTCTTTCTTAGAACTGCACGCCTGTGGAACTCTGTTCCGTCTGCCTGCTTCCCACCGGACTACAACTTGGATGTGTTCAAGTCCAACGTTAACAAATTCCTAATGAACCGCCCCCTTAAGTAAACACTTCATCAAATCTCCACACTATCGTAATGTACTTGCAATAACCCTTATCCCTGAGTGGCTCCCGGGCCTTGATAAGTGGTGATCACTGTGTAAATATATATATATATATATATATATATATATATATATATATATATATTTATTTATCATAGGTTATGAAAAGGAAGGGTTGCAATGAGATAGCTTCGAATTTGGGGGTATCAAAACCAAAGCAAAATATGATGAAAGTAAAAATAAAATAGATAAAGCCCATAATTTATTATACCATTCCACACTCACCTTTAAAATAACTTTTTACGGGTTTTGGGGTCTGATGAAAACTAATATCACATTTAAATTTTGGGCACACAAATGGTTTTCTGGATATTTCTGGATATTAAGACATTTTTTTCCTATGTATTAATGGATTTCAGTGGCCATCAACATTCTTAATATGGCGAGGAGGTTGTAACACACATACGCATTAGTGCTTGTTCAGTTCGGGAAAAACCTGGCCGCCAGTGAAAACATAAGGATTACATTGGATAATAAAGGTTTTAATTTCCGGAAAACTACCCCAAATTTGAATGTAATATTCGTTTTCAGCATACCCGAAAACCTTTAAAAGTCGTCAATTTAACGATAAATGTTGAGTTGCAGTTAAAGTAAAAAAAAAAAACATGGACCAACAGATTTTATGCTTGGTGGACAATCTTTTGTATGGCAGCATAGTAAGGCTAAAAAGAAGCAAAAGGTTTCTGCTGTTAGCGCAGAGAAACGATAAGAAAAAGACGCAAGTGTGATGCTACGACTTGACCGAAACCCCAGTGCCTTATCGGTGTAACTAGCTTCCAAGAGATTCGACCCCTAGGCCAAGCGGGGTGGGATTGAAGCTCTCTGATAATTGTGATAGTACTTCCGCACACTGAGCCCTGATTATCTTAGATACATCCACTAGTAGATATCAGTGTGTTGGCTGAATAATAGATTGAACGCAGCGGCCAAACTAAAATGGGAAATAAGTATTTTAAGTTAAGATTCGCTTTAATATTTCAATTGGCAACAAAACAAAATGTCAACCCAAGAGGTTGACACGTTCGAGCCTGACTAAAAACAAGAACGTGATATCGCACTAGTCATTCGGAAGGACTGGTTGAGGACAACCAGTTTGGCCTAGACAAGTGACCAAGTATCTTTTTGCGAGAAACGATGTGGCGGGAGTTAATTGGTAGATAATAAGAGATCGCATCCCTAACTGACCATACTCTGAGTATAAATTGCACGACACAGTCATTTTTGGTCAGTTCATTTTCGTCAGAAGGTGCAAGAGGTGTGACGTGTTTTATGGAAAAGAACGAGATAAGCCACGTAAAGTGGCGAGAGTTACTGAACATAAATGAAAGAAGTCAGTTTTTCGCTCACAATTGATGAGTAAACCTCAGCCAGCAAAAGACACGCATGCGTATGGAACAAAAAGGTGAACAAGGAAAAAGTCCCTCTTGTAAAAAGTTCTGGTGCTATGAGCATAATATCCAAACTTTACAGAACAGCCAGGCTTAAATTTCTGTGCACTTTCGAGTTTTATCATCGATAACAAATGATAATCATCTAATCAAGTTCTCTGAAATGTTTTGACATGAATTATTGTAAATTATGTATTGAGTTTTCATAATGTACCTATTTACTATGCCTCCCTACGGGACAGAGTTAGACACCAGGGTCGTTTTTTAACGTGGAGAAAAGGTACAAAAATAAAAATTGTCTCAGTCGTGAAGGATTTCTCCTCCACCGAAAGAGAACAAGAAATAGAAGTGCAGCATCTGAAGAACAGATGGTATTTATTTGCTCTCCCACCGAGCAAATTAGGCACAAGGCCGATTTTTAATGTGAGGAGTGAAGGGGAAATGGGGACCAACTCCCCGGGGAGTAGGGGAGCTGGATAGTGACAATTGGTATGAAGAGTTGCCCCTACATTGACCAAGGTCTTATCTGTGGGGTCGCCCCCACATAGGGTCTTTGCTTGCAGTATCTGCCGGAACAGATGCTACACTTCCCGAAGGCCAAGAGTTTTCATAATGTAACTGACTGTAACTTCTTTGATAATAAAGATGGTAATAACTCGAAAAACGTTGTGTTTGTGACGTTCTAAATTTTCAATCGGTGGATTCAATGTAAAAAAAAAAAAACTTAGGATAGATAAGAAATTCTAAAAACTTTTCCGACCTCCCTCGTATTTTGATATCTTCTTCCTCTGCCCACTTTTTCAAAATTGTTATCAATTCAATGTTCAAAGAAAAACGAACGTGAGGATAAATGAGAAATTCTCAAAACTTTTCTGACGTTTCTAGCATTTTGATATCTTCTCTCCTCCTTCTTCTTCTCCCACTTTTTGATGAGCCACCCCCTAAAGTAATCCAATTTACCGAACTTCCACTACTAACAATTACTACGGTATGTCCCCTTTGACCACTGTACACTCATTAACCCTTATCATCGAATGGCCTCCGGGCCTTGATAAATGGTGACTTCTTTTGTAAAAAAATAATAAAAATAGATAAATTCTTACAACTTTTCTGACACTTCTCATATTTTGATATCTTCCACCTCCTCCTCCTTCTTCTTCTCCCACTTTTTCAAATTTGTTGTCTTTGTCGGCCGTAAATCAGCTTCCAATGTTTGGCATGTCTGAGGTAAATCCTCTTTTGCATGTTCTTTTATTCGTGCATTTTATTCTCCATAAATTGTGCAGAAATTTTTTAAACCACTTCAACCGTAAAGTTCCTGATTTCGAACTCAAGAAGCGATATGTACCTCTAGTACGTGTTTTTACGGCTTTCAGCGGTGAAAGTTAAATTTTTCCCCCGTAAAATAAATTTTAACTAAAATTAAATGTTGGCGCACACACACACACACACACACACACACACACATACACACACACACATATATATATAATTTAGTTCGATGAGGAATTCCCACTTACTATTAAATTTCAGAGAATTAAAATCCATGTTAAACATTCATAGCAAGAACTCATTTTCTACTATAATTTAAAAGAACATTTCGTCTCTCCTTTGGTGGAATTCACATTACCACGGAACTGCCTCCCTGCAGGCTACAACATGGCCGTCTTCAAGTCAAATGTCAACAAATACTTGCGATAAACCATCCCCTGAAGTAATCAAACTTGAGTTTTAATAAAAAAAGTATATCTTCTTTAATAACGATTGTGAAAAATTGAAAAATGTTCAGTTTATTCAATGTAAAAAAAAAAAAAATTCTAAACTGGGGATCGTAGATAAAAAATTCTCACTACTTTTCCGGTACACACTGTATTCTGATATTTCCCTTCACCCCACTGTTTCAAAGTTGGCGTTTGTGCGAGTTTGCAATGAACCGTATGTTTTATTTGTATGGACTTGGCCATCAAGACTTAGTAAAGCAACTAATCTAGGAGAAAGAAACACCCCAAAATAAAACCAGTAATTTTATGCTTCTCCCAGCATTTGTTTCAGGTGTTTCAGTTCGCTCCATGCTAGGTCAATAATTCTTTTTTTAATCGTTTATTTATTTATTAATTTTTTTATTAAAATAGCTAGACAAGACATGAAGCTATTTGATGTAAGAATATAAGAAAAAACGAAAGATGATTATCGTAAAGACAGAAGACGCGCGTATTGTCTGAGAGCATGCGGCTCATTGCCAAGCTTATTTTGAAACTGCGCGCGCGTGCGTGTGTGCGTGCGTGTGTGTGTGTGTGTGTGTGTGTGTGTGTGTGTGTGTGTGTGTGTGTGTGTGTGTGTGTGTGTAGGAATATAAAAATTCAATGTTCATCGGTACGGAGAATTTTTTTTTTTTATCTATTCTTAGTTTAGAAAAAAATTTTTTACAAAAGAAAGAAAGAAAGAAAAAAAACCATCAACAACGTTACTCGATGAAAGAGGTTTGGATATATTTCCTAGTTAGCAGACTTCAGAAAAGAAACTATACCAAGAAGATTTCATTCAAGAACAAGAGAAGCATGCATGATCCTCCTTCAGTGCACAGTGAACGAGGCATAAAAGAATGACTAAGTTCAGCCCCCCTCCATTTAACTCCAAAAGCCCCCAAGGAACGTCAAATCCGGTTGAAAATGAACAAACGGTGCAGTTTTAGGCCTTAACATATGTAAATTTGAGTTCTGCACCATGCAAAAAAAAAAGAAAGAAGTTCATCATTTGCCCCCCCCCTATTTAGCCCCAAAAGTCCCCAAGGCATTAACATATTTAAATTTGAGTTCAGCACCATGCAAAACTGCTAAATAGACATACACAGAAAATTTTGGACAAATATGGTAAAATAGTCCAAAAATTGGAGTGTTTTCATTAGCCCTAAAAGAGCCCCTAGGGCACACCCAAAAGTTATCGCGAAATATAGACAAACAAAATTATATAGAAATCTGTTAGTTACAACTTTTCAGAAAGTTTTATAAAAATCCAAGGCTTCATTTTTTTAATAAGCATAAAAGTGTCAATTTTAGCCATTTTAACCCGCCGGGCACCCCCAGGGGAACACCCGGTGTTTTCCCGGAAAATCTGTTCTGTTACTTTTTACTCATATCATGTTTAATGTTTGCACAAAATTTAAAAAAATTCCAAAACGTAATTATTGAGAAAAGTGCGGACAGACGAACGGAAGAACGGACGAACGAACAAGGGTGAATTTACATATCCACCCTCCTTTTGTCGGGGGGGGCCAAAAATCGAAAGGACGACAACCAAAGAAATTGGTTGACCAGATAAGACTTGATACTGGCCTGACATTTCTGATAGCTGAAAGTGTGCTTCCCCACCCCAAATAAAAAAAAGACGTAATACGTGGCAAAATTTTGTTCTCAAACATGAAGCGAAACTCTCTGGACTATTCACATGTCATGTAAGTCATTGGATATTCAGGCAATTCTTTTCTTTTGTCAGTTTAAAAGTTAACAATTTTGGCGAAAATCAATTTATTTTCGCCGACGCCATTTAAAATAAAATGGTGTCTTATTACTCGGTACGCGACTTGCTGATCTTAATTCTTTTCTTAATCTGTTTTCTAACAACTGACAACTCCAGGTGATAACTTCAAATATTATTTGAGTTCGGTTATCTTTTTTGTTGTCGCCGGATTTTAAAAAAAAAATTTTTTAAAGAACATTTTATCCTTCGATTTTCTTGGTCTTTTCTTTCTTTGACAACCGGACGCGCCTCCATTTTGTTTCTGATTAGTTTAAAATGAAATGAATTACTGTTTTTTTTTAATCCAAATATTTTCATTTATTTATTTGTGGATATCTTCTCACAAATGTCCATTAGGGATTAAAAAATAAAACAGAATCGTTTTAATGTTTTGATTGGCAAATCCGGATGTGTTTTTGATTTTCCAATTAGTTACGACGGTCGATCAAAATTTTATTTGCACGTTTAACTTCCTATTTTCAAAAATTATTCATTTTCATTTTTCTTTATAGTAAAATATTTAGAGATTTATAAAGAATCGGAATCAGTCCTTGTATCGGGAAAGTCTTTGAATCATCTCATCACCAATATATATATATATATATATATATATATATATATATATATATATATATATATATATATATATATATATAACAAGCTCATTCAATTTTTCAAAAACTCTATAAACCCGTTAGGAAGGTATGCACAATTTTAATTATTCGACAATGAGTACAAATAAAACAAGAAAAACCTTATTCCATGGAGTTTTGAAGAATGCAATTCTTCTCATCAAAGGGAAGAAGTTTGTAAAATATACAAAAGATTTTGCAGGTTAATGTATCACAGGAAACAAACTATGAAATTTACCATATTTGCATTAAAAAAAGTAATTTAACAGTCTTTAGACAGTTTATAAGGATTCAAAGAGATTGGGAAAGCAAGAAACGGGGAAAAGGGACAAAAAGGATCGAATGAGAAAGACGGTAAAATCCAGAAAAGGAAAAATGCGGAAGGAATCCATTGCAAATCCAATGGTAATCCATAAGGAAACAGAAACATAAATATAAATGTCCAGGGTAAATGGAATTTCAAGGAAAAGGCATCAGGCCATCGAAAAGTGAAGATATATATATATATATATATATATATATATATATATATATATATATATATATATATATATATATAGGAAGAAATGTAGGTCAATTTTTTATCGTAGGGAAATGCATTACATATTGTTCATTAAAAAGTGTTTGTTCCTACGTCTGATGAGAGGCCATTCTTGTGAATATTTTTAAACGATATAAGGTTTGAAATTTTCCGAATGGTCGCGAAATATTTGTAACGAACAATGAAAATACTCTACTTGTTGTAATCAATCCAACCTTTGTTGTCTTGATTTTGTGAAAATATATGAATGCCCGATTACAAAAATTGGTAATTTGGAAGCCTACAAATTAAGTCACTTTATACTGACTTGAAATTTATTGGTATATGAATGATTACCGAATTCTCAATTATATAAACATAATATAATTCGGAATATTATATATATATATATATATATATATATATATATATATATATATATATATATATATATATATATATATATTTGTGGCACACGCATGGTTATTTATAAGGTGTTCGCAAATCGCAGAACCATAGTATTATTCAGAACAGCCGAGGGTGAAAAATTTGCATAATGAATCTTTGATGGTACATGTTGTTTCAAACGAAAATCCAATCTTTGCGATGTTCGCCCAACATTGAATTGGTTATCTTTGCATCAATTGGCTTCATGTCTTGTCTGGGGAGATTTTCATAAAAAGAATTATCAAAGCAAATGAACACTTCACGTAGGCAAACAATTTTCATGTCTTTGTAGACATATGAGGTGCCTTTAATAAGTTTCCAGACTTTTTTGTACAAACTTTCAAAATTGCTGCAGAGTCTTGAAAATTCAGTATGTTTTTACAATACATCTTATAAGATGACTGGCCAATTTTTATGATTTCAGGTTCAAATGAACAGCTACATTAGGAATTGAAATACATCCTTACCTGATTGTCACAGCTGGTGAATTTCACAAATGCAATCTGGACGTTAGGACACTTTAGAAGAACGTTATACAATAAAATTCTGTTTTAAACATGTAAAAATGCCACAGAAATGTATGGAATACTTCAGACTGTTTTTGAACAATATTGTATGAATCGAGCAGCAGTTTTTACGTGGTATAAGAGATTCGAAGAAGGCAGAGAGTCTATGAGGGATGCTGAGAGATTTGGGAAGAGTAAGGAAATCAGAACACCAGAGTTGATTGGCCAAATAAAGAATTTCATGTATAAGGACCGTTTTGTGTCTATAGAGACAATAAGTTCACAGTTTGATGTCAGCGTGAGAGCTGTACACACAATTATTTACGAGGAACTGAAAATGCGGAAGATTTGTGCGAAGTTTGTCCCAAGGGTGCTCTATCCTTGTCACAGACTATTTAACCAAGATGAGCACCAAGACAGTTCTTCACCTTCCATAGAGTCCAGACATTGTTCCCTGTGACTTTTGATTAATCCCTAAGCTCAAGGAAAACCTAATAGGCTGTTGATGAGCTGAAAGAGACTGTGATGAGGGTCACTGACACGCTCACACAAGAGGATTTCTATGGCACTTTCCAGAAGTTGTTGTAGCTGTTCAAGAAGTGCATTGCAGCCGAAGGAGATTACTTCGAAGGGGACTAGAATTTCATGTGTGTACTATCTATAAAAGTGCTCATACAAAAAAAAAAGTCTGGAAACTTATTGAAGGCACCTAGTATAATTGTTTTATCTTCTATTGATTCTGTGTTTACTTTTTTCTTATCACGCATTGGTTTGTATTTTATTTATAAACGTGAGTCTATCTTATCTGTTGCAGATATTGACAATGTGATACTCTAAGAAAGCCACTCCTGTCATGGACGTGCGTCAGAAGCAGAGATGCGTCATTGAATTCATGGTAAATGTGCATTGAAAATGGTTGTGACTATGTAGAAAAATAAATTATGGGCACAAGAGGTCGTTAGTTTGAATGGTACCACTCTTGTTTTCGTAGCTCTTCAACTTTTTGAGTAATAAAAATGGGATTTATTTTTGGAACGAACCTCGTACGGCCAAGCGCGCCCAGACATCCATGGACAGCCATGGTTTATCGCTGGCAAAAGTATGAGAAAAGTATTGAGAATGGTGATTACTGTGATTCCTGAGTTCTACTGTGTAGAAAAATTAATTCTGGCACTCGTTTTAATGCAATCCCATCTTCCTAGCTTTTCAATTTTTTAAGTGCCAAAAAAAAAAAAAAATAATAAATAATAATAGGAGACATTACGCCGTGATTTCAACTCTAAACGTAACAGACTGATCACCTAACAGACGGCGAGCAGAGATTCGGATAAAGGTGCGTGAAAAAAAGTTCTTACACCTTTTACTCATATTTACCCAAAACAATTCACATTGCCACGTCGACGTAAAAGTCACTTATTTGGGATTATACCTAAGGACTATGTAGGGAGTTGAGCAGCGAGATATTTTTTCGCATTCCATTTACATTTTTGTATGTTAGTACAGTCAGAGAAGCAAGAAACAGAGAAATTTCCAACGTCTAGCAGTTCAAGGAAAGAAACTTTCAAAATAGAAGATTTTTCGGCATCGGGGGCCTCTACAATGAAGGCATGGAATTTTGCTGCTTGTTGGCTCAGTCGAAGGTACTTACGTCGAGAAGGCACCAGTATTAACGAGTTTCTCAGAACACATACTATTAAAGTATTTGTAAAACAGGCACAGGGCTTCAACATTGCAGCGAGGGGACAGTAGTTGGAGCTTGGTAGACAGTATGGGAATTATTACGTTAGAGCCTCTTTTCCTGGTTGACAATGCAGGACCTATTAGATTGGGGACTTTTTTGGGGGGGGCGTTTTTCAATAGAGAGATAGATGGTAGATGCATTGGCCCATGTATAGCTACACTATTTCATGCATGGGCGACTGGTGACCGTATAGAGATGCAGAATATTGCCAGGTTTAAGTATTTGTAATGCGGTAGGGAGAGCTTATATTGTTTGCAGCAGTCTTAGCAATGTCTCCTGTGTATTTATTCTAATTCGTGGTGCTTTTAAATGTTAGGCTAATGAGTTTAAATTATGAACTCAACTAGGGTCTTATTATCCATGGCAATCGTAACTTCTGTTACAAGAACCATCAGAACGACGCGTGTATCTAAAAGAAAAACAGATAGATAGATATACCGATACTTCTTATCACTATACCCAACAACAATAGTAGCGCTAATTCATGTTTTCCGAACGGCATCCAGACACGTCTTTTCTGCTTGGAGTATTGCAAGCCAAAGCGGAAGGATGTATCCGTCTAAAATCACGTGATTTCGTAACTGCCGCCAGGGGAAGTCTCTGACCCTTTCAAATATCACTTAACTTTTTAAATTAAAACTAGGTTTGTTATGTAATATTTCAATCATAAGCCTGTCTGGCAGACGAATTTGTTGTTTCAAGCGTAAGTTTGACGAACGAAAATACTATTTGAAAGTTTAGCGTGACACCGACGAAATGCAGTTTCAGTCTTAAACAGGTCAAATCAAGCGACGAACAGAATCTCTTATAGAAACGAAAGGAAAAAATACAAAAAAAAAAAAATGAAAAACAAAACGAAAGACATTTTCCATATAAAAAGAAGATAGATAACCGATAATTTCCCATGATCAAATCTCATTAACTAAGGACAGTTCAAGCAGGGTTATCGTCCTTGCCAATGAGTAGTTCTAAAGCTCTCCTCCCGTCTCGTGGTCATGTATTTCTCGCTTAAAACTTCAAAAGTCGTCTGGTTGAAGATATCTGAATTGTGCCAAGATTACACGTATGTCACCTACCACTCGGCCGAGGCGGCAAACGCTTCGTTTACACAAGTTCACCGCTTTTGCGCTTATTGAAGTCAACGTTCCGAGATCTTGAGGTCAATAGTTCATTCCTGTTGTGCGCGTTTCCTCTACTGCGATTCTATTGCGGATTTAATCTCAAACTTTTGAATTCCAACTTTCGAAGTCACGTTCTGCTTTATCTTATTCCCTTAGATACATTGTTCTGCTGAACTAGTTATTGAGACTGAATGCAGGATAACAGGTTATCTTTTCTGAACGCAAGATCAGGGACGTGAGATCAAGTCATGGAATTGTAGTGTGAGCCCTGGCATGAGAAAAGTAGACCCTTTGTCTCACGTTCTATGACTCTGGCTAACAATTAATAGTAAAAAGGAAGTCCGTATAATCGTATTATTTGAATAGTTTTGAATACTGTTCTCATCTTGATTGTTATTTTCACAACGTTTCGGTCGATATAACCTCCGACCTTCTCCAGGTGTATCTTGTCGAACTCGGGAATCTTTCTGTCGAACTCGGAAATCTTTGTGTTGGGTTCGTAGTGGATAAAATAATTGGTAAAATTAAGTTGTAAGTTACACTCTTCTGGAGGTTGAAAGTTAGCCAGGTACGTCCAAGAATTGAATACTGTTGCCACATCTGGGCAGGAGCTGCTAGAAATGACTTGTCCTGCCTTGATAGAGTTCAAAATAGACTTCCTAGCCTCGTAGATGTCCTTTTCTCTTCCCTGCAACCTCTATCTCACAGAAGAAATGTTGCGAGTTTGTCTCTGCTGTATCGTTGTTTTCATGAGAAGTGTTCGACTGAGCTTCAGTCTATGGTCCCCCCTCGTCAAACTTTCACAAGAAACACTAGTCTACCTGAAAACACTATCAATAATTCTCTCCACTCTTTATCTGTGCCTAAACTTAAACGTAGATTCCATGAACAAAGCTTCTTTCTCAGAACTGTACGCCTGTGGAATTGTCTTCCGTTTTCCTGCTTTCCAGCTGACTACAATATGGTTGTTTTCAAGTCTAACGTAAACAAGTTATTGATGCGCAGTTCCACTTGTTAACAAATTTACCGAATTTCCATTAAGCAATTACTATTTTGTCTAATTGTCTACTGTACACTCTTTAACCCTTATCCTCGAGTGGCCTCTTGGCCTTGATAAGTGGTGATGCCTATGTAAAAAAAAAGTTCAATCCTTAGTGAGGGCAACATTCAGAATACAATTGCGAATTACTTAGGAAATTCTTCTGGCTATTACTGACGAATCGAGTATAATCCCGTGGATTAAATAAAGGGTTGCGTAATAGATTGTGTGCCGAATCCAAATAATACGAATAATCAATCCTCATTTAAAAAATTCGACGTATGAACGCTTGCTTGCCTGAATTGTTCCATCGTGTTTGTAAATCCGAAACTTTGACCTGTTTACCTTTTGTATAATAGAGAAAGGGAATTAATGTAATACGTGTGTGAATACGTTTGTCTTATTTCGTTAGTATGCAAACATATGTTGAATCTATGTAAGAGAGTTGATAGTTCTTTCTTCCCTCTGTCCAACCTGTAGATGGAGGAGTCTTGATTTAAAGCCTGTTGCGTCATCGATTTTTTTTTGTTTTGTTTTTTGTTTTTTACCAACTTCTGGCTATTACCCGACGATTTCAAATATGGATGTCCTAGAAGATTTAAAAAATTTTTCTTGGTAGTGGAGGCGGTTAGAAGGATTTCAATATTTGGACGTAATTGTAGACAAATCACATAACCAGTTATTTTAATAATTGGGACGAAAAGAATCTTTCTAGTCATTTCCAGTGTAAGGGGTTTGGTCGACATTCGCCGATGCTTGGTATCACAGTCGTGATGTGAGCATAGGAAAATGTTTGCCAACCCCTAAGAAAAAATAAAAATAAAACGATTATCAGAAAGAATATTAAGGCGAAGGCGATTTTAAAAGTTCAATATATGACTATTATTTAACAATAGAAAGAAAGCATGAATCATGTTATTTGTTGACGTATTTTTATATCTGCGTGAGTTGATTCAGCACGAGTCTCAAGAAGGTAATAAAGTTTGTAAGAACATAACATGTTCAGAAAAGGAATATTTTGGCAATAAAGTTAATGTTTGTAACTTCTTGTATGGTCGCTAGAATTCTCTCTCTGTATATCTATATATATAAAAGCGAAAATGTATGTATGTATGTGTGTATGTTTGGATGTCTGCTAAAAACTTTCGACAGACGCGACAAAAATTCACAAACTCGGTATCACATCGAAGCTCTATCCTTTGCTCGAAAAATATCGAAAAATTGGCAAAAAACGTTAACTTTTTCACCCTGAAATCGACAATTTTCGACAGGGGGGAGTCAACAAAACCGGTCCTCTCGTGACAATGACCAATTCTATGCATGCGTCAGATGACGCCGTGACCTGATTTACTTTAAATAGTTGAAAAACCGGACAAATTTCATTTATACCGCGTTAGCTCAGTTGGTTAAGGCCTTGGTTCATTATCTGAACGTTTTGGGTTCGAATCGTGGTGTAAGATGGGTTTTTTTATCGATTTTTTAAATTTAAATATTGAACCAGTGTTATTTAAGACATTTTTCACGTAACGTTCGTTTTTCTGGTTTTTTTTTTGTTTTTTTTTTTGTTTTTTTACTTCGCTTATTCTTAGCGACACCCAAAAACACCTGGGTACCCACCGATTTTTTAAATTTTAATATCGAAACAAGCTTATTTAAGCCATTTTTCACGTGTTCGTTTTTTCTGTTTTCATCGTTTGTTTGCCTTACGTTAGTTTTTTTGTGTTTTTTTTTATTGTTTGATCGCCGCGTAGCGGGGAAAACAGAAACTGGCTTCCAGCGCAAAACTAGGTCAAACATTACGCAACTTGACGGTGTCGCACCTGCTAATTTAGGTTTATAAACGTCAACAACACACTTATCAATTCATCTGTTCCCGTGGTCGAGGTGGTTAGGTCGCACGGTTTTTTTTTCCATTTCCTTTCCACCTCCGCGTCAAACATTCGGGGTTCAAGCCTACCTTTATACTAAAACTATTTTTTTTCTTTTACACCTTCAAACAACCGGCCAACGTTTTTTTTTTAACAGGGTTGTTTTAATCTACCCCCCACCACCACCAACACACACCTCCAAACACCCGGGCAACGCCGGGTACCCCCGCTAGTACTTATATAAATGAGCCTTGCAATAATAAGCCACTAATTTATTGCCAAAAGTGCAATGTAACTCTTTGTATGAACTGTTTTGTTTCTTACCATAATTTGGAAAAATTTATCCTCAATGCCTCTTGATTTCTAAAACATATCACATGTATCCAGTGTCCTATTTGTAGGAAAAGCAATATTTCGCTTTCTAAATTAAATAACTTTTTCCTTTCGATCTGTGTATTGTAACTCATTTTTAGCCATTACACAAAGTTTCAACTAAATAGTAAAAAAAGAAGGTATTCTGGGACTTGAGTTAAATTTACGCGTTTTATGTTATTTTAAAATAACAATAAATGACGAGAAAGTTATTTGAAGGTGAGACGTGACCAGAAGACCGACCGACAGAACCTTTCATATGAAGCATCGAACAGAAAAGTAATAAGAAAATATCCAATTATACGAAACAATTTTCTTTTATAAACATCACAATCATCATTGCCGATATTTTTTATTGCCGCCATTTTATCATTGCAATTATTCTTATTTGCCGCCAAACACACACTATACAAAACAACAGCATACAATACAAAAAGCAACACACAATACAAAACAAGACATTACAAAAACAACATACAATACAAAAATAAACAACACACAATACAAAAAACACACACACAATACAAAAAACAACACACAAAGAAAGAGGAAAACATGATATAAATTCTTTCCTTCATCATTATCGTGATCCATCTTGGAGCCGTTTAATCATGATGTATCCGAGGTCGCGCGTGCGCTGCATTAGTTCGTACAGCATATCTTAGGCAAAAATTGTCTGGCAGCGCCCACACCTCTATAGGTTTCAGAGCACATACAGCACCTGATTTTATCAAACGGCCAGAATTTATGTCGCTTAACTTGTGACAGAAACCAGTGTGTCAACTTAACTATGTCGTATATAGATACATAATGTATAATAGATGGTTAATAGTTTGTATTAGACCCGGTATTAATACAATCATTATGCAGATACCAGTCATGGTTATTGGCCTGCTTTCTGCTTTAGCTGAAGCAGTGGTTAGTAGAGGTATGATAATGCTATGCTGATGCTCAGGGCCGGTTCTCTGATTATATGCTCCTAAAGACTCAAGTATGCCCTAGTACTAAAAATATTATGAAAAAGGGAAATAGTCTGAATATGATTGAAATCTCCACCCCACCACCAATATGGATGCCGGGAGTCACATCTTTATATTTAAACTTATGTCTGAATTTTGTCCCGCTATTCCATATACATCAACTGTTCATATTACTTTGTTTCCATCTGGGGATTATTCTTGTCCTGTTTCAGTTCGTTTTTTATTACTAAAACAGTCATTGGCGTGTAGAGGTCTTATGATACGCCAGGCCAACGTCTTGATTTTATACCCTAAAACTCAGATATAATTCCTAGTATAACCCTGTCGAGTTAAAAATACTGATTTAAACATAAATATGCAGCATATAACTATAATCAAAGGCAATAAGTTAGTTCTACTTAGATTTATGAGTTTTTTTTTGTTTTAACTTATTTTTACATGTTTTTCTTACGATTAAATGGAGTTTAACCCCGTCGAGATAAAAGGAAAGATTTAAACGTAAACAAACACAATAACTATGACCAAAGGCATGGATACTTTTCTACTAAAATGAATATTACGAAGTGACTGCCTTGAGGAGCGATACTGCTTCCCATTTGGGAGGTTAAATCCCCTAAAACCCTGAGTAAGACCGGGTAAATATGCTGAGATTGTCCGTTAAACCTTAATTGAATCTCGGACAGTGGTAGGTGACCCATAAAAAGGGACGATTGTTTATTGTATTTGATAGAAAACAGACAGATATTTTTATTGTTTAAAATAATGACAGGAAATGTCAGGATAATATAGAGACGAAATTATGCGCTTGTTGGCCTGGGGGACTCCTGCTCAGACATGATGAGGGGTCATCTTCAGGGCGTGGGAGGAAGATTTAATTTTGGGTCTCAGATTCATAAACTACGGACGACCGATGAGGCGCACACACGCAAAATGGATCTGGGTATTTTTAAAAAAATATATATTTTCACCCTAAACAAGGCACATTGTCACTTTGTTGTAGGGGCCTACTATCAGGGATATAAGCATCAGGGGTAATGTGTAGGGAGTTGGGCAGCAAGATTTCGGTTCACGTTACACTTGAAGTTTGCATGTCAGTACAGTGGGGGAAGCAGGGACCCGGAAGGGAATTCCAAAGTCTAGCGGTTCTGGGGAAGAAACTACTGGAGTAGAAGGCTCTCTTACATCTAGGGATCTCTACTGTGAAGGGGTGGGATTTAGCTGCTTGTCGTGTTTGTCGGGGGTATTTACGTCGAGGGGGCACAAGTGCTTGCAGTTCGTCAGAGCATTCACCGTTAAAGTACTTGTAAAAAAGGCAGAGGGATGCAACATTTCGTCGATGGGGCAGAGGCTGAAGATTAGATGGCAGTTCAGGATCTATCAGGTTGGCGGCTCTCTTTTGAACCATGTCTAGGAGTGAGAGACTAGGGGCAGATGCACCAACCTAAATATGACAACAATACTCCATATATGGGCGAATGGTGGCCTTATAGAGGTATAGGATACTTTCGGGAGTTAACAGCTTTCTAGCACGGTAGAGGGAACCCACCTTCTTTGCAGCGGTCCTGGCAATATTCTCAATGTAATTTTTCCAACTCATGTTTCCTGTGAACGTTAGGCCGAGGAGTTTAAAAGATGTAATTTCAGATAAAGAGTCTTTGGCTATTGCTATTGGTGGTAGGGAAGGAAATAAGTTTAGTAGCATTGAATGTGACCATCCACTTTTGACCCCATTCCACTACGGATCGGAGGTCATCCTCCAGTGTTTCTGACATTTCTTTAGATATGTGTTCATTTGTTTTCCTGTCGTGTCTGTTATAGAGCGTGGTGTCGTCAGCATATATACCCATCTCACAGACAATTTTGTCAGGGAGGTCACTTATGAATATTAGGAATAACAGAGGTCCAAGGATAGACCCCTGAGTCACTCTCGCATTTATATCATATTGTTTAGATGTATGACCGTCAAAGACAACCTGGATTTTTCTCTTGTCTAAGAAGGATTTAATTATGTTATGCATTCCTCCAGTGATACCGTATGACCTGATTTTCTTGAGAAGACCCTCATGCCATACCCTGTCAAAAGCCTTAGATATATCTAGAGCTACCGGTCTACCCTCCCCCGCTTTATCAAGTGAATGGTATATACGTTCTGAGATTACAGTTAGGATGTCTACTGTGGAACGGGCTTGACTAAATCCATATTGTTGGTCAGTTAGAAGTTTAGCATCTGTAAGGTGATGGACTAGAGCTTGGTTAATTATGGTCTCAACTATTTTGGCGAAGAGTGGGAGGAGGCTAATGAAGCGATAATTTACTGAGTCAGTTCTTTCGCCAGAATTCTTGAAAACTGGCACTACAGAAGCAGTTTTCCAGCAGGCAGGAAAGCAAGATTCATTAAGGCATTAGTTGTAAAGTTTGGAGAGTACTAGAGCTACTTCGGCGGCGTATTTTTTTAATAGCACAGCCGGAATGAGATCAGGTTCACATACTTTTGCAGTGTCAAGATTTCTTATGATAGCATGCACCTGAGAAGAGGTGATTTCCAGATAGTCTAATGTGGCATCAGTCCGCAAAGGAAAGTCAGGGAGAGGGTTGTTAGCAGGGTGCAGTGTGGAGTTTGAGGCAAACCGTCTGGCAAGCATGTTAGCCTTCTCAGTTGCAGAGCAAACAACCTCATGATTGTTGATTACCCATTATTTACTACACTGTTGTGAATTTCCCAGAATCGTGTTAAACTGATTGGTTTAGTAGATCGACCGACCCACCCCGTTACCTCACTACAAGAGCGAATACGCGGGCCGAATCGAGCAGATTAATCCAGACCTCCGTGTGAGAAGAACTAACCAAGAGATACCATCCCTACCCTGGCCGTCGCTATCACCGCCATCGTGAGAACAAAGAATAAGATTTTGGGAAAATCTTGATATTGTCTGGTGCAATCGAACTGAACGTTGTATATATGTAAAAACTTAATCTTTCATGAAATTAACCTTTTTTCTTTTCGTAGTAAGAAACCCTGAGTCTGTCTTTCTTTTTCTGGCGTGCATGCGAAGCTAGTTGCTTTTCAACAGAGATCAACACGGAGCTGAGACGCTGACCATGTGAGGGCTTTCCGGCAGAATAGATGATCACGACCAAGGCCAGAGGTCAATTGCTGACCTGAGCGAGAGATTCTTTCCCATACATTGTTTGTGTTTTCAATAATTTTACCGTTTTTTCTACAAATAAACGTAGTTTAAACCCGTCCATGAAAATATTTATTTAAACATAAATATACCAAATTTAACTCTTACTAAAGGCAAGAATAAATTACTTTTCCACTAAGATGAATAAGTTGGTTTTTGTATTTTAACATATTTAAAAAATGATAGAAAAACTTTTCAAAATTTTTTATTCTATTAAAATTTATATTGAATAGCGATGCTCTGTTATTTAATATTAATTTTTTTATTATTAATATGTACATAACATTTTATCACTTTAATTTGAATTTTGATATTACCTTATGTCAATGTAATATCAAATATATAATTATAAAACTCTGTGGACCTTGCTTGCTTACATCTTTTCTTCGACGATCAGACGATTCCATCTTTTAAAAAAGGAATGAAAGGAGAATATATATATATATATATATATATATAAATATATATATATATATATATATATATATATATATATATATATATATATATATATATATATATATATATATATATATATATATATATATATATATATATATATATATAGCGATTAAGCTACACTGAATATTCCGCGTTTCATCCACTCTAGGACTCCTTAGCCTGAAGAGTCCTAGAGTGTATAAAACGTGGAATATTCAGTGTAGCTTAATCGCCATATATATTTTATAAATTAATAACTAGCTCTACCTACGTATTGAGCACTTTTGAAGTAAATACTTAAAGTTTACGCATAAATTTATACTTTCGTATATTAATTTTATGTGAGTAAATTAAGTAGTTAATATATATATATATATATATATATATATATATATATATATATATATATATATATATATATATATTAAGGTATGAGCGTGGGGAGTTGTATGTTTTGGTTTCGATTCTAATCGAGCCATGTATTTATATATATTTTTTAGCTTGTATATATTAGGTTTAATATAACAACCAATAGATAATTGTCTCTATAATAATAAATATGTAATTTGCATGGATTTAAATATCATATTTAAGCCTATCTTACGACTGTCTAACGCCGGGCGGCCCGATAGTCTCTTATTAAAATTCAAAGAAAATGTTAATTTTTTTATATATTTCTTACACGCAATTGATGAGTTTTGATTGAAACTTGAAAAAAAACAAAAACAACATATTTTTCCTAATTTTCAAAGACTCATTGGATATATTCTGAATTGCATTTGAATAAAAAAAAACTTTTCTTTATTTTGATCTTTCTATGCAAGTAGTTTTGTAGGAGTTTTTTGTAAAATATTATTTTCAATGAATACAAAACCTTTGTTTAGGTTTTTAAATGGTTTTGCCGATTTTTTGAAATATTCATTGGATATATTAAAGCTGATACATAAATGAAATTTTGTTTGATGTGAACCTTTTTATTAATTAAACGGAAATGTTTCATTTCCATTTGAAAATATTCAATAAATTCTGTTTCACTAAGAAATGATGAAATAATCATTTTTCATTGATATGAAAAGCATTTTTTTTCTCAGAAAAATGAGAGAATTAGAAAAATAATTTTATAATTTATGAAAAAAAAGTAAATAATGAAACATTATTCTCTCCTACGATTTATAAGTTCGATTGAATTCTTTTTATTCAAAATATCGGAGGAATCTATTTTCATTTCCCAGTTATCATTCGTTGTGTTGAGGCAATCAATTTTAAAAGTCAATCTACCAGATCTTTAAAACAGACTCTTTACAGCATTCAGAGTTGATATCACTCTTTTGAAAAGCGACGTAAATCTTGAATACTGCCACAATATCCTATGGAATACAAATTCTGCAAATCAGAAAAGCAATATCCAGTTTAAAGATAACAATCAAAGTGGGAATAAAGCCAGAATAATTTGAATAATGATAAAATCAAAGCTCATCTAATAAATCCCAACAATCAATATTTATTGCGAAGATAATAAATATGCGATTAAAAGTTCAAATAACTTTAATAGACTTCGTGGCTTGGTGGGGGATGCCCTTTTCTCTTCCCTGCAACCTCTTTCCCACAGAAGAGACGTAGCGAGCCTGTCTTTGTTCTATCGTTATTTCCATGGCAAGTGCTCGTCTGAGCTCCATTCTCTCGTCCCCCCTCGCCAATCCTTTTCCAAAAAACACCCGACTAGCTGAAATCGCCGTCAATAATTTTCGCCACTCCTTATCTGTGCCTAAATCAAAACGTAGATTCCATGAACAAAGCTTCTTTCTAAGAACTGCAAACCTGTGGTTCCGCTTGCCTGTTTCCCTCCCGACCTCAACCTGGATGTCTTCAAATCCAACACAAACAAATTCCTGATGAACCGTCCCCCCTAAGTAATGACACCTTATCAATTCTCCAATACTATTGCTACATTATCCCATTGATTACTGTACACACAATAACCCTTATCCTCGAGTGGCCATTGGGCCTTGATAAGTGATGAACTCCATGTAAAAAAAAACTTTAATAATGTTAATAGTGAAAACTCCTCTAACAAATTCAGATATTCAGTTTCATAAATAAATAAGAATTTTTATTTTATGAAATATATTTCGGCAAGTATATAATCTGCCAAAATCTTATCCTTTAATTTGTTTTTTTTAATTAAACCCTACCAATCACACTATTTGCTGATTCATTTCATCATTAAATCTCATTTCAAATTGACCCCAACTGTCTTATCACTATGAAACTATTGTAAAACGTTGATATGTTTCTATCAAATCTTATTACTTGCATGCTAAATTATCAGATTGTTAACAAAAGATAATGATACAATTTTACTAATTGATTTACAAGTCACTCGATTAAATTCAAATCTCTATAAAAAATATGTTTTAATGTTGTTCTATATCTTGTATGAATATCTCAAGCAGTTCTGCTTATTTGTCTACAAAAAAAAAGCTTATTTTTTATTCACGGTCTGATCTGAACTAATATCCCACTGATTATTCATTTTGAAGGTCAGACTCATTTTAATTGTTTGCTTATGTGAGAGTTGTTGTTTTCAACTATCGTGCAATTTCTACGGGTTCTGCTGCTGCTGCTGCTGCTGCTAATAATAATAATAATAATAATAATAATAATAATAATAATAATAATAATTATTATTATTAATATTATTATTATTATTATTATTATTATTATTGTTGTTGTTGTTGTTGATGATGATGATGTTTATGATAAATATTTTGTCGCCAGATTTTGATCAAGTTAAAATTACGCATTCATGTATAATCCGTTTGAGACAGAAATAATGCAATTCTAATTTCCGGTTAAGTTTTATATAATGATTTTAATTACTATTGAGAGGGGGGGGGGGAGAAAGGAAGAGGAAGAAAGTGGGGTGTAGAAGGAAAAAGAGGGAAGGGCCGATTAAAAAAATGTTTGTAAAAGAAGGAAAAGAAGAGAAAAAGGGAATGCAAAATTGTAGAGAAAAGACGAAGAAAAGAAGACAAAGAAAAATAAAAGGGAAGGAAGAAGAAAAATAATGAATTCAAAATATTAGAGAAGAAGAAAAAGAAGAAGAAATTGAAGAAGAAAGAATGATTACAAAATATAAAAATAGAAGAAGAAAATGAAGGAACAGAAGAAAAAAAGGAAAAGAAAAGAGGAATAAAACGCCAAAAAAATGGAATACAAAATAGAGGAAAAACGACAAGAGAAGAAAATAGCAGAATAATGAATACGAAACAGAAAAAGAGCAAAAAAAAAAAAAAGAAGGGAAAAGAAAAAGTCTCAAAAACTGGAAAAAAAATTCTCCCCAATAAAAAAGAAAAGAAAAAAGGAATGGTAAATAATAAAATGCATTGAAAATCACAGAAAACAAAGATCAAACAACAATACCCCCTCCTCCTCAACCACAAAATGGCTTCCAATATTTACTTTTCCATTTGCAAATGTTTCGTATAAAGAACACATTCGTCTTTGTCTTTTCGAGAAGGCAATTCCGGCATGAAGTAATTAACGCGTCAAATAACCGATATCAAGAAGATTCTACAAAGCCCATGAGGAGACAACGCTTCGCGACTCTTTCGTATTTTACAACCAATTAAAAAGCTTAGAATGGCACTCGTAAGAGTACGTATCGCCATCAACGCTCAACAATAAAAAGATACGAGAACCGATATTCTTAAGATGATCCATTATATTTAGCGATGAAAATGTAATTTCAAACTTAATCGTAACAGACAAATAAAAATACTATTTCACATTTAAGCGCCACATGCCGATAAAAATGCTATTTTCAATTTTATCGTGACAAACCAACTAAGATGCTATGTTTTTGAATTTTTAAGATGAAGATTGATATTTTCTATTATTTGAATTATTTGGATTACTGTTCTCATTTTGAGTGTTATTCACACAAAGTTTCGGTCGATGTAATCTCCGACCTTCAGGTGTATCTGTCCAAAAAAGTTTATATGCTTCAAGTTTTTCGTATCTTCGAATATTTATTCAAGGTGGTTGGTTTAATTGTTTTGTCTTACGGCATATCAACCCTTTTCGGTTCAAACATTTTGGTAAAAGTTTTTTGTTTCTAGTTTTTTGTTTTCTTTATTAATATCTTCAAATATGTATTCATAGTTTAGTTTGGTTGTTTTGTGGAGGAAAGTCGTCGTTTTGTGGTTTTGTAGAGGAAAGTCGTCGTTGTTTTGTGGTTTTGTAGAGGAAAGTCATCGTTGTTTTGTGGTTTTGTAGAGGAAAGTCGTCGTTGTTTTGTGGTTTTGTAGAAAATGATTGAGTTTTGCAAATGGGTGAAAGCAATAACACCACTGCTTGGTGCATTTTAGGCCGAGAAGCCAATATATTCAATCTGATATGGTAGTACAAGCATAGAGATACGTCATCACTAAATGAAACGTAGTTCATAAAATATTAACAAAATATTGAATATTGTTGTCGCATCTTGGCTAGTGCATCTACCACTAATCTCTCGCTTTTAGATAGGGTTAAAAAAAAGACTTGCTACCCTAATAGGTCCCGCACTGTCGGTAAAACTCCGCCCTCTGTCCCATCGCCGAAATGTGGCATCCCTGTGTCTGTTTTACAAGTATTTTAGTGGTAAGTGGTCGGACGAACTCAAAGCACTGGTGCCCCCTTGATGTAAATAACCCCGACAAACCCAATAAGCAGACACCCTCGACGTAACTACCCCCGACAAGCAGCTAAATGCTACCCCTACACAGTAGAGTTCTCTAGGTGTAAAAAAGCCTTCTACTGTAATAGTTTATTCCCTAGAACTGCCAGACATGGGAATGTCTCTTCCGAGATTCTGCTTTCCCAACTGTACTGACATGCAGAAGTTCAAGTGTAATGTGAACAGACATCTTGCTGCTCATCTCCCTTCATAATATCCCTGCAACTTATGTCCTCGATAGTAGCCCTCTACTTCAAAGTGGCACTGTGCCATTGTTTAGAGTAAAAATGGAATAACACTAAAAAAAAAATATCCCACCCTTACACCGTAGAGATCCCTAGATGCCGAAAAGCCTTCTACTCGAATAGCTTTTTTCCCTCGATCTGCTAGACTTTGGAATTCCCTTCCAGTCCCCTGCTTCGCTGACTCTATTGACACACAGAAGTTTAAAAGTAATGTGAAAAGACATCTCGCTACCCAACTCTCTAGATAGGATCCCGGCAAATTTGGTCCCAATTAGTAGCCCCTTACGACTTAGTGGCCCTGTGCTTTGTTTAGGGTGAATTAACAGTAAGAACAAGTAAAGCATGCATGGTCCTCGTCAGTGCATAGTGAACGAGGAATTAAAAATATCATTAAGTTCAGCTTTAGCCCCCTCCCCATTTAGCCTCAAAAGTCCCCAGGGGATGTCAAATCCCGGTGAAAATGAACAAACAGTGCAGTTTTAGGCCTTAACATATGTAAATTAGAATTCTGCACCATGCAAAAAAAAGAAATGACTAACTCCATCATTTGCCCCCACCCCATTTAGCCCCAAAAGTCTCCAAGGCCTTAACATATTTAAATTTGAGTTCAGCACCATGCAAAACTGCCAGACATACACAGAAAAATTTGGACAAATATGGTAAAACAATTCCAAAAATGGAGTGTTTTTATTAGTCCTAAAAGAGCCCCTGAAGCACACCCAAGAGTTATCGCAAAGTATAGACAAACAAAATTATATAGAAATCAGTTAGTTACAACTTTTCAGAGTTTTCTAAAAATTTAAGGCAGCAATTTTTTTAATAAGCACGAAAGTGTTAATTTTAGCCATTTTATCCCGAAAGACACGCCTAGGGGGGGGCAACCGGAGTTTTCCCGGAAAATCCGTTTTGTTACTTTTTTTACTCATATCATGTATAATTTTTGTGCAAAATTTCAAAAAATTCTAAGACATAGTTATTGAAAGTGCAGACAGACGAACGGACAAAGGTTAATTTACAGGTCCACCCTCCTTTTGTCGGAGGACCAAAAAAATGAAAATAAAAATAAAATAAATAAAATAGAAATCTATTATATTATCATTAAAACTTTTGGGGCGTGACAAAAGAATTCTTTTTATCTTTAAATTTAATTAAAACTTTTATTGCGCGTATGTCTGATGAATGACATGTGAATCGATGAGGCACGGTTGTAGTTGAATAAGCGATGTGTGTTTTTACCTACTATCACTGAAACACCAACGCAATCAAAACACATAATAGCTCCAGTAAAACAATGATATAATGCTTAAAAAATACAATCACTAATTGACAATACTAAAAACCATTAACAACAACACCGCAGAAACGCCCACGTATCCTCGAAGCTATCAATATGAAATCCAAAACAGGGTATTTATTTGCTTCCCCATCGAACAAATTAGGCACAAGGTCGATTTTTAATGTGAGGAGTGAAGGGGAAATGGGGACAAACTTCCCGGGGAGTAGGGGAGTTGGATAGTGACAATTGTTATGAAGGGTTGCCCCTACATTGACCAAGGTCTTATATGTGAGGTTGCCCCCACATATAGTCTTTGCTTGTAGTATCTGCCGGAACAGATACTACACTTTGATATGAAATTCAAAACAGAATAAAACAGCACTATTCGTATTATTGAAGTATTCGGATTATTGTTCTCTTGTGAATGTTTTTGCACAACGTTTTGGCCGATGTAGCCTCCGACTTTTTTTCAGGTGTATCTTGTCCAACTCGGAAACCTTTCTATCGAACTCTGTAATCTGCACGATCTTTTTTTTTTTTTTTCAGATGGATCTTGTAGAACTCGGAAATCTTTCTGTTAAACCCAAGAATTTGCACGAAATTTCGAACGAAACTCTTTATTTAATCCACGTGAGTAGCATGCTCTCATCCTGTCGAGGAGAATCTTAAGTAATTCGCAGTTTTATTCTGAGTATCGCCCGCCCTGAGGATTGAACCTTTAACCTCCAGAAGAGGGTCACTTACAACTGAATTTTACCTGGTACTTCATCCGTTTGGCCCCGGGTCGTTGCGGACTTACTACTACTTCTACTTGGTCATGGCTGATGGAACGAGAGCATGCTACCCCTGTGGATTAAATAAAGGGTTCCATTCGAAATTCCGTGCAGATTCTCGAGTTTGGCGGAAAGATTTCCAAATTTGACAAAACGTCCCGTACAGATTATTTCAAGCAATTTTGAAAAAGTGAGGGCGATAAAGAAAACTATCAAAATACGAAAAATGTCCGAAAAGCAGAGAAAATTTCTTATCTAAAATATTATTTCACATTTAAGCGTGACAGACCGACAAAAATATTATTTTAATTTAATCGTCACAAACTAACTAAAATGCTATATTTCGGCATTTTTTTTTTTTTAGATGAGGATTGATAATTTGGATTATTTAGATTATTCGAACTACTGTTCTCATCTTCAGTGTCATTCGCACAACATTTCGGTCGATGAAATCTCCGACTTTTTTCGAGTGTATCTGTCGAAGAAAAAGTTTTTATGCTTCAAGTTTCTAATATTTATTCAAGCTGTTTGGTTTGATTATTTTATATGATGAAATATCTTAACATTTTGGTAAAAGTTTTTGTTACTATTTTTTTAATAAAAATGAATCTAAATCTAAATTTGGAAATCAATGGCTTGTCATCTCTAATAAACCTCGGAACTGCACAGAAATATCAGCCTGACATGCAAAAATATTGTCGACAACAAGAGATGTCAAATCTCGAGATAAAACATGAAAAGTGTTTGAATACGTGATAATAAATGTCCATTTAAAGTATTCTGATTTATGTGCCTTGCATTCGTTATTTTGCATTCAAATATAGGTGAACCATGTGTGTTACCTTTTAAACTTCAATTATCTATCATATAAAAGGCAGTTGTCTGTCTGTATGTGTGTTTGTATATCCAGCTAAAAGAAAAAAAAATACTACAAGATAAACATCCACAAAGTTGGTATTTTCTTGATCAACTGGCCCTGGATGAATACTATTTAAGATTTAAAAGAAATTATTTATTATTAAGATTAGGTTTCGTCACGGGGGTGGGATATCGGGGATTTTTTTATCCGTTTTCAATGTTATGCTGTAATAACGTTGTCTTTACATTTTAACTCGGATCCAATAGAAAGAATTTCGACACGAGTTTTCCAGTTGAAATAAAAGGCTTTTATTACCGGCCGTTTCCAGACTAACCCGCCTGACACGTATTTTCCAAGCCAGCGACAATATGGTCTCATTTCTGATTTTCTCTTCGGAGTCAATTAACAGTTTCTTAGTCTGCAGCTATAACCAGCTGTTTGTCTGTAATTCGTTCCACTTTATAGGGTCGTTTGAAAATCTTGTGGAAAGCTCGGATTGCACTTTGTTTGAAAGTTTCTGTCGTGCTGACACGTGCTTTAAAATCCCTGTTACGCCCATACATGGTTAACAGTCCCTGTCGTGTCGACACATGGCTAAAAGTCCTTGTCGCATCGACACGTGGCTAAAAGTCCCTGTTGTGTCGATGCGAACAGTGTAGAGTAGAAAGTGAACCTTCAGTTTATTTTCGCCAACCCCGTGACCCTCGCGCCCGCATTTGTTTTTTTAGTTCTCAAATTTTTGTTCTCACATTTACTGAGCAAAGTAGGGGGGGATTTCTGTTTTCTTTTTTTTTTACTCACGTTAATTTTTAACACGGCACATTGTCATTTGGACGTAAGGGGGTACTATTTGGGACCATGCCTAGGAAAGATTGACAAGATGTTGGTTTACGTTACATTTAAACTTCAGTACAGTCAGAGAAGCAGGTAGCAGGAAGAGAATTCCAAAGTTTAGCTGTTCGAGGGAAGAAACTATTAGAACAGAAAGCTTTCTGGCAGTTAGGGACCTCAACATTGAAGGGGTGTGATTTTGTTGCTCAGTGGGTTTGTAGGGTATATGTGCATCGAGGGGGCACAAGTGCATTAAGTTCATCAGAACACATTCCATTAAAATACTTGTAAAACAGACACAAGGATGCAGCATTGCGGCGATGGGAGAGGAGTTGGTGCTTAGTTGACAAAGTGGGACCTATTAGATTGAAATTTTTTTGGTGCCTATTGAAGAGGGAGAGACAAGTGGTAGATGCACCAGCCCATGTGTGGCAACAATACTCCATGCATGGGCGAATAATGGCCTTATAGAGGTACAGGATACTCTCAGGCGTGAATAGTCTTTTAACACGATATAAGGAACCCACTTTCTTTGCAGCAGTCTTCCCAATATCCTCAATGTATTTGTTGCAGTTCATATTGCCTGTGAATGTTAAGCCGAGGAGTATGAAGGAAGAATTCTCGGGCAGGATGTTATTTGTCATGGATATTGGTGATTAGAGAGGCTTCTTGTAATTGTTAAAGGAGAGCAGCTTAGTTTTATTAGCATTAAATGTTAAGATCTATTTACGGACCCATCCCACTACGGTCTGGTATGTCATTTTCTTGAGGACTTTGTCATTGTCTTGGATTTGTGTACACCCGCTCTTCTCTCGTGCATGCTATAGAGCGTTATATCATCAGAAAATATACTTATCTCGGACACAATATTATCATTGTCGGGATCTATCCATATAACATTTATCGTTGATTAGTTTTTTTTATATTTAGGTGACATTTAACTACTTACATCAAGTGGCTTTCCATAAAAAGCTGTTAGTAAATATTTTCATACACGGAATTAAGTAAGAGAAAATGAAATAAAAAAAAATGATGGTGGGAAGCTTAATGAGCGAAACAAATTTAAAAGTATAAACATTCTCGAACAGCACCGGAAAGATATATATTTGTATAAAAAAAAATACTATAAAAATGCAGAATCGTTGAAAATATCAAATTTTCCGACAAAGAAGGTAGTTTCTGAAAATTACAGACTAGTCAGAATCAAATATCGAATTATTGCTATTAATATTTAAAAATCGACTAATTTTTCTTTATAGAAGATGGAATTATATATGTTTTGGTGCTTCTTAAGATAGAGCCGTAAATCGATTTATTATATGTGCCGTTTTAAACAAAAAAATATTACGTATTCAATTGTCAGGTAGAAAATAGTAATATATCCAAAAGCTACGAAATTTTATCAAGTAGAACAACTATTGTGTTTTAATAAAATTAAAACACAATAGCTGTTCTACTCGATAAATTTTATCGCTATGGACAGCAAATATTGCAGCCATAATCAAGTAATCTAAAATATTCTTTCTGAATTATGTCCCCTGTGAGTGAACTTTTAATGCCTACTTTATAGCGTTTAAGAAAAATGCAATTTTCCCCAATTTTCCGTAAAAATTACTTTTAACTATAAATAAATTCCTACTCGATGATTTTCCGTAATATTTGGATATATTA
This sequence comes from Euprymna scolopes, assembly GCF_053919585.1. Lineage (NCBI taxonomy): Eukaryota > Metazoa > Mollusca > Cephalopoda > Sepiida > Sepiolidae > Euprymna > Euprymna scolopes. The sequence goes on along the minus strand of NC_136511.1, from coordinate 43,445,997 downwards.
CTATTTAAGGCATGGTGATTAAGTAGGTAATATTGTTTTTGCTTAAAACGACATATTATATATATATATATATATATATATATATATATATATATATATATATATATATATATATATATATATCTGTGTGTGTGTGTGTGTGTGTGTGTGATTTTACTTACCTGTGACGAATTTCAGTATTATTGTGTCCTCAGATGGAACAAAGTTCCGGTCAAAAACAACGTGAATTTCGAATGGTTGGCCACGTCGCAGAATGAGATTCGGCATCTCATATTGGTTGGTCTTGTGAGCATAACGATTTACTGTGCGTTGGAGATCAACCGATTTCGGACAGAGTTGACCTTCTGTTGAGAAAGAAAAGAAAAAAACATGTAAATATTATATTACACAACACGACATAATTCAAACAAAAGATTAATTTTATATATATATATATATATATATATATATATATATATATATATATATATATATATATATATATATATATATATACAGTCGAAAAATGCGAGCATGAAAAGTAATATGCTTAAGCTTAGACATAGAAAAGTAAAGGACTTGTTAAAACTGGAAAAGAAAAGGACAAGATATTCTAGTAAAAAATTATAACATAAAATATTGCAGCATTAAGAATTGATTATATAATGTTATGAATTGAATTTAAAATATCTTAATGCTGCAATATTTTAAATTATAAATTTATTATATTTTTTATTAGTTTTGACAACTAGTCCTTTACTCTTCCATGTTTAAGCTTAACCATATTACTTTTCATGCTCACATTTTTCTATTGTAATCCACGATTTTTGGTCCTGGAAATGACTTTAAATTATATCCAATGGTGAGGCCCAAGTTTGCGAGCTTTGGGGAGTGTGTAACCACCCTTTAATTGCCATTGCTCCCAGGTCCACTGTGACCCAGAGTGATAGTACCTGTTAGGGTCTCAACTATGGGTTAAATAGAAATCGACTTGAAAAAAAAAAACAACAACAAAACAAATATCTTCTATTAAAAAACTTTTCTGGATTTGGAATTAAATAACCTGAAAAGGCTTGATATGCCATAAAACAACCAAGCAGCCACGATTTTTCCAGGTTTCCAGTAAATTCCCTTGTTCTTTGTTTAATTTCAGTCTATTTTTTTGCCCCCATAGACATAACATACACATATGTAATAACAATGTACGACACACTTCTGCTTTCAATAAACTCCCCCCAATTATCTCCATTTCATTATTTTCTGTTTCACTTGTTACTTCTCTTTTCACGAGAGCGGTGAATTGGTAGCAACAGTAGTCGCTGAAGTCATAAAAACGCCGCTTACCTCTTTACGTTTTTACGATTTTGAACACCAGTAAATTCGTCATAACTTTTGATTTATATGTATACATGAAGATCAAGTGACCTTATCTGCCTGTGTGAGTAATGTTTTAGTCTACAGACTTTACACTTGATATATAAGAAATTCGGATCCATGGAACAAATTTGATTTAGTTTCTTGCAGGCAAAAATAGCTGCTAAGGGGTAAAAATTGATTTAATTCGAACTTCGCACGTAACTTTATTTTTTATGTTATTCTTTTTTTCTTACATAAACATTCGAATGGATGTGACATTCTTCAAGCAACATCCTCGGGGGGATTTTAACATAAATTCAAAACATGACGACTACAAATACAGATATGTGACATATTTTTTATTTTTTAAATAAATATTTATTTATTTAAATTTTCTAATTTCGGCTTGTACAAAAGCCATAATCAGGAAGGTTTGGACAATATTGTTTTTTTGTTTTTTTTTCTTATTTGCCATGATGGTGTTTGACGCAGTCTATAGTTATCTTTTAACCGTCATGTTTTAAATTTCATTTTCACTTTTTAACAGTGGATTTTTATTAATTTTAACCCTTAACATATATTCGGTTAAAACTACGGCTCTGGAAAAAAATTATTTTCCATTCATTGGCATTACTGAAGATATAGTTCGTATTTATAAGTAATTATTATCTCTTTGTACTATGGTAAATAGATGAGAATATCAATTTGGCAAATTTTCTGAGCCACTATCTTCATTTATAATATTTAGATTGCAGAAATTCCTCCCTGGACCAAAGCATATTAGGTTTGCAACAACAAATGCCACATATAAATTTATCATGTATAGACTATTAGCCACTATCTTATGTTATTTTAGAACGGCATTTTAGACAAATTTAGTCGTTATAATAAAATGCTACATTTCATCCTAGGAGCAACCCCATCACAATCGCAGCATCTTTAGAGGAAATAGTTCCTCTTTACCCCGCTAAATATTAAGTCCTCCTACCACCCTCAGTCAAGACCAGGAGGAAATATACACATTCTACAGATATTGTGCTTGTACCTTTAGTAACTGGATCATAAACTCAGAGACATAACATTATCTTTCCATTTCCCGATTCAAAAATAATAAATTCTCCCTTCTCAACTTCTGCCCATTCTCATTGGCTGATAGCTGGCAATTCCATTATTCCGGAATCTACCTCATAATGCATAAACGAAATCTCCAGAACTTTTCAAATATGGCGGCACTCTCTACAAGAAGCTATCGTTTTAAAAAATAAACCAAATAGAAGCATAATAACCGGTCATAAACAGAAAATTAAATACTGATAACCTCACACTTACCTATGCACACATTAACAACACGCCAGTATCCCACTTAAACAAAAACAAACCCTGAAAAAAATTATGTACGGGTACCATTGTATATTTTTTTATTTCAGAGCGGCTTAGCGAACCTTACACGCTGCAGTTTTTTGTTTTTTACTTTGATTTATAAACAAGGCGTTTTTATTATCTTTATACACTTTTTTCCATTTACTTTTAATGTAGGCGATTTAAATTACTGACATAATATCTTACAGCTATTAGCTTGATTTAAATTTTGTTACTTTTCTTGCCCGCATAGGTTTTCAACTATGTTGATTAAGAAAATCTCATTTATATTTGGCATCTACAAGTAGTTTTCACCCTCCCCCCAGTTTTTGTTAGTTTTAGTATTTGCAGGTAGGTATCCTGACAACGATTATCAAGGTTAAATTTTGGGCAAATATTTTTGGGCACATATTTTGACAACCTCTACCCTCATAAAATGGGGAGTCTATTCCGATAGCCGTTCTTAACATGGGGGGTTGGGTGTCTATTCTGACAGCAGTTTTTAACATGGGGAGGTTGGGGGGCGTCTATTCCGAAAACTTGTCTTAACATGAGGAGACTGGGGATGTCTATTCCGAAAGCCGTTCTTAACATGAGGCTTGGGGTTGGGCAATAACAACCATACTTTAATTTATACGATGGGGGGCATGCTTCCACCGGGCAACGCCGATTAATTGACCTTGCTAGTCGAAAATATATTTTATTATGCATCGAAACGTCACAATAGCAAGCGTCTGTGGTATTATATGATGATCACACCCATAATGTTATCACGTAATCAGTAACACAGTAGTAAGATAAATAAATGAAAAAATAAAAACGACTATAGGAATAGCCATCGACAAAGCTGGCCGACTTAGTGAAATAGTAAGACGTAATTTTTCCTGACAATGTGTTTTTAGAGATGTGCTAAAAATGTACACCCCGCCACATAGGCACATACATACGCACACATAGTCCTGAATATAAATGAAATAATGTATATATAGAGACATATTACTACGCACAAGCAAAAGTGGATTGATTTGGCTTGTGTCACACACACACACACATACATACATACATACACACACAGTCAATATTTCAAAATAAAATGTACCGTACTGTGGGGTAATTGCGCCAAGTCCGGGGTAATTGCGCCAACTACCTAAAAGTGCTCTTTTGACAAACAAGCATATGAAGAGCACTTTTTTTTTAGTTGACGCAATTACCCTCGGATTTGGCGCAATTACCCCAAAGTACGATATTTGATTCACACTCAACTTACTTTTAATTTTACTATATTTTTATGAAGTATGTCTTACACGCGTTTCGTTGAATAGCGATAGCCCACGAAACAACGCCCCAGAGACAAATATATATTCCTCAGAACACGGGATTATTTTTCAGTTGGAATGGAAAAGGATTTGATAAGAATATATATATATATATATATATATATATATATATATATATATATATATATAATCTTATAAATATACAAATTATAAGATGGTCAACATCATGAATTTTCGATATATGTATAGTATATATATATACACTAGACTATATATATATACTAGACTATATATATATATATATATATATACTAGACTATATATATATACTAGACTATATATATATATACTATACTATATATATATATATATGTGTGTGTGTGTGTGTGTGTGTGTGTGTGTGTGTGTGTGTGTGTGTGTGTATACTAGACTAGACTACCCATGACCCGTTGGGTCAGTATATGTTATAGCTAGCTGTGGAATAGTGAGTATACAGAATTAATGTATATAAGTGCAAGTGAGAATACAGAATTAATTTATAAATGCGCAAAAGTTAAATGCACGCGCGTGCGAAAACGAAAATGGCGAACAATATGGAATACATTGGATAATAAAAATCTTAATATCCTTTCCTATCGATTAAATGAAAAATACTTTATATAAGAGGGGTGTAATCCGCTAAAAAAACGAAAAAAAAAGAGAAAAATACGAGACGATGTGCATTATACAGATCAACCCTAGTTTTATGTGTGTGTGTGTGTGTGTATGTATGCGTGCGTATGTGTGTATGTATGTGTGTGTATGTGTGTGTATGTATGTGTGTATGTGTGTGTATGAGTGTATATGTGTATATGTGTGTGTGACAGTTTTGAAGTGTTTCTACGTATTTTTAAAATGTTTGGAATTCATGACCCTGATCCTAACCCACTTCTTCTTTTTTCCCCCACCCTCGTCACCAAATGTGAAAAAAAGCTAACGATTACATGTCTCGCAACGTCGCAAAGGAATGGGGTCTCATTTTTCCTTAAATTTATATAGGTAAATGATCATCAACGCTAAAATGTTAAATGTTAATTATTAAAAAATATATATATTTCTTTCATATTACATTTAAAGATCGTTGAAATGTATTAGTAAAAAAAGTAGATTTTCATTTATTTTAGGAGGAAAACTACGCTAACTTAGGTCGTAAAAAACAAATATTTTTTTTAAATATGTAAATTGATCAAGGAGATTTTTTTTTACTGAAGAAAAACATATTTGCTTTGTTTTTTAGTTTTTTTTAAAAACAATTCCAACTTGCAATGAAAAATACAAATAAAATAAAATAATTGTAAATAAATAATTTTGAACACGAAAAATGAAACTTTTAAAATCAAGTTATAATCTTACTCATGCACAACTTGGATAAAGAAAATATTTTTTTAAAATATTTAGGTGCACCTGAGCAATTGGCACTCTATTTACAATGTTTTTCCTTTTCCGTCTTTTTCAACTATTTCTGTGGGTTATTGGATACTAAGCCACCAAATTACAAAAGAAATTGAAAAAATAATATTTAAGATTTAGAAGGGAACGTTCTAGTAAATCGATCCCCCATTTTCAGAACCGATTTACAGCCCCGATGACGTTGGCGCCTTCATGCCCACCCTGGTCATTATTATTATTTTCTTTTCTTTCTTTTTCTTTTTTTTTTTTTTTTTTTTTTTTTTTTCAACTTTTCACTTTGAAAAAAGTTCGATCTGCCACCCACGTCATTATTTTTTGTTTATTTATTTACGACTTTTTAAAGAGTGTTTTTGCATTTAACGACGCGCGCTGTTTTTATACAGTACTAGTCTTCTCGTTTCTCCTGAAAAGGTAAAATGAAAAATGTTCAAAAGAAAAAGTGATTTGGAGATTATATTGTCTTTTATTATCTTCAGAAAACATTTTTTAAGTGATTAATGAAAAATAAATAAACATCAAGAAACCTCCAGAGCCCTACTGTAAGCACTAATAAAAATTAAGGAGGCCCTACTGAAAGTACTACTAAAACCAAGTTTCTACCTCCCACTTCTTGAAGAGAAAATATTTTTAAGTAAGGCAGGAAAAAATAAATCCTCAGAATCTATAGGAGCGCTACTAAAAGCAGTAAATATGGTTATAAATATGATTATATTTATATATTGTATACTTATATTTAAGTCATTTTTTTTAACTAAACAGGGTTAAATTACATTTATTTGTACGGAAAACAGTTAAAATAAGTTAAAACAAAAAATATTGTTGACCTTGTGTATGATTTTAATAGCAGCAGTGGCTTTTAATATCGGAGATAAAACAGGGCGGCCATGAAATAGGTAATCAGAGGAATTTTAAACGCCAAAGCAAGCAAGCTGATCTAAGTTTTTCTAATTATACATATATATATATATATATATATATATACATACATACATATATACATATATATGCATACATATATACACATACATATATACATATATATACATACATATATATACATATATATACATACATATATACATATATATACATACATATATACATATATATACATACATATATACATACATACATATATATATAAATACATACATATATATGCATACATATATAAATACATACATACATACATATATGCATACATATGTAAATACATACATACATACATATATGCATATATATATATATATATATATATATATATATATAGATAGATAGATAGATAGAGAGAGAGAGAGAGAGAGAGACAGAGACAGAGACTATAAGGTATGATGCTGGAGAGTTGCATGTTTTGATTTTGATTCTAACTGTGACACCAAGTCACGCACACACATATATATATAGATAAAATGTTTTTATAGATTTGATATCACTATTATACAATGGGTTTAAAATAATAATCGACAGAAAATTGTCTCTGTAATAATAACTACGGAAACTGCATGAATTAAAATATCATATTTAAGCGTATCTTACGAGCGGGCAATGCTGGGAGGCCTGCTAATATATATATATATATATATATATATATATATATATATATATATATATATATATATATATATATATATATATATATCATTTAATGAACCTGAGGTGTCCTGTAGAGCATCCGACCATTCTCTGTTTAAATGGGCGCGGTTACAACGAAGAAGCTGATTGGCTAAGTAGCAAATTCAATAACATGTGTTATATAAAAATGTGCGATAACCACAACTCTTCGCATAAGCCTGACGAATTATCACGAGAATGAAACGCGGAATATTCTATGTAACTTCCATATATATATATATATATATATATATATATATATATATATAATTTAAAGGAGATTAGAACAATAGTCTAAAGAGCTGAGTGTATTTTAATGTAACAGTGAAATTACTAGTTTAATTAAAATACAGGAAATAGAAAGTGCTCGTTGTAATTTAGATATATAATAAGCTCGATAGTTAAATGTCCTAGAGCTAATTCAATATTAAGTAATGTGATTTATAATTTAAAATTTAAAAATCAAATTTTAATTAAATTAAAAATCCGTTTCATAAGAAGGAACAACAACAAAATAAATTATCTGATAATTGATTTTGTTGTTGTTACTTCTTATGAAACGGATTTTTAATTTAATTAAAATTTGATTTTTAAATTTTAAATTATAAATCACATTACTTAATATATATATATATATATATATATATATATATATATATATATATATATATATATATATATATATATCAAATTTATACAATTAGCCTGATTTTATAAATCAAACAAAAAGTTTATGTAAAACTTACTTGCTTTGAGTTCAGTTTTCATAATGCTACTACTTAGCTATAATCTTTATTATTTGTATTATTCGGACTACGTTTCTCATCTTGAATGTTATTCTTACAATGTTTCAACGATGTAACCTTTGATTTGCCTCAGGTGCGTCTTATCGAACTCAGTTGTCTGTATGGAATTTTGGACAAACCCCTTTACTTTATCCACTTGCGTACAGACGTTTGTAAGTAAAATAATTATCGCCAAAAAACTTGTTTTCGAAATTGGAATTTTATTTTAGCAAGTAATTCGGTGAATTTTGTAAAAAAAAAAAAGAAAAAAAAAAAGAAAACGAAAATACATGAACGAGATCGAGTGTATAACGGAACTGAAATATGTATTCTAAAGAACTGTTCTATTCAGCGTTGTCCAGGATCAATAATTGTAATATAGCAGTATTAATTTTGGTAAGGGATACATAGTAAACTAGTTTCGCCTTCCCATATTTTATTGTCATCGAAATCAGTGAAATTGCTCATTTTTCAATCAAATCGATTAATCGACTGCTCTAGTTGAGGACCCATTGCAGTGCACCAAGTGAAAGTTTCACATTCAATGACTAAGTTTACAATACATTATAGTTTACATTGCACTGTAGAGAACCTACTGTTGATTTTATAAAATTATTTTTATACAATAGCTTGAATTAAAGTTTAAAATAAAAAACCAGCTACTATGCTTCAATTGTGCTCTAAACAGAAGCATTCATTTCGAACGCACCTCTGTTATATCAAAGAACCCACTCTTGATTTTTACGCCAGGCCTTTCGACTTGTGTGGTAATAAACTTCTCAAATTCACGTGATGTTAGGCTGTATAGGGCGTTAACTTTGGTCAAAATCGCCTGTTCCTTCTTTCATCGGATTTTTTCGAATATTGATTATCGATACGTATCGAAGACATTCCTATACTAAATCTCTCTAAGAACACTGTCAAACACATAAGTACATTTGTGTGGAATTTAAAAAATCTCAGCCCAGCCGTTTAGGAGTTCATAGGGAGCAAGCTCACACATACACACTAAAACAAAGACCGTGAGATAAATAGCGAGTAAAGACTCATTACTTGATTCTTAAATTTAAAATGAATATCCAAACAAAAAGAAAAATAGAAAGTAAAGATTCTTTTTTAGGTTTGGCATTTTGCGAGGAATATTGTAACTTTACGAGCATGACAAAAGAATAGAACCACTAACCCAAATTGTCAATGAGTTCTCGTGTTCGCCGCTAGGCGTGGAAGAGAATTGCTGTTTACGTATGTTGGGTGTCTCATATGCAACGCGAATAATAGATTGTAGCACGGTGTCAAGGGCGTTTTGTGTTCGACATTTGTCTTGAAATTTTGAAAGAGTGTTTCGTCTTCATCTGTGAACGAGATTGCGTTTAGGATTTTGAGTGGGAAGAAATAAATACGAACGCAAGAGGAAAAGGGTTGTTATTCGTACGACCTTCATATTTATTGATGGTTAGAAGGAAAACGGTAAAAAGAAGAAGAAGAAGTAGAAGAAGAAGAAGAAGAAGAAGAAGAAGAGAGAAAGAAAGAAAGAAAGAAAGAAAGAAAGAAAGAAAGGAAGAAAAAGAACAGAATGGGAATGGAGGGAAAGACAAAAAGCAAGATATATATCAGGCGAGATGAAGGACAAAGAAGAAGAAGAAGAAGAAGAAGAAGAAGAAGAAGAAGAAGAAGAAGAAGAAGAAGAACAAGAACAAGAACAAGAACAAGAAGATGAAAGAAAGAAAGAAAGAAAGAAAAGGAAGAAAAAGAACAGAATGGGAATGGAGGGAAAGACAAAAAGGAAGATATATATCAGACACGAGATGAAGGACAAAGAAGAAGAAGAAGAAGAAGAAGAAGAAGAAGAAGAAGAAGAAGAACAACAACAACAACAACAACAACAAAGAAAGAAAGAAAAAAGAAAGAAAAGGAAGAAAAAAATGGAATGGGAAGAGAGGGAAAAAGAAAAAGGGGGATATATACCAGGCACGAAGAAGAAGAAGAAGAAGAAGAAGAAGAAGAAGAAGAAGAAGAAGAAGAAGAAGAAAGGGGACAAGGAGTTATCACGAGAGAGGAAGAAAAATAGAAAAGAGAAAAGGAGAAAAGTAGAAGAAAGGGAAAGAGGAGATATAAGGGGATATGATGGATAAATTAGAAACAGGGGGAGAGGGAGAAAAACAGCCAAGAACACAAAGAAGGACATTTAGCAGCGCTGCTTACAGATCCTCGAAAATGGTGAGAGGGGACCATTTGAGACCAAGATTGGAAGGAAAAAAAGGCCGTGAGGTAGTGGGCGAATTACATCATGAAACAGTATTATTTATAGACTTCCTGACGTTGTTATGTAAAACTAAATTATATATATATATATATATATATATATATATATATATATATATATATATATATATATATATATATATTGTGGCCTGTTTGTCTTACTGTATTCCAGGACAATGTGATGTGGTGTGTTGCACACAGGGCCTTTGAGCGTGTAGTGTTGTAGCTTAGTGAATGTGTAGAGTGCTTAGCTGCTTGGCTTTCAGGTGCTTTGCTCCTCTTGCTTCCAGCTGTAACCGCCACCTATACTCGCAAGAGTGAAGGGGAGGCAGTTTAGTAAGCCCTGCCCACTGGTGGTTAGAGCGTCTCACTGGTCAAGACTCGCATGCCACCTCCTCGTGGTACATCACGGTTTAACTGGGTACCTTGCGGCCCCAGGCTAAGTGTATGTGGGATCTCGGAGTAGTCTGGAGCCCCAGAGGTGTTGAGTGCATGGCCCTCCGGCGTGAGGACACGCCCTGGCTTACACCAATCCAGACCCCAGCTATGTGGTCAAATAGCAAAATGTCATCTCGGCAGCAGGAGTTGGCAGTCATGGTATGAGCGCAGCTGATATATTTTTCAACCACCGGTCTCCCATGGCGGATCACTGAGCGGATGAATCAAGAACGATCAACGGTCAGGGATCAACACCCAGTTAGCGGGTACTGCGGGGCAACCTACCACTGCTCCAGCTGTCGCACTCCTGTGCTCCGCTGGGGTCCGCAATGTTGGGTCCAGAGGTGGATGTTCTGTTCTGGGCATGCACTCATCCACTACTTCCCTGCCCCGGCGCTTGACGTTTCAGGCAACTACTATGGATATACACAGACTTCCTGAACTGTAGAAGACTGAAGCGCCTTGCCAATCGTCGTCCTCGACGTTAAGGGCCTATGATGATGATGATGATGATTCCAGGACAAGAATACACCTAGTCTGGTGAAGTATCCAGCTCCGTGCTGATACTTGAGGTAGCATCACTTGAAGACGGTTCACCATTTCTTGTAAAACCCAGCGTGGGTTGACCATAAGTTAGGAACATGACTTTTCTCTTCCCAATTGACTATTTAAATATGTCTTTCTTTTTGGTCTCTTGTTCTTATTTCAGAACAAGAATTTATCTAGTCTGGTGGAGTATCCAGCTGTGTGTTACTACTTGAGGTAACATAACCGGAAGAAGGTGCACCATTTCTCGTAAAAGCCAGTGTCGGTTAGTCATACCGAAAAGATCTTATTTGTGTCACAAATACTATGTGATTTGATTTTCAATATTTAGTCAAGGTTTACTAGTAGGGAAAAGTATCCTCACGCCAGGTTGTTCTGACAAACCCTTTTACAGTGAAACCTTAGAAATTCAAGGACAGTGTCTAGTAAGGATTCGAGTTCTCTCTAGTAGGCATTCAAGTAGAGAATAGTATGGTACGCAAAGACTGTTCGTCCTTCATTGTAGAATCCTCTATACATAATATCTAGTAGAACTCACGAAACAGATTAGATCATCATCACACCATAGCATAAACACACATAATTTCGTAAAAAGTACTAAAAGAATACTAAATAAATTCTCCAAACATAAGTTTTGTACCACTGTTATGTTACGAAGATAACAAACAACATATTATGATATTTAATTTTGCCAAGATCTCCGGAAAAAAGATTACATCATTCTACCGCTCCAGTAGATATCTCACTGGCGTTGCAATCCTCTACCGGTATAAAAGCCAAGTACATCCTATGATGAAGTACTGTTGCCACATCTAGGCAGGATTTAGTAGGCATTCAATCTCTCTCTCTCTCTCTCTCTCTCTCTCTCTCTCTCTCTCTCTCTCTCTCTCTATCTCTCTCTCTTTCTCTCTCTCTCTCCACATAGGAGGGAGGTGCAATAAGTAATGCCCCTGACCCACTTCCAGTTGTCTGATCTGGCTGAAATTTTGCATGTGCAATGATTTATATCTCTACGGGTTATGTGGCAAATTACAGCTCTGAACTAATTGTGGTTTCTGTTTTACAAGTGTTTGAACTGAGTAACGTGTAAAATGGAGCCTGTTGAATGTCGAGCAGTTGTCCGGGTTTTGTATTTGAAAGGACGCACACCACAGGAGACTTTTGATGAAATGAAAGAAACTTATGGTGATAATGCCCCATCATATGACCTTATAAAATGCTGGTATCGTGAATTCAAACATGGCCGGAAGTCATTGGAAACAGCTCCCAGACCTGGTCGCCCCCTTCTGCCATTGATAGGCATCTGTCCGTCAAGTTGAGGCTGCCATTTTGGAAGATCGCCGCATTACTATTCGCCAAATAGCCAAAGATGTCAAGATTAGTACAGGGTCTGTGAAAACTATCATTCATTACCATTTGCATATGCATAAGGTGTCTGCCAGATGGATTTCCAGGTTGCTCACACCATTCCAGAAGCGAGAACACGTCGAGTGCTCGAGGATGAATTTGGAGATGTGCCAAGAACATGGTTCAAAGTTTTTCAAAAAACTGATTACACAGGATGAAACCTGGGTCCATCACTATGATCCAGAGACCAAAGCCCAGTCAATGCAGTGGAACCACTTGGACTCACCACCTCCAAGGAAGGCAAGGGTGCAGCCCTCCGCTGACAAGGTCATGCTCACAGTCTTCTGGGATCAGGACGGAGTAGTGATGACAGATTTCCTGGCAAAGGGTACCACAATTACAGGAGCCTATTATGCTTCACTTTTGAGGAAATTAAGGGAAGCTATCAAAATCAAGAGGCGGGGCAAGATCAGCAAAGATACCCTCCTCCTGCAGGACAACGCTCCGGTCCACAACTCGCATGTTGCCAGATCAGAAGCACGGGCGTGTAGTTATGAAAAATACCCCATCCTCCCTACTCTCCTGACCTTGCACCTTCTGACTTTCACCTCTTCCCAGCCATGAAGTTGTTTTTGAAAGGAAAGGGTTTCCCATATGATGCAGCCTTGATTTCTGAAGTCACGTCGTGGTTGGAGGACCAATCTGGGGTGTTCTACAAAAACGGTCTCCAGAGCTGCATCAAACGATGGGAGAAATGCATAACTCTGGGTGGTTCATATGTAGAGAAAGACTAACTGTGCCAAGTTTCGTTGCTCTACTGCTATGGGAAGTGGGTCAGGGGTATTACTTATTGCACGCCTCTCGTATATGTATGATTATAAATTAAACATAATCAATTTTTATATCTACAGAATCTAGTGATTCATGCTTTCGAAATCATCAATGAAGGAACCCCAACCCTAACCCTAACCCAACCCTAACCCTAACCCTCGCCCTCCACAATCACACTTAACTTCATTTACAAAAAAATGTTACCCCCACGCCATCCCTAATCGCTCCGAGAATTAAGAGAAACGCAACGTTTATAAAGCACAACGTTATCAAAGCGATCTATAGTGATCGAGCGACCAGACGTCACGATCTCACACAAGGCCAAACCGCAGGGTTTTTTTTTATTTCCCAGACAATGCTCAACATTTAAGAAATTACTACATAAAAAGGTAGAAATGATTATAAATTATAAATGATTAATTTTTATACCTACAGACTAACGTGTTTCATGCTTTCGCAATCATCAGTGCAGGGAGTGACGATTGTCGCTAGTCGAAAGATCCGAACTCTGCCACGAAGTCACCCTTGACTATATTTGCAAGGAACGTTACCCCTAGTTCACCGCCAATTGCTCCGAGAATTAAGAGAAATTTTACGTTTATAAAGCACAACGTTATTAAGACCATCTATAGTGATCAAGCAACTGGAATATTAATACAGCGTAAATCTACCGAAAATCTACGACTTGGTTAATGACTCAGACCAATACTTTAGGTATTTAAATTAACAAATCGGTACTAATGCACTTACTGATTCGCGCTATTTTTTAAATCGTATTTCCAAGTTTAATTAAAGTTTTATATGTTTTGTATTCAATTTTAAGGTTAAAGTACAGAATATGTACAAAACACCCTCCTATCCGCATGTTAAGAATGGCCTTTTAAATAATAACGTTATTATTTCAGCACGGATCAATAAGTGCATGAGTACCAACAAATCTAGGCAGTAAAGAGGCAGGGGGTGCGAAAGAGATGACCTAGAAAATAAGAGGATTGAGGCCCCGTGTTTTGACAAGCTTCTGGGTTTGACCTTTACTCCTGATCTGAAATGGAAAACGTACATCAAGTCTGTTGCCAAGGTCGCTGGAAAGATGGTGGGATCCTTCTACCGCTCCAGAAGATATCTCACTACTGATGCAATTCTCTATCTATATAAAAGCCAAGTACGTCCAAGGATGGAATACTGTTGCCATATCTGGGCAGGAGCTGCTAAAAACAGCCTATCCTGCCTTGACAGAGTACAAAATAGACTTCGTGGCTTAGTGGGGGATGCCCTTTTCTCTACCCTGCAACCTCTCTCCCACAGAAGAGACGTTACGAGCCTGTCCTTATTTTATCGTTATTTCCATGGCAGATGCTCGTCTGAACTCCAATCTCTGGTCCCCCCCTCGCCAATCTTTCACGAAAAACACCCGTCTAGCTGAATCCACTATGAAAAATTTCCCCCACTCTATATCTGTACCTAAATCAAAATGTGGATTCCATGAACAAAGCTTCTTTCTTAGAACTGCACGCCTGTGGAACTCTGTTCCGTCTGCCTGCTTCCCTTCGGACTACAACTTGGATGTCTTCAAGTCCAATGTTAACAAATTCCTAATGAACCGCTCCCTTAAGTAAACACTTCATCAAATCTCCACACTAACGTAACGTACTTGCAATAACCCTTATCCCTGAGTGGCTTCCGGGCCTTGATAAGTGGTGATCACTGTGTAAAAAAACAACAAAAAAACAACAAAAAAAAACAAGGCGCCAGACGGAGATTGATGAAACTTCAGATTGATAACTAAAAGGTATTTAGGAAAACTCGTCCCGGGAAAACTCGACCCCGTAAAACTCGTCCCCTATCGCTAGGTAGGAAAACTGGTCCCTTATTGAATAAATATCGATTGAAAACACATTTTATGATCGTTCTTGAAGGCGATATTGTTTTTTAAAATAGACTATAGCCCCCCATAATATTTTTTAAAAATATTTTTTACTTGTTTAATGTTTTTTTTGTTGTTTTTTTTAAATAAAATCGATTTTCTAAGTGTCCGTTTTCTACCTAAATGGCTAAGTTCTTAGTGGTTTCACTTATTTTAAAGCGTTTATTATGTTCATAAACGAGACCGCATATTTTTTTTTATATTAATATAAAAAGAATTTACTTATTTACTGTTGTTTATAAAAAGGGTAAAATCGATTTTTCTACCTCGCCGACTATGTTGTTTGTTGTTTAATTTATTTGAAATCGTTTATTCGGTAAAGAAAAAAAAACACAGAAAACAAACAAAAAACATGCCGAGTGCTACGTGAGAAATAGAAATAATGTCCGACATGAGGGCATATCACATCTTAGGGGTTTGATAATCGCTAAAAAATAGAAAATTAAAGAAATTACTGAGAGCGATTTGGTTTTAAAAAAAAAATAATAAATTTTAATATTTTTTAAAATATAATTTAGAGAGAGAAGGGGAGAGTAAAACTATATCTCCTTTCGAAAAGCAGCCAACAAAAATGAAATTAAAAGGATTCTTGATAAACGATAGCGGAGTTTTTTATAAAATTGATTAATAAATTTATTTAGTGATTACTTTTTCTCTTAATGATTGATTTTAGAATTTTGAAGTAAAAATTAAAAAAATTAAAAATGAGTTAACGAGAGATTGTGAGTACATGGCATCGGTCGCGCTAAAAAAATATTTCGCTTTTAATTTACTAGTTAATTACAAATTTTTTTGTTCTTATTTTAACGATGTTTTTTGGAGTAATAAAAACAATAATAAAAAAAAAAAAACAAAAAAAATTAAAAAACAGGGAGCGACTCGATTCTTCGTTACTTTTTTGTTTTGTTTTTTAAATTCTGATAGGTTTTTTTTTTTTGTCATGTTTTTATTTTCCCTCATACCAAATGCACTCATGCGTTATTTAAAATTATAATTTTATCAATTATCAACATTTATTGTCGTTTCGCAAAATTTGACAGGTAATTACCTCTCGTCAACAAACACGTAGCAGAAACAGTTGAGCTACGCTGACGAGAGGTTACCTCGAAACACACGTGCACGTAGATTACTGTTTTAAAAATAATAAATAAATAAAAATGTTATGTACGTCCAAAGAAATTAAAGGGCGACTTTCTAAGTAAATAAAAAAGAAAAATGAGCTTCGAGGCGGAGCCAATATTAACCGTATTTATCGTTTGAAAAAACAACAATAACAAATATATATATATATATATATATATATATATATATATATATATATATATATATATATATATATATATATATATATCCAGCTACGGTAGAGCTGGAAATGTTTTCTCAATTATTAAAACTCTGATAGGCTCATAAGAGTAGTGGTTGATGGGCAGAAATCAGAAGCCCACAGTATTAATGCTGGTGTCCCTCAAGTGTCCATCCTGGGCCCAACTCTCTTCCTGATCTACATCAATGATCTTCCAAAACACATACTAAAATCTTTCGTTGACATCTATGCTGATGACACGACCATCTATGGCAACATATCAAAGGCCGTAAATGACAAAGTTCTCTTTGATTCTCTCTCCTCTGATCTTGAGCATGTGGTACAATGGGTGAAGAGGTGGCTGGTTACTTTAATGCATCTAAAACCAAGCGTCTATCTTTACATCATCAACGCTTTGATCCCATCTGGCGTCAATTTAAATGGATGGCTCTCGTCTTGGGGAGGCTCCACGTTTTCACAAGCTACTGGGATTGACCTTTACTTCTGATCTGAAATGGAACGTACATCAAATCTGTTGCCAAGGTCGCTGGAAAAATGGTAGGATCCTTCTACCGCTCCAGTAGATATCTCACTGCTATCTATATAAAAGTCAAGTACGTCCAAGGATTGAGTACTGCTACCATATCTGGGTAGGAGCTGCTAAAAACAGCCTCCCCTGCCTTGACAGAGTACAAAATTGACTTCGTGATTTAGTGTGGGATTTCTGTTCCCTGCAACCTCTCTCCCACAGAAGGAACGTTGCGAGCCTGTCTTTGTTTTATCGTAATTTCCATGGGCAGTGCTGGTCTGAGCTCCAATCTGTGGTCCCCCGTCACCAATCTTTCACGAAAAACACTCGTCTAGCTGAAACCACTGTCAGTAATTTTCCCCACACTTTATCTGTGCCTAAATCAAAACGTAGATTCCATGAGCAAAGCTTCTTTCTTAGAAGTGCACGC